>NC_047018.1:13903544-14220544 GCF_902652985.1 Pecten maximus | reverse complement strand
AGATGGCTGCCTGTCGGCCATGTTGTTTTCTGATTGAGTCTCAAAATTGCAATATGCATAACTAGCACCAAGGGCAACCTACATATGAAATTTCAGAAAGATCCCTTCAGTACTTTCTGAGAAAATAGCTGATAACAACCTTCAATTGTCAAAATCCAAGATGGCTGCCTGTCGGCCATGTTGTTTTCCGATTGGTCTCAAAATGCAATATGCATAACTAGGCACCAGGGAAACCTAATATGAAATTTCAGAAAGATCCCTTCAGTACTTTCTGAGAAATAGCGATAACAAACTTTTAATATGTCAAAATCCAAGATGGCTGCCTGTCGGCCCTCTGTTTTCCGATAGTCTCAAAATACAATATGCATAACTAGGCACCGAGGGGAACCTACATATGAAATTGAAGAAGATCCCCTTCATTACTTTCTGAGAATAGCGATAACAAACTTCAATTGGCAAAATCCAAGATGGCTGCTGTCGGCCATGTTGTTTTCTCGATTGGTCTCAAAATTGCAATATGCATAAACTACGGCACAAAGGGAACCTACATATGAAATTTGAGAAAGATCCCTTCAGTACTTTCTAAGAAATCGCGATAACAAACTCAATTGTCAAACTTGTCAAAATCCAAGATGGCTGCCTGTCGGCCATGTTGTTTTCCGATTGGTCTCAAATGCAATATGCATAACTACGCACCAGGGGAAACCTACATATCAAAATTTCAAAAGGATCCCTTCAGTACTTTCTGAGAAATAGCGATAACAAACTTTAATTGTCAAAATCCAAGATGGCTGCCTGTCGGCCATGTTATTTTCCGATTAGTCTAAAAATACAATATGCATAACTAGGCACCGAGGGGAACCTACATATGAAATTGGAGAAAGATCCCTTTATTAGTTTTGAGAAATAGCGATAACAAACTTCAATTGTCAAAATCCAAGATGGCTGCCTGTCGGCCATGTTGTTTTCCGATTAGTCTCAAATTGCAATACGCATAACTACGTACCAAGGGAAACCTACATATGGAATTTGAGAAAGATCCCTTCAGTACTTTCTAAGAAATAGCGATAACAAACTTCAATTGTCAAAATCCAAGATGGCTGCCTGTCGGCCATGTTGTTTTCCGATTGGTCTCAAAATGCAATATGCATAACTACGCAACAAGGGGAACCTACATATGAAATTTGAGAAAGATCCCTTCAGTACTTTCTGAGAAATAACGATAACAAGCTTCAATTGTCAAAATCCAAGATGGCTGCCTGTCGGCCATGTTGTTTTCCGATTGGTCTCAAAATGCAATATGCATAACTAGGCACCAAGGGAAACCTATATATGAAATTTGAAAAGGATCCCTTCAGTACTTTCTGAGAAATAGCGATAACAAACTTCAATTGTCAAAATCCAAGATGGCTGCCTGTCGGCCATGTTGTTTTCCGATTAGTCTGAAAATGCAATATGCATAACTAGTCACCGAGGGAAACCTACATATGAAATTTCAGAAAGATCCCTTTATTAGTTTCTGAGAAATAGCGATAACAAACTTCAATTGTCAAAATCCAAGATGGCTGCCTGTCGGCCATGTTGTTTTCCGATTGGTCTCAAATTGCAATACGCATAACTACGTACCAAGGGAAACCTACATATGAAATTTGAGAAAGATCCCTTCAGTACTTTCTAAGAAATAGCGATAACAAACTTCAATTGTCAAAATCCAAGATGGCTGCCTGTCGGCCATGTTGTTTTCCGATTGGTCTCAAAATGCAATATGCATAACTAAGCACCGAGGGAAACCTACATATGAAATTTCAGAAAGATCCCTTTATTAGTTTCTGAGAAATAGCGATAACAAACTTCAATTGTCAAAATCCAAGATGGCTGCCTGTCGGCCATGTTGTTTTCCGATTAGTCTGAAAATGCAATATGCATAACTAGTCACCGAGGGAAACCTACATATGAAATTTCAGAAAGATCCCTTTATTAGTTTCTGAGAAATAGCGATAACAAACTTCAATTGTCAAAATCCAAGATGGCTGCCTGTCGGCCATGTTGTTTTCCGATTAGTCTCAAATTGCAATACGCATAACTACGTACCAAGGGAAACCTACATATGAAATTTGAGAAAGATCCCTTCAGTACTTTCTAAGAAATAGCGATAACAAACTTCAATTGTCAAAATCCAAGATGGCTGCCTGTCGGCCATGTTGTTTTCCGATTAGTCTCAAAATGCAATATGCATAACTAGTCACCGAGGGAAACCTACATATGAAATTTCAGAAAGATCCCTTTATTAGTTTCTGAGAAATAGCGATAACAAACTTCAATTGTCAAAATCCAAGATGGCTGCCTGTCGGCCATGTTGTTTTCCGATTAGTCTCAAATTGCAATACGCATAACTAGGTACCAAGTGAAACCTACATATGAAATTTGAGAAAGATCCCTTCAGTACTTTCTAAGAAATAGCGATAACAAACTTCAATTGTCAAAATCCAAGATGGCTGCCTGTCGGCCATATTGTTTTCCGATTGGTCTCAAAATGCAATATGCATAACTACGCAACAAGGGGAACCTACATATGAAATTTGAGAAAGATCCCTTCAGTACTTTCTGAGAAATAGCGATAACAAACTTCAATTGTCAAAATCCAAGATGGCTGCCTGTCGGCCATGTTGTTTTCCGATTGGTCTCAAAATGCAATATGCATAACTAGGCACCGAGGGAAACCTACATATGAAATTTCAGAAAGATCCCTTTATTAGTTTCTGAGAAATAGCGATAACAAACTTCAATTGTCAAAATCCAAGATGGCTGCCTGTCGGCCATGTTGTTTTCCGATTAGTCTCAAATTGCAATACGCATAACTAGGTACAGAGTGAAACCTTCATATGAAATTTGAGAAAGATCCCTTCAGTACTTTCTAAGAAATAGCGATAACAAACTTCAATTGTCAAAATCCAAGATGGCTGCCTGTCGGCCATGTTGTTTTCCGATTGGTCTCAAAATGCAATATGCATAACTACGCAACAAGGGGAACCTACATATGAAATTTGAGAAAGATCCCTTCAGTACTTTCTGAGAAATAGCGATAACAAGCTTCAATTGTCAAAATCCAAGATGGCTGCCTGTCGGCCATGTTGTTTTCCGATTGGTCTCAAAATGCAATATGCATAACTAGGCACCAAGGGAAACCTATTTATGAAATTTGAAAAGGATCCCTTCAGCACTTTCTGAGAAATAGCGATAACAAACTTCAATTGTCAAAATCCAAGATGGCTGCCTGTCGGCCATGTTGTTTTCCGATTAGTCTCAAAATGCAATATGCATAACTAGTCACCGAGGGAAACCTACATATGAAATTTCAGAAAGATCCCTTTATTAGTTTCTGAGAAATAGCGATAACAAACTTCAATTGTCAAAATCCAAGATGGCTGCCTGTCGGCCATGTTGTTTTCCGATTAGTCTCAAAATGCAATATGCATAACTAGTCGCCGAGGGAAACCTACATATGAAATTTCAGAAAGATCCCTTTATTATTTTCTGAGAAATAGCGATAACAAATTTCAATTGTCAAAATCCAAGATGGCTGCCTGTCGGCCATCTTGTTTTCCGATTAGTCTGAAAATGCAGCATGCATAATTAGGCACCAAGGGAAACCTACATATGAAATTTCAGAAAGATCCCTCCAGCACTTTCTGAGAAATAGCGATAACAAGCTTTAATTGTCAAAATCCAAGATGGCTGCCTGTCGGCCATGTTGTTTTCCGATTAGTCTCAAATTGCAATACGCATAACTAGGCACCAAGGGAAACCTACATATGAAATTTGAGAAAGATCCCTTCAGCACTTTCTAAGAAATAGCGATAAGAAACTTCAATTGTCAAAATCCAAGATGGCTGCCTGTCGGCCATGTTGTTTTCCGATTGGTCTCAAAATGCAATATGCATAACTAGGCACCGAGGGAAACCTACATATGAAATTTCAGAAAGATCCCTTTATTAGTTTCTGAGAAATAGCGATAACAAACTTCAATTGTCAAAATCCAAGATGGCTGCCTGTCGGCCATGTTATTTCCGATTGGTCTCAAAATGCAATATGCATAACTACGCAACAAGGGGAACCTACATATGAAATTTGAGAAAGATCCCTTCAGTACTTTCTGAGAAATAGCGATAACAAGCTTCAATTGTCAAAATCCAAGATGGCTGCCTGTCGGCCATGTTATTTTCCGATTGGTCTCAAAATGCAATATGCATAACTAGGCACCAAGGGAAACCTATATATGAAATTTGAAAAGGATCCCTTCAGTACTTTCTGAGAAATAGCGATAACAATCTTCAATTGTCAAAATCCAAGATGGCTGCCTGTCGGCCATGTTGTTTTCCGATTAGTCTGAAAATGCAATATGCATAACTAGGCACCGAGGGAAACCTACATATGAAATTTCAGAAAGATCCCTCCAGCACTTTCTGAAAAATAGCGATAACAACCATCAATTGTCAAAATCCAAGATGGCTGCCTGTCGGCCATGTTGTTTTCCGATTAGTCTCAAATTGCAATACGCATAACTAGGTACAGAGTGAAACCTTCATATGAAATTTGAGAAAGATCCCTTCAGTACTTTCTAAGAAATAGCGATAACAAACTTCAATTGTCAAAATCCAAGATGGCTGCCTGTCGGCCATGTTGTTTTCCGATTGGTCTCAAAATGCAATATGCATAACTACGCAACAAGGGGAACCTACATATGAAATTTGAGAAAGATCCCTTCAGTACTTTCTGAGAAATAGCGATAACAAGCTTCAATTGTCAAAATCCAAGATGGCTGCCTGTCGGCCATGTTGTTTTCCGATTGGTCTCAAAATGCAATATGCATAACTAGGCACCAAGGGAAACCTATTTATGAAATTTGAAAAGGATCCCTTCAGTACTTTCTGAGAAATAGCGATAACAAACTTCAATTGTCAAAATCCAAGATGGCTGCCTGTCGGCCATGTTGTTTTCCGATTAGTCTCAAAATGCAATATGCATAACTAGTCACCGAGGGAAACCTACATATGAAATTTCAGAAAGATCCCTTTATTAGTTTCTGAGAAATAGCGATAACAAACTTCAATTGTCAAAATCCAAGATGGCTGCCTGTCGGCCATGTTGTTTTCCGATTAGTCTCAAAATGCAATATGCATAACTAGTCGCCGAGGGAAACCTACATATGAAATTTCAGAAAGATCCCTTTATTATTTTCTGAGAAATAGCGATAACAAATTTCAATTGTCAAAATCCAAGATGGCTGCCTGTCGGCCATGTTGTTTTCCGATTAGTCTGAAAATGCAGCATGCATAATTAGGCACCAAGGGAAACCTACATATGAAATTTCAGAAAGATCCCTCCAGCACTTTCTGAGAAATAGCGATAACAAGCTTTAATTGTCAAAATCCAAGATGGCTGCCTGTCGGCCATGTTGTTTTCCGATTAGTCTCAAATTGCAATACGCATAACTAGGCACCAAGGGAAACCTACATATGAAATTTGAGAAAGATCCCTTCAGCACTTTCTAAGAAATAGCGATAACAAACTTCAATTGTCAAAATCCAAGATGGCTGCCTGTCGGCCATGTTGTTTTCCGATTGGTCTCAAAATGCAATATGCATAACTAGGCACCGAGGGAAACCTACATATGAAATTTCAGAAAGATCCCTTTATTAGTTTCTGAGAAATAGCGATAACAAACTTCAATTGTCAAAATCCAAGATGGCTGCCTGTCGGCCATGTTATTTCCGATTGGTCTCAAAATGCAATATGCATAACTACGCAACAAGGGGAACCTACATATGAAATTTGAGAAAGATCCCTTCAGTACTTTCTGAGAAATAGCGATAACAAGCTTCAATTGTCAAAATCCAAGATGGCTGCCTGTCGGCCATGTTATTTTCCGATTGGTCTCAAAATGCAATATGCATAACTAGGCACCAAGGGAAACCTATATATGAAATTTGAAAAGGATCCCTTCAGTACTTTCTGAGAAATAGCGATAACAATCTTCAATTGTCAAAATCCAAGATGGCTGCCTGTCGGCCATGTTGTTTTCCGATTAGTCTGAAAATGCAATATGCATAACTAGGCACCGAGGGAAACCTACATATGAAATTTCAGAAAGATCCCTCCAGCACTTTCTGAAAAATAGCGATAACAACCATCAATTGTCAAAATCCAAGATGGCTGCCTGTCGGCCATGTTGTTTTCCGATTGTTCTCAAAATGCAATATGCATAACTACGCACCAGGGGAAACCTATATATGAAATTTGAAAAGGATCCCTTCAGTACTTTCTGAGAAATAGCGATAACAAACTTTAATTGTCAAAATCCAAGATGGCTGCCTGTCGGCCATGTTATTTTCCGATTAGTCTCAAAATACAATATGCATAACTAGGCACCGAGGGGAACCTACATATGAAATTGGAGAAAGATCACTTTATTAGTTTCTGAGAAATAGCGATAACAAACTTCAATTGTCAAAATCCAAGATGGCTGCCTGTCGGCCATGTTGTTTTCCGATTAGTCTCAAATTGCAATACGCATAACTAGGTACCAAGGGAAACCTACATATGAAATTTGAGAAAGATCCCTTCAGTACTTTCTAAGAAATAGCGATAACAATCTTCAATTGTCAAAATCCAAGATGGCTGCCTGTCGGCCATGTTGTTTTCCGATTGGTCTCAAAATGCAATATGCATAACTAGGCACCGAGGGAAACCTACATATGAAATTTCAGAAAGATCCCTTTATCAGTTTCTGAGAAATAGCGATAACAAACTTCAATTGTCAAAATCCAAGATGGCTGCCTGTCGGCCATGTTGTTTTCCGATTAGTCTCGAAATGCAATATGCATAACTAGGCACCGAGGGAAACCTACATATGAAATTTCAGAAAGATCCCTTTATTAGTTTCTGAGAAATAGCGATAACAAATTTCAATTGTCAAAATCCAAGATTGTTGCCTGTCGGCCATCTTGTTTTCCGGTTAGTCTTAAAATGCAGTATGCATAACTAAACACCGATGGGGAACCTACATATGAAATTTGAGAAAGATCCCTTCATTTCTTTCTGAGAAATAGCGATAACAAACTTCAATTGTCAAAATCCAAGATGGTTGCCTGTAAGCCATGTTGTTTTCCGATTAGTCTCAAAATGCAATATGCATCACTAAGCACTGAGGGAAACCTACATATAAAAATTTCAGAAAGATCCCTTCATTACTTTCTGAGAAATAGCGATAACAACCATCAATTGTCAAAATCCAAGATGGCTGCCTGTCGGCCATGTTGTTTTCCGATTGGTCTCAAAATGCAATATGCATAACTAGGCACCAAGGGAAACCTACATATGAAATTTCAAAAAGATCCCTCCAGTACTTTCTGAAAAATAGCGATAACAAACTTCAATTGTCAAAATCCAAGATGGCTGCCTGTCGGCCATGTTATTTTCCGATTAGTCTCAAAATGCAATATGCATAACTAGGCACCGAGGGAAACCTACATATGAAATTTGAGAAAGATCCCTTTATTAGTTTCTGAGAAATAGCGATAATAAATTTCAATTGTCAAAATCCAAGATGGCTGCCTGTCGGCCATCTTGTTTTCCGGTTAGTCTTAAAATGCAGTATGCATAACTAGACACCGATGGGGAACATACATATGAGATTTGAGAAAGATCCCTTCATTACTTTCTGAGAAATAGCGATAACAAACTTCAATTGTCAAAATCCAAGATGGTTGCCTGTAAGCCATGTTGTTTTCCGATTAGTCTCAAAATGCAATATGCATAACTAAGCACTGAGGGGAACCTACATATAAAAATTTCAGAAAGATCCCTTCATTACTTTCTGAGAAATAGCGATAACAACCATCAATTGTCAAAATCCAAGATGGCTGCCTGTCGGCCATGTTGTTTTCCGATTGGTCTCAAAATGCAATATGTATAACTAGGCACCAAGGGAAACCTACATATGAAATTTCAGATAGATCCCTTTATTAGTTTCTGAGAAATAGCGATAACAAATTTCAATTGTCAAAATCCAAGATGGCTGCCTGTCGGCCATCTTGTTTTCCGGTTAGTCTTAAAATGCAGTATGCATAACTAGACACCGATGGGGAACCTACATATGAAATTTGAGAAAGATCCCTTCATTACTTTCTGAGAAATAGCGATAACAAACTTCAATTGTCAAAATCCAAGATGGTTGCCTGTAGGCCATGTTGTTTTCCGATTAGTCTCAAAATGCAACATGCATAACTAAGCACTGAGGGGAACCTACATATAAAAATTTCAGAAAGATCCCTTCATTACTTTCTGAGAAATAGCGATAACAACCATCAATTGTCAAAATCCAAGATGGCTGCCTGTCGGCCATGTTGTTTTCCGATTGGTCTCAAAATGCAATATGCATAACTAGGCACCAAGAGAAACCTACGTATGAAATTTGAGAAATATCCGTTCAGTGCTTTCTGAGAAATAGCGATAACAAACTTCAATTGTCAAAATCCAAGATGGCTGCCTGTCGGCCATGTTGTTTTCCGATTGGTCTCAAAATGCAATATATATAACTAGGCACCAAGGGGAACCTATATATGAAATTTGAGAAAGATCCCTTTATTACTTTCTGATAAATAGCGATAACAAGAATTGTTTACGGACGTAGCGACGGACGGACGGACGGACGGACGACGGACCACGGATGCAGGGCGATTTGAATAGCCCACCATCTGATGATGGTGGGCTAAAAATGAATTGGTGATATCCCCTATTCGAATAGGTGATATCACTGATTGAATAGGTGATATCACCAAATGGGAATAAATAGTAAAACGGCGCCCCATAGGCATCCGCAAAAGATTTGTAAGAGTGGAGAAGATAAGTCATCTTACTAGCTCAGAACAGCGGAAACTTTTCCTTTAGCTTAATGGTAGGATTTTTGCCTTGAGAGCGAGAGGTCGTTAGTTCGAACCGCAGCGCGGGTAGGGTATGTTTTATTACTCCTTTTCTATTGCAGATTGGCGTACCATTATCAGAATTAACCCAATACCGTTGTACTAGGACCCGTCTTTATAATAGAGAACATTAATATATAGGAGATGTCTGTGTAAAATTCACGTGATTCGTGAGAACACTTACCGACAATGAGAAGACGTTTAAAGGTATGTTCTTACCTTAGGTTCGCCAGGTAAGGTGACGTATCGTACCCGGATCTGTTTCTTTCTCGAAGGACTCACACATGTAACGGCCTCACAAGTCCAGGTCAGTCGTATACAGCCACTGTTGTCAGTATACTCGTAGTTTAACCTGTCCACTTTGTCCGGCTTCACTGAAATCGGAATAGAATATGCTCACAAGATCCACACGTAAATATCGAAATGTTGAAACAACGATTTATATTATTTGTTTCAGAAAAGATAAAAGCATGCTCGGAAAAAAGTTTGGATTAAAAAAGTAACCCATCATTATTAAATATATTGATACTCGTCTCACTAAGATTAATTACTGCAATCTTCTTTTTAGATTCCTTGCTTAGCAGACAAAAGGTGGGGAAGGACCAAACATATTCAGTTAAAATGGAGGCGTTACAAGCTCTCACTGATCCGAACAGAAACAAGTCTTTCGGAACAAATTGCGAGTAAAAATCTAAATGTTATATTGTTGTTTTTTTCTACAAAATATTTAAACTTCCTATCAAAGAATTATATAACAATCAAGAAAACATGACAATGTACCATTTTCTAGTTGGTTCTTGGCAATGAATGGACCGACTGCGGAAACATTCCGCCTGGTGTTGGTCACTATGACTCGAAAATGCCATGTATACACATCCAGGGCGGCGTATGAGGGTCGGAGGGTGCACTTCGTCATGTTGGGGCTGATGTCAGGGCACTGACCAAACGCGCCATTGTACCTATAGTCAGACATGACACGAAATATGAGTAATTCTAATAAACAAAATACATTCTTCAAGATGTTGGTCATTGCAGAGTCTATATATTCCAGTTCCGAATAATTGGTATATTCACCCAACGCTTACCCGACGTCTACCCAATGCCTACCCAACATCAACCCAACATCTACCCAACCTCAACCCAACACCTACCCAACCTCACCCAACACCTACCCAACTTCAACACAACGCCTACCCGATGCTTACTCAACTTCAACCAAAAATCTTCTCAACGCCTACCCAACGCATACCCAACTTCAACCCAACGCCTACCCATGCGTATCCAACTTTAACACACGCCTACCCGACGCCTACCCAAATTCTACCCAACGCCTACCTGATGCATACCCAACTTTAATCCAACGTCTACCGAACGCCTACCCCATGCCTACCCAAATTCTGCTCAACGCCTACCCCATGCCTACCCAACGTCTACCGAACGCCTACCCCATGCCTAACAAACGCCAACCCAATGCCTACCAAAATTCTGCTCAACGCCTACCCCAGCGTCTACACAACGTCATCCAACGTCACCATACTCCTCCTTAATGCCTTACCGATGCTTATCAAACACATTTAGTAATAATGAATGACTTTCATTAATAAAACATAGTTTACTTATTTTGGATTTTATTCCGTTGTTTCACAATCTGTGCTAACCACGTAAATTTACAGCAGTATTCCCGTGATTGTAGGCTGGTCACTCCCAGGTACGCCAACGAATATCATGTACTTACCACATCAATTTCACTTCAATGTCTCTCAGATTGTAGGCTGGTAGCTCCCAACTGCATTCTAACATGTCCCTCCAGTTGTACCAAATACACTGTATTTCTGTCACCACTTGAGGTGGGTCTGGGATCGAAGCACAATCAGTAACGTTTTAAAGTCTGATAAACATTCCTCTTTAAATAAATAACAACATTATTTTTCGATGATGACATGACTGATCCATTTATATTTCATTTACATCTGCGTTTGATAAAATTATAAATACTTACAAGCAATCTCTACCAGTTGTGCTCCGACAATTCCCATCCTTCCGCTAATGTCACTTCGGTAACACATGTACGCTCCAGCATCGGTCAATTCCGCCACTTTCCGGAATGATAGGGTTCTGTTATTCGGAAACTCGTAGTACCCAACATCCAGCGGTGTTTGCTGGTGTGTAAAGTAGAGTGTGGAGGAGTTTCGGATTTCGTTTGGTGACGTTAAAGTACAATTGATCTCCAGTGTTTCATTGATAAACACAAAGGGGTCGTCTGGACCAACATCTGAGCAATAAATAAAATGTGTTCGACAACATGTTGTGGTTATTCTTAACGTAGTTTATCATACGGATATTTATTTTGACTAATATTGATATCTATCATTAAGGTATGATATTTTTTCTAAGAATATATTACATTGCAATATGATGTTCCTTCTCACCTGTTGTCTTTATGATGTTCCTTCTCACCTGCTAATTTTTATGATGTTCCTTCTCACCTGTTGTTTTTATGATGTTCCTTCTCACCTGTTGTTTTTATTATATTCCTTCTCACCTGTTGTTTTTATGATGTTCCTTCTCACCTGTTGTTTTTATGATGTTCCTTCTCATCTGCTGATTTTGATGATATTCCTTCCCACCTAATAAGTTTTGCATATAGTTTATTTTGTTTCTATTACTCCTTTTAACATTCAAGCAAACCACGACGGATTCCATTACAGTAAATAATAGAACATAAAAAACAACACTTTTCCAAGGTTCAACAACTACGGCATATCTAGATATCTACTTACAGGAAACAGGGACAGCTAACAAGTAAACTGTATGACAATCCCTAAATTCTTACCGCGATATCAGATGTCGACTACCGTCGGCAAAATTAACAACGCGACGTTTCGTAAAATAAAGGTTAATGAAGATCACCAGAAAATGTTATTGGTGAGTGTAGTGGATGAAGCAGGACCTAGGTTTACATGGTAGTGTAGTGGATGGTCTAGGACCTAGGTTTACATGGTAGTGTAGTGGATGAAGCAGGACCTAGGTTTACATGGTAGTGTAGTGGATGAATTAGGACCTAGGTTTACATGGTAGTGTAGTGGATGAAGCAGGACCTAGGTTTACATGGTAGTGTAGTGGATGAATTAGGACCTAGGTTTACATGGTAGTGTAGTGGATGAAGCAGGACCTAGGTTTACATGGTAGTGTAGTGGATGAAGTAGGACCTAGGTTTACATGGTAGTGTAGTGGATGAAGCAGGACCTAGGTTTACATGGTAGTGTAGTGGATGAAGTAGGACCTAGGTGTACATGGTAGTGTAGTGGATGAAGCAGGACCTAGGTTTACATGGCAGTGTCGAGGATGAAGCAAGACCTAGGTGTACATGGTAGTGTAGTGGATGAAGTAAGACCTAGGTTTGCATGGCAGTGTCGTGGATGAAGTAGAACGTAGGTTTACATGGTAGTGTAGTGGATGAAGTAGGACCTAGGTTTACATGGCAGTGTAGTGGATGGAGCAGGACCTAGGTTTTCATGGTAGTGTAGTGGATGAAACAGGACCTAGGTTTACATGGTAGTGTAGTGGATGAAGTAGAACGTAGGTTTACATGGTAGTGTAGTGGATGAAGTAGGACCTAGGTTTACATGGCAGTGTAGTGGATGGAGCAGGACCTAGGTTTTCATGGTAGTGTAGTGGATGAAACAGGACCTAGGTTTACATGGTAGTGTAGTGGATGAAACAGGACCTAGGTTTACATGGTAGTGTAGTGGATGAAGTAGGACCTAGGTTTACATGGTAGTGTAGTGGATGAAACAGGACCTAGGTTTACATGGTAGTGTAGTGGATGAAGTAGGATCTAGGTTTACATGGTAGTGTAGTGGATGAAGTAGGACCTAGGTTTACATGGTAGTGTAGTGGATGGTCTAGGACCTAGGTTTACATGGTAGTGTAGTGGATGGTCTAGGACCTAGGTTTACATGGTAGTGTAGTGGATGAAGTAGGATCTAGGTTTACATGGTAGTGTCGAGGATGAAGCAAGACCGAGGTTTACATGGCAGTGTCGAGGATGAAGCAGGACCTAGGTTTACATGGCAGTGTCGAGGATGAAGCAGGACCTAGGTTTACATGGCAGTGTCGAGGATGAAGCAAGACCTAGGTTTACATGGCAGTGTCGAGGATGAAGCAAGACCTAGGTTTACATGGCAGTGTCGTGGATGGAGCAGGACCTAGGTTTTCATGGTAGTGTAGTGGATGAAACAGGATCTAGGTTTACATGGTAGTGTAGTGAATGAAGTAGGACCTAGGTTTACATGGTAGTGTAGTGGATGAAGTAGGACCTAGGTTTACATGGTAATGTAGTGGATGAAGTAGGACCTAGGTTTACATGGCAGTGTCGTGGATGGAGCAGGACCTAGGTTTTCATGGTAGTGTAGTGGATGAAACAGGACCTAGGTTTACATGGTAGTGTAGTGGATGGAGCAGGACCTAGGTTTTCATGGTAGTGTAGTGGATGAAGTAGGACCTAGGTTTACATGGTAGTGTAGTGGATGGTCTAGGACCTAGGTTTACATGGTAATGTAGTGGATGGTCTAGGACCTAGGTTTACATGGTAATGTAGTGGATGAAGTAGGACCTAGGTTTACATGGTAGTGTAGTGGATGAAACATGACCTAGGTTTACATGGTAGTGTAGTGGATGAAGCAAGACCTAGGTTTACATGGCAGTGTCGAGGATGAAGTAGAACGTAGGTTTACATGGTAATGTAGTGGATGAAGTAGGACCTAGGTTTACATGGCAGTGTCGTGGATGGAGCAGAACCTAGGTTTTCATGGTAGTGTAGTGGATGAAACAGGACCTAGGTTTACATGGTAGTGTAGTGGATGAAGCAGGACCTAGGTTTACATGGTAGTGTAGTGGATGAAACAGGACCTAGGTTTACATGGTAGTGTAGTGGATGAAGTAGGACCTAGGTTTACATGGTAGTGTCGTGGATGGAGCAGGACCTAGGTTTTCATGGTAGTGTAGTGGATGGTCTAGGACCTAGGTTTACATGGTAGTGTAGTAGATGAAACATGACCTAGGTTTACATGGTAGTGTAGTGGATGAAGTAGGACCTAGGTTTACATGGCAGTGTCGTGGATGAAGCAAGACCTAGGTTTACATGGCAGTGTCGAGGATGAAGTAGAACGTAGGTTTACATGGTAATGTAGTGGATGAAGTAGGACCTAGGTTTACATGGCAGTGTCGTGGATGGAGCAGAACCTAGGTTTTCATGGTAGTGTAGTGGATGAAACAGGACCTAGGTTTACATGGTAGTGTAGTGGATGAAGCAGGACCTAGGTTTACATGGTAGTGTAGTGGATGAAACAGGACCTAGGTTTACATGGTAGTGTAGTGGATGAAGTAGGACCTAGGTTTACATGGTAGTGTCGTGGATGGAGCAGGACCTAGGTTTTCATGGTAGTGTAGTGGATGAAACAGGACCTAGGTTTACATGGTAGTGTAGTGGATGAAGCAGGACCTAGGTTTACAAGGTAGTGTAGTGGATGAAGCAGGACCTAGGTTTACATGGGAGTGTAGTGGATGAAACAGGACCTAGGTTTACATGGTAGTGTAGTGGATGAAGTAGGATCTAGGTTTACATGGTAGTGTAGTGAATGAAACAGGACCTAGGTTTACATGGCAGTGTAGTGGATGAAACAGGACCTAGGTTTACAAGGTAGTGTAGTGGATGAAACAGGACCTAGGTTTACATGGTAGTGTAGTGGATGAAGCAGGACCTAGGTTTACATGGTAGTGTAGTGGATGAAGTAGGATCTAGGTTTACATGGTAGTGTCGTGGATGGAGTAGGACCTAGGTTTACATGGCAGTGTCGTGGATGGAGTAGGACCTAGGTTTACATGGCAGTGTCGTGGATGGAGCAGGACCTAGGTTTACATGGCAGTGTCGTGGATGGAGCAGGACCTAGGTGTACATGGTAGTGTAGTGGATGAAGCAGGACCTAGGTTTACATGGTAGTGTCGTGGATGAAGCAGGACTTAGGTTTACATGGTAGTGTAGTGGATGAAGCAGGACCTAGGTTTACATGGTAATGTAGTGGATGAAGTAGGACCTAGGTTTACATGGTAGTGTAGTGGATGAAGCAGGACCTAGGTTTACATGGGAGTGTAGTGGATGAAGTAGGACCTAGGTTTACATGGTAGTGTAGTGGATGAAGTAGAACGTAGGTTTACATGGTAATGTAGTGGATGAAGCAGGACCTAGGTTTACATGGTAGTGTAGTGGATGAAGCAGGACCTAGGTTTACATGGTAGTGTAGTGGATGAAGCAGGACCTAGGTTTACATGGTAGTGTAGTGGATGAAGTAGGACCTAGGTTTACATGGTAGTGAAGTGGATGAAGCAGGACCTAGGTTTACATGGTAGTGTAGTGGATGAAGTAGGATCTAGGTTTACATTGCAGTGTAGTGGATGAAGTAGGACCTAGGTTTACATGGTAGTGTAGTGGATGGTCTAGGACCTAGGTTTACATGGCAGTGTCGTGGATGAAGCAGGACCTAGGTTTACATGGTAGTGTAGTGGATGAAGGAGGACCTAGGTTTACATGGTAGTGTAGTGGATGAATTAAGACCTAGGTTTACATGGTAGTGTAGTGGATGAAGTAGGACCTAGGTTTACATGGTAGTGTAGTGGATGGTCTAGGACCTAGGTTTACATGGTAGTGTAGTGGATGAAGCAGGACCTAGGTTTACATGGTAGTGTAGTGGATGAAGCAGGACCTAGGTTTACATGGTAGTGTAGTGGATGAATTAGGACCTAGGTTTACATGGTAGTGTAGTGGATGAAGTAGGACCTAGGTTTACATGGTAGTGTAGTGGATGGAGCAGGACCTTGGTTTACATGGTAGTGTAGTGGATGGAGCAGGACCTAGGTTTTCATGGTAGTGTAGTGGATGAAGTAGGACCTAGGTTTACCTGGTAGTGTAGTGGATGGTCTAGGACCTAGGTTTACATGGTAATGTAGTGGATGGTCTAGGACCTAGGTTTACATGGTAATGTAGTGGATGAAGTAGGACCTAGGTTTACATGGTAGTGTAGTGGATGAAACAGGACCTAGGTTTACATGGTAGTGTAGTGGATGAAACAGGATCTAGGTTTACATGGCAGTGTCGTGGATGAAGTAGAACGTAGGTTTACATGGCAGTGTCGTGGATGGAGCAGGACCTAGGTTTTCATGGTAGTGTAGTGGATGGTCTAGGACCTAGGTTTACATGGTAGTGTAGTAGATGAAACATGACCTAGGTTTACATGGTAGTGTAGTGGATGAAGTAGGACCTAGGTTTACATGGCAGTGTCGTGGATGAAGCAAGACCTAGGTTTACATGGCAGTGTCGAGGATGAAGTAGAACGTAGGTTTACATGGTAATGTAGTGGATGAAGTAGGACCTAGGTTTACATGGCAGTGTCGTGGATGGAGCAGGACCTAGGTTTTCATGGTAGTGTAGTGGATGAAACAGGACCTAGGTTTACATGGTAGTGTAGTGGATGAAGCAGGACCTA
This sequence comes from Pecten maximus, assembly GCF_902652985.1. Taxonomy (NCBI): domain Eukaryota; kingdom Metazoa; phylum Mollusca; class Bivalvia; order Pectinida; family Pectinidae; genus Pecten; species Pecten maximus. The sequence goes on along the minus strand of NC_047018.1, from coordinate 14,204,022 downwards.
GGTTTACATGGTAGGGTAGTGGATGAAACAGGACCTAGGTTTACATGGTAGTGTAGTGGATGAAGTAGGACCTAGGTTTACATGGCAGTGTCGTGGATGGAGCAGGACCTAGGTTTTCATGGTAGTGTAGTGGATGAAACAGGACCTAGGTTTACATGGTAGTGTAGTGGATGAAGCAGGACCTAGGTTTACAAGGTAGTGTAGTGGATGAAGCAGGACCTAGGTTTACATGGGAGTGTTGTGGATGAAACAGGACCTAGGTTTACATGGTAGTGTAGTGGATGAAGTAGGACCTAGGTTTACATGGTAGTGTCGTGGATGGAGTAGGATCTAGGTTTACATGGTAGTGTAGTGAATGAAACAGGACCTAGGTTTACATGGCAGTGTAGTGGATGAAACAGGACCTAGGTTTACAAGGTAGTGCAGTGGATGAAACAGGACCTAGGTTTACATGGTAGTGTAGTGGATGAAGCAGGACCTAGGTTTACATGGTAGTGTAGTGGATGAAGTAGGACCTAGGTTTACATGGTAGTGTCGTGGATGGAGTAGGACCTAGGTTTACATGGCAGTGTCGTGGATGGAGTAGGACCTAGGTTTACATGGCAGTGTCGTGGATGGAGCAGGACCTAGGTTTACATGGCAGTGTCGTGGATGGAGCAGGACCTAGGTTTACATGGTAGTGTAGTGGATGAAGCAGGACCTAGGTTTACATGGTAGTGTAGTGGATGAAGCAGGACCTAGGTTTACATGGTAGTGTAGTGGATGAAGCAGGACCTAGGTTTACATGGTAATGTAGTGGATGAAGTAGGACCTAGGTTTACATGGTAGTGTAGTGGATGAAGCAGGACCTAGGTTTACATGGGAGTGTAGTGGATGAAGTAGGACCTAGGTTTACATGGTAGTGTAGTGGATGAAGTAGAACGTAGGTTTACATGGTAATGTAGTGGATGAAGCAGGACCTAGGTTTACATGGTAGTGTAGTGGATGAAACAGGACCTAGGTTTACATGGTAATGTAGTGGATGAAGCAGGACCTAGGTTTACATGGTAGTGTAGTGGATGAAGCAGGACCTAGGTTTACATGGTAGTGTAGTGGATGAAGCAGGACCTAGGTTTACATGGTAGTGTAGTGGATGAAGTAGGACCTAGGTTTACATGGTAGTGTAGTGGATGAAGTAGGACCTAGGTTTACATGGTAGTGTAGTGGATGAAGCAAGACCTAGGTTTACATGGTAATGTAGTGGATGAAGTAGAAGGATCTAGGTTTACATGGTAGTGAAGTGGATGAAGCAGGACCTAGGTTTACATGGTAGTGTAGTGGATGAAGTAGGATCCAGGTTTACATTGCAGTGTAGTGGATGAAGCAGGACCTAGGTTTACATGGTAGTGTAGTGGATGGTCTAGGACCTAGGTTTACATGGCAGTGTCGTGGATGAAGCAGGACCTAGGTTTACATGGTAGTGTAGTGGATGAAGCAGGACCTAGGTTTACATGGTAGTGTAGTGGATGAATTAGGACCTAGGTTTACATGGTAGTGTAGTGGATGAAGTAGGACCTAGGTTTACATGGTAGGTAGTGGATGGTCTAGGACCTAGGTTTACATGGTAGTGTAGTGGATGAAGCAGGACCTAGGTTTACATGGTAGTGTAGTGGATGAAGCAGGACCTAGGTTTACATGGTAGTGTAGTGGATGAATTAGGACCTAGGGTTACATGGTAGTGTAGTGGATGAAGTAGGACCTAGGTTTACATGGTAGTGTAGTAGATGGAGCAGGACCTAGGTTTACATGGTAGTGTCGTGGATGAATTAGGACCTAGGTTTACATGGTAGTGTAGTGGATGAAGTAGGACCTAGGTTTACATGGTAGTGTAGTGGATGGAGCAGGACCTAGGTTTACATGGTAGTGTAGTGGATGAATTAGGACCTAGGTTTACATGGTAGTGTAGTGGATGGTCTAGGACCTAGGTTTACAAGGTAATGTAGTGGATGAAGCAGGATCTAGGTTTACATGGTAGTGTCGTGGATGGAGCAGGACCTAGGTTTACATGGTAGTGTAGTGGATGAAGCAGGATCTAGGTTTACATGGTAGTGTAGTGGATGAAGCAGGACCTAAGTTTGCATGGTAGTGTCGTGGATGAAGCAGGACCTAGGTTTACATGGTAGTGTAGTGGATGAAGCAGGACCTAGGTTTACATGGTAGTGTAGTGGATGAAGCAGGACCTAGGTTTACATGGTAGTGTAGTGGATGGTGTAGGACCTAGGTTTACATGGTAGTGTAGTGGATGAATTAGGACCTAGGTTTACATGGTAGTGTAGTGGATGGTCTAGGACCTAGGTTTACATGGTAGTGTAGTAGATGAAACATGACCTAGGTTTACATGGTAGTGTAGTGGATGAAGTAGGACCTAGGTTTACATGGCAGTGTCGTGGATGAAGCAAGACCTAGGTTTACATGGCAGTGTCGAGGATGAAGTAGAACGTAGGTTTACATGGTAATGTAGTGGATGAAGTAGGACCTAGGTTTACATGGCAGTGTCGTGGATGGAGCAGGACCTAGGTTTTCATGGTAGTGTAGTGGATGAAACAGGACCTAGGTTTACATGGTAGTGTAGTGGATGAAGCAGGACCTAGGTTTACATGGTAGTGTAGTGGATGAAACAGGACCTAGGTTTACATGGTAGTGTAGTGGATGAAGCAGGACCTAGGTTTACATGGTAGTGTAGTGGATGAAACAGGACCTAGGTTTACATGGTAGTGTAGTGGATGAAGTAGGACCTAGGTTTACATGGCAGTGTCGTGGATGGAGCAGGACCTAGGTTTTCATGGTAGTGTAGTGGATGAAACAGGACCTAGGTTTACATGGTAGTGTAGTGGATGAAGCAGGACCTAGGTTTACAAGGTAGTGTAGTGGATGAAGCAGGACCTAGGTTTACATGGGAGTGTAGTGGATGAAACAGGACTTAGGTTTACATGGTAGTGTAGTGGATGAAGTAGGACCTAGGTTTACATGGTAGTGTCGTGGATGGAGTAGGATCTAGGTTTACATGGTAGTGTAGTGAATGAAACAGGACCTAGGTTTACATGGCAGTGTAGTGGATGAAACAGGACCTAGGTTTACAAGGTAGTGTAGTGGATGAAACAGGACCTAGGTTTACATGGTAGTGTAGTGGATGAAGCAGGACCTAGGTTTACATGGTAGTGTAGTGGATGAAGTAGGACCTAGGTTTACATGGTAGTGTCGTGGATGGAGTAGGACCTAGGTTTACATGGCAGTGTCGTGGATGGAGTAGGACCTAGGTTTACATGGCAGTGTCGTGGATGGAGCAGGACCTAGGTTTACATGGCAGTGTCGTGGATGGAGCAGGACCTAGGTTTACATGGTAGTGTAGTGGATGAAGCAGGACCTAGGTTTACATGGTAGTGTAGTGGATGAAGCAGGACCTAGGTTTACATGGTAGTGTAGTGGATGAAGCAGGACCTAGGTTTACATGGTAATGTAGTGGATGAAGTAGGACCTAGGTTTACATGGTAGTGTAGTGGATGAAGCAGGACCTAGGTTTACATGGGAGTGTAGTGGATGAAGTAGGACCTAGGTTTACATGGTAGTGTAGTGGATGAAGTAGAACGTAGGTTTACATGGTAATGTAGTGGATGAAGCAGGACCTAGGTTTACATGGTAGTGTAGTGGATGAAACAGGACCTAGGTTTACATGGTAATGTAGTGGATGAAGCAGGACCTAGGTTTACATGGTAGTGTAGTGGATGAAGCAGGACCTAGGTTTACATGGTAGTGTAGTGGATGAAGTAGGACCTAGGTTTACATGGTAGTGTAGTGGATGAAGTAGGACCTAGGTTTACATGGTAGTGTAGTGGATGAAGCAAGACCTAGGTTTACATGGTAATGTAGTGGATGAAGTAGAAGGATCTAGGTTTACATGGTAGTGAAGTGGATGAAGCAGGACCTAGGTTTACATGGTAGTGTAGTGGATGAAGTAGGATCTAGGTTTACATTGCAGTGTAGTGGATGAAGCAGGACCTAGGTTTACATGGTAGTGTAGTGGATGGTCTAGGACCTAGGTTTACATGGCAGTGTCGTGGATGAAGCAGGACCTAGGTTTACATGGTAGTGTAGTGGATGAAGCAGGACCTAGGTTTACATGGTAGTGTAGTGGATTAATTAGGACCTAGGTTTACATGGTAGTGTAGTGGATGAAGTAGGACCTAGGTTTACATGGTAGTGTAGTGGATGGTCTAGGACCTAGGTTTACATGGTAGTGTAGTGGATGAAGCAGGACCTAGGTTTACATGGTAGTGTAGTGGATGAAGCAGGACCTAGGTTTACATGGTAGTGTAGTGGATGAATTAGGACCTAGGGTTACATGGTAGTGTAGTGGATGAAGTAGGACCTAGGTTTACATGGTAGTGTAGTAGATGGAGCAGGACCTAGGTTTACATGGTAGTGTCGTGGATGAAGCAGGACCTAGGTTTACATGGTAGTGTAGTGGATGAAGGAGGACCTAGGTTTACATGGTAGTGTAGTGGATGAATTAAGACCTAGGTTTACATGGTAGTGTAGTGGATGAAGTAGGACCTAGGTTTACATGGTAGTGTAGTGGATGGTCTAGGACCTAGGTTTACATGGTAGTGTAGTGGATGAAGCAGGACCTAGGTTTACATGGTAGTGTAGTGGATGAAGCAGGACCTAGGTTTACATGGTAGTGTAGTGGATGAATTAGGACCTAGGTTTACATGGTAGTGTAGTGGATGAAGTAGGACCTAGGTTTACATGGTAGTGTAGTGGATGGAGCAGGACCTTGGTTTACATGGTAGTGTAGTGGATGGAGCAGGACCTAGGTTTTCATGGTAGTGTAGTGGATGAAGTAGGACCTAGGTTTACCTGGTAGTGTAGTGGATGGTCTAGGACCTAGGTTTACATGGTAATGTAGTGGATGGTCTAGGACCTAGGTTTACATGGTAATGTAGTGGATGAAGTAGGACCTAGGTTTACATGGTAGTGTAGTGGATGAAACAGGACCTAGGTTTACATGGTAGTGTAGTGGATGAAACAGGATCTAGGTTTACATGGCAGTGTCGTGGATGAAGTAGAACGTAGGTTTACATGGCAGTGTCGTGGATGGAGCAGGACCTAGGTTTTCATGGTAGTGTAGTGGATGGTCTAGGACCTAGGTTTACATGGTAGTGTAGTAGATGAAACATGACCTAGGTTTACATGGTAGTGTAGTGGATGAAGTAGGACCTAGGTTTACATGGCAGTGTCGTGGATGAAGCAAGACCTAGGTTTACATGGCAGTGTCGAGGATGAAGTAGAACGTAGGTTTACATGGTAATGTAGTGGATGAAGTAGGACCTAGGTTTACATGGCAGTGTCGTGGATGGAGCAGGACCTAGGTTTTCATGGTAGTGTAGTGGATGAAACAGGACCTAGGTTTACATGGTAGTGTAGTGGATGAAGCAGGACCTAGGTTTACATGGTAGGGTAGTGGATGAAACAGGACCTAGGTTTACATGGTAGTGTAGTGGATGAAGTAGGACCTAGGTTTACATGGCAGTGTCGTGGATGGAGCAGGACCTAGGTTTTCATGGTAGTGTAGTGGATGAAACAGGACCTAGGTTTACATGGTAGTGTAGTGGATGAAGCAGGACCTAGGTTTACAAGGTAGTGTAGTGGATGAAGCAGGACCTAGGTTTACATGGGAGTGTTGTGGATGAAACAGGACCTAGGTTTACATGGTAGTGTAGTGGATGAAGTAGGACCTAGGTTTACATGGTAGTGTCGTGGATGGAGTAGGATCTAGGTTTACATGGTAGTGTAGTGAATGAAACAGGACCTAGGTTTACATGGCAGTGTAGTGGATGAAACAGGACCTAGGTTTACAAGGTAGTGCAGTGGATGAAACAGGACCTAGGTTTACATGGTAGTGTAGTGGATGAAGCAGGACCTAGGTTTACATGGTAGTGTAGTGGATGAAGTAGGACCTAGGTTTACATGGTAGTGTCGTGGATGGAGTAGGACCTAGGTTTACATGGCAGTGTCGTGGATGGAGTAGGACCTAGGTTTACATGGCAGTGTCGTGGATGGAGCAGGACCTAGGTTTACATGGCAGTGTCGTGGATGGAGCAGGACCTAGGTTTACATGGTAGTGTAGTGGATGAAGCAGGACCTAGGTTTACATGGTAGTGTAGTGGATGAAGCAGGACCTAGGTTTACATGGTAGTGTAGTGGATGAAGCAGGACCTAGGTTTACATGGTAATGTAGTGGATGAAGTAGGACCTAGGTTTACATGGTAGTGTAGTGGATGAAGCAGGACCTAGGTTTACATGGGAGTGTAGTGGATGAAGTAGGACCTAGGTTTACATGGTAGTGTAGTGGATGAAGTAGAACGTAGGTTTACATGGTAATGTAGTGGATGAAGCAGGACCTAGGTTTACATGGTAGTGTAGTGGATGAAACAGGACCTAGGTTTACATGGTAATGTAGTGGATGAAGCAGGACCTAGGTTTACATGGTAGTGTAGTGGATGAAGCAGGACCTAAGTTTACATGGTAGTGTAGTGGATGAAGCAGGACCTAGGTTTACATGGTAGTGTAGTGGATGAAGTAGGACCTAGGTTTACATGGTAGTGTAGTGGATGAAGTAGGACCTAGGTTTACATGGTAGTGTAGTGGATGAAGCAAGACCTAGGTTTACATGGTAATGTAGTGGATGAAGTAGAAGGATCTAGGTTTACATGGTAGTGAAGTGGATGAAGCAGGACCTAGGTTTACATGGTAGTGTAGTGGATGAAGTAGGATCTAGGTTTACATTGCAGTGTAGTGGATGAAGCAGGACCTAGGTTTACATGGTAGTGTAGTGGATGGTCTAGGACCTAGGTTTACATGGCAGTGTCGTGGATGAAGCAGGACCTAGGTTTACATGGTAGTGTAGTGGATGAAGCAGGACCTAGGTTTACATGGTAGTGTAGTGGATGAATTAGGACCTAGGTTTACATGGTAGTGTAGTGGATGAAGTAGGACCTAGGTTTACATGGTAGGTAGTGGATGGTCTAGGACCTAGGTTTACATGGTAGTGTAGTGGATGAAGCAGGACCTAGGTTTACATGGTAGTGTAGTGGATGAAGCAGGACCTAGGTTTACATGGTAGTGTAGTGGATGAATTAGGACCTAGGGTTACATGGTAGTGTAGTGGATGAAGTAGGACCTAGGTTTACATGGTAGTGTAGTAGATGGAGCAGGACCTAGGTTTACATGGTAGTGTCGTGGATGAATTAGGACCTAGGTTTACATGGTAGTGTAGTGGATGAAGTAGGACCTAGGTTTACATGGTAGTGTAGTGGATGGAGCAGGACCTAGGTTTACATGGTAGTGTAGTGGATGAATTAGGACCTAGGTTTACATGGTAGTGTAGTGGATGGTCTAGGACCTAGGTTTACAAGGTAATGTAGTGGATGAAGCAGGATCTAGGTTTACATGGTAGTGTCGTGGATGGAGCAGGACCTAGGTTTACATGGTAGTGTAGTGGATGAAGCAGGATCTAGGTTTACATGGTAGTGTAGTGGATGAAGCAGGACCTAAGTTTGCATGGTAGTGTCGTGGATGAAGCAGGACCTAGGTTTACATGGTAGTGTAGTGGATGAAGCAGGACCTAGGTTTACATGGTAGTGTAGTGGATGAAGCAGGACCTAGGTTTACATGGTAGTGTAGTGGATGGTGTAGGACCTAGGTTTACATGGTAGTGTAGTGGATGAATTAGGACCTAGGTTTACATGGTAGTGTAGTGGATGGTCTAGGACCTAGGTTTACATGGTAGTGTAGTAGATGAAACATGACCTAGGTTTACATGGTAGTGTAGTGGATGAAGTAGGACCTAGGTTTACATGGCAGTGTCGTGGATGAAGCAAGACCTAGGTTTACATGGCAGTGTCGAGGATGAAGTAGAACGTAGGTTTACATGGTAATGTAGTGGATGAAGTAGGACCTAGGTTTACATGGCAGTGTCGTGGATGGAGCAGGACCTAGGTTTTCATGGTAGTGTAGTGGATGAAACAGGACCTAGGTTTACATGGTAGTGTAGTGGATGAAGCAGGACCTAGGTTTACATGGTAGTGTAGTGGATGAAACAGGACCTAGGTTTACATGGTAGTGTAGTGGATGAAGTAGGACCTAGGTTTACATGGCAGTGTCGTGGATGGAGCAGGACCTAGGTTTTCATGGTAGTGTAGTGGATGAAACAGGACCTAGGTTTACATGGTAGTGTAGTGGATGAAGCAGGACCTAGGTTTACAAGGTAGTGTAGTGGATGAAGCAGGACCTAGGTTTACATGGGAGTGTAGTGGATGAAACAGGACTTAGGTTTACATGGTAGTGTAGTGGATGAAGTAGGACCTAGGTTTACATGGTAGTGTCGTGGATGGAGTAGGATCTAGGTTTACATGGTAGTGTAGTGAATGAAACAGGACCTAGGTTTACATGGCAGTGTAGTGGATGAAACAGGACCTAGGTTTACAAGGTAGTGTAGTGGATGAAACAGGACCTAGGTTTACATGGTAGTGTAGTGGATGAAGCAGGACCTAGGTTTACATGGTAGTGTAGTGGATGAAGTAGGACCTAGGTTTACATGGTAGTGTCGTGGATGGAGTAGGACCTAGGTTTACATGGCAGTGTCGTGGATGGAGTAGGACCTAGGTTTACATGGCAGTGTCGTGGATGGAGCAGGACCTAGGTTTACATGGCAGTGTCGTGGATGGAGCAGGACCTAGGTTTACATGGTAGTGTAGTGGATGAAGCAGGACCTAGGTTTACATGGTAGTGTAGTGGATGAAGCAGGACCTAGGTTTACATGGTAGTGTAGTGGATGAAGCAGGACCTAGGTTTACATGGTAATGTAGTGGATGAAGTAGGACCTAGGTTTACATGGTAGTGTAGTGGATGAAGCAGGACCTAGGTTTACATGGGAGTGTAGTGGATGAAGTAGGACCTAGGTTTACATGGTAGTGTAGTGGATGAAGTAGAACGTAGGTTTACATGGTAATGTAGTGGATGAAGCAGGACCTAGGTTTACATGGTAGTGTAGTGGATGAAACAGGACCTAGGTTTACATGGTAATGTAGTGGATGAAGCAGGACCTAGGTTTACATGGTAGTGTAGTGGATGAAGCAGGACCTAGGTTTACATGGTAGTGTAGTGGATGAAGTAGGACCTAGGTTTACATGGTAGTGTAGTGGATGAAGTAGGACCTAGGTTTACATGGTAGTGTAGTGGATGAAGCAAGACCTAGGTTTACATGGTAATGTAGTGGATGAAGTAGAAGGATCTAGGTTTACATGGTAGTGAAGTGGATGAAGCAGGACCTAGGTTTACATGGTAGTGTAGTGGATGAAGTAGGATCTAGGTTTACATTGCAGTGTAGTGGATGAAGCAGGACCTAGGTTTACATGGTAGTGTAGTGGATGGTCTAGGACCTAGGTTTACATGGCAGTGTCGTGGATGAAGCAGGACCTAGGTTTACATGGTAGTGTAGTGGATGAAGCAGGACCTAGGTTTACATGGTAGTGTAGTGGATGAATTAGGACCTAGGTTTACATGGTAGTGTAGTGGATGAAGTAGGACCTAGGTTTACATGGTAGTGTAGTGGATGGTCTAGGACCTAGGTTTACATGGTAGTGTAGTGGATGAAGCAGGACCTAGGTTTACATGGTAGTGTAGTGGATGAAGCAGGACCTAGGTTTACATGGTAGTGTAGTGGATGAATTAGGACCTAGGGTTACATGGTAGTGTAGTGGATGAAGTAGGACCTAGGTTTACATGGTAGTGTAGTAGATGGAGCAGGACCTAGGTTTACATGGTAGTGTCGTGGATGAATTAGGACCTAGGTTTACATGGTAGTGTAGTGGATGAAGTAGGACCTAGGTTTACATGGTAGTGTAGTGGATGGAGCAGGACCTAGGTTTACATGGTAGTGTAGTGGATGAATTAGGACCTAGGTTTACATGGTAGTGTAGTGGATGGTCTAGGACCTAGGTTTACAAGGTAATGTAGTGGATGAAGCAGGATCTAGGTTTACATGGTAGTGTCGTGGATGGAGCAGGACCTAGGTTTACATGGTAGTGTAGTGGATGAAGCAGGATCTAGGTTTACATGGTAGTGTAGTGGATGAAGCAGGACCTAGGTTTACATGGTAGTGTAGTGGATGGAGCAGGACCTAGGTTTACATGGTAGTGTAGTGGATGAATTAGGACCTAGGTTTACATGGTAGTGTAGTGGATGGTCTAGGACCTAGGTTTACAAGGTAATGTAGTGGATGAAGCAGGATCTAGGTTTACATGGTAGTGTCGTGGATGGAGCAGGACCTAGGTTTACATGGTAGTGTAGTGGATGAAGCAGGATCTAGGTTTACATGGTAGTGTAGTGGATGAAGCATGACCTAAGTTTGCATGGTAGTGTCGTGGATGAAGCAGGACCTAGGTTTACATGGTAGTGTAGTGGATGAAGCAGGACCTAGGTTTACATGGTAGTGTAGTGGATGAAGCAGGACCTAGGTTTACATGGTAGTGTAGTGGATGAAGCAGGACCTAGGTTTACATGGTAGTGTAGTGGATGAATTAGGACCTAGGTTTACATGGTAGTGTAGTGGATGAAGCAGGACCTAGGTTTACATGGTAGTGTAGTGGATGAAGCAGGACCTAGGTGTACATGGTAGTGTAGTGGATGAAGTAGGACCTAGGTTTGCATGGTAGTGTAGTGGATGAAGCAGGACCTAGGTTTACATGGTAGTGTAGTGGATGAAGCAGGACCTAGGTTTACATGGTAGTGTAGTGGATGAAGCAGGACCTAGGTTTGCATGGTAGTGTAGTGGATGAAGTAGGACCTAGGTTTACATGGTAGTGTAGTGGATGAAGCAGGACCTAGGTTTACATGGTAGTGTAGTGGATGAAGTAGGACGTAGGTTTACATGGTAGTGTAGTGGATGAAGCAGAGGGCGCTAATCCCCCTGAACATGTTTTGCCCTGGTTTTATCGGTGTTGAGTAATGGTTTCGTTTTTGTGTCTGTAATATTCAACTTTTCTTATCTCTGGTACTGATAAAACATCAAACGTAATCAAACTTTAGGGAAAACTTTCGAAATTCGACTTCTGTCTACATACATCACATGCTTTTCGGCCAAACAAATCACTATGAAGCCACTTGAAAGTCGCTGATAAACAGTTGCCAAATGCCACACGCGTAGAAAAACGTGTTGGCACTCATGAAAAACACATACCCAGGTTCTCTTATTTATACCCTAATTTTAACTTCCCTGTTTTCAGTTACCACTGATTCAGTAGTGTTTAAGCGTTTTACAGACAAGTTTACGATTTATGTTTAAAAGGCGCGGTAGATAATGTATTTTGTTTATGTTGAACAAACTTCACATCTCCTTTTAATCATTCTTTTGAATTTGTACTTTTTGCCACTGACCCTTCTTGTAAATTTCTTCTGATTTCAAACATATCTTGGTATGGATTTCTTCACTTTTGACACCTAACATAACTAACGAAGCCTTAAAAAAGGAACATTCATCACATTATGTACCTACAACTAAAGCACTGCTCTCATGTGTGTCTTTCATGCAACAGGTCATCCGACAATATGTTTCAACAATGAAAACCGTGAATATTTGTAGTTTCAATAGGACACAGGAATTCATATCAAAGCTATTACCATATATATTCCTATCGTTCAAGCCCAACTGAAAATACAGCACAAAAGTCACGCGCACGAAAATCACCTTTTCTTATGAATTTAAAATAAAGCTTCTTTTTAATAAAACAAGTAATATTGCTTTGAATGATAGTGAAAATTGCAATCTTGTAAACAAATTTGACAACACAGTCTTCACAATACCCAAAACATATTTGGCAATATGAATACATTGTACACTACATCCCCTAAAATCGATATGAAAGTGGACTAAGCCTTGACATTTAAATGCATTCAGACGTGTTATTGCAGCTACATTTTGATAGTAGTCAAGTCAATAAGCGTGCATGTATTTGATAAATACCTGTAAACTATAATTCTAACTGGAAGGAAATTGAAGGCCTTTTAAAAAATCTTAAGGCCTATAGGCGAAAGATGTATTTCTTATATACCAACCTCCATTACTTAATGGTACATTTTAACACTACAAATATAAACCATATAGACCCAAACTATGTTTTACATCAATGGTAACACTTCAGACAAAGTTAAACAATATAGACCCAAACTATGTTTTACTTAATGGTAACACTACAGACAAAGTTAAACAATATAGACCTTAACTGTGTTTTACTTAATGGTAACACTACAGACAAAGTTAAACAATATAGACCTTAACTGTGTTTTACTTAATGGTAACACTTCAGACAAAGTTAAACAATATAGACCCAAACTATGTTTTACTTAATGGTAACACTACAGACAAAGTTAAACAATATAGACCTTAACTGTGTTTTACTTAATGGTAACACTACAGACAATGTTAAACAATATAGGCCAAACTATGTTTTACTTAATGGTAACACTACAGACAAAAATAAACAATAAAGGCCAAACTATGTTTTACTTAATGGTAACACTACAGACAAAGTTAAACAATATAGACCCAAACTATGTTTTACTTAATGGTAGCACTACAGACAAAGTTAAACAATATAGACCCAAACTATGTTTTACTTAATGGTAACACTACAGACAAAGTTAAACAATATAGACCCAAACTATGCTTTACTTAATGGTAACACTACAGACAAAGTTAAACAATATAGACTCAAACTATGTTTTACTTAATGGTAACACTACAGACAAAGTTAAACAATACAGAACCAAACTATGTTTTACTTAATGGTAACACTACAGACAAAGTTAAACAATACAGAACCAAACTATGTTTTACTTAATGGTAACACTACAGACAAAGTTAAACAATACAGAACCAAACTATGTTTTACTTAATGGTAACACTACAGACAAAGTTAAACAATACAGAACCAAACTATGTATTACTTAATGGTAACACTACAGACAAAGTAAAACAATACAGAACCAAACTATGTTTTACTTAATGGTAACACTACAGACAAAGTTAAACAATACAGAACCAAACTATGTTTTACTTAATGGTAACACTACAGACAAAGTTAAACAATACAGAACCAAACTATGTTTTACTTAATGGTAACACTACAGACAAAGTTAAACAATACAGAACCAAACTATGTTTTACTTAATGGTAACACTACAGACAAAGTTAAACAATACAGAACCAAACTATGTATTACTTAATGGTAACACTACAGACAAAGTAAAACAATACAGAACCAAACTATGTTTTACTTAATGGTAACACTACAGACAAAGTTAAACAATTTAGGCCAAACTATGTTTTACTTAATGGTAACACTACAGACAAAGTTAAACAATATAGGCCAAACTATGTTTTACTTAATGGAAACACTACAGACAAAGTTAAACAATATAGGCCAAACTATGTTTTACTTAATGGTAACACTACAGACAAAGTTAAACAATTTAGGCCAAACTATGTTTTACTTAATGGTAACACTACAGACAAAGTTAAACAATATAGACCAAACTATGTTTTACTTAATGGTAACACTACAGACAAAGTTAAACAATATAGACCAAACTATGTTTTACTTAATGGTAACACTACAGACAAAGATAAACGTAATAAGCACTTTCCACAACTCTGGTATGATTTAAATTATACAAACATCTTTACAATTCTGGTAACTCCGTGGACATTCTTAGCTGCCTGGTGATATTTTTGCTGCCATAGTCACCAAATAGGTGAACAATGAGAATAACCTACACTGGTTTTGTGGACTGTAAGCACTACAACTTACATAACTAAACTGTTCAGCGATACATCAATAATAACAAAATGTCAAAAACATGAAATACAACAGAAAATGTATTTTCAGGTCAGAGTAACTATACATAACCACGCATATATATTTAACGAAAATATATACCGCCCTTTATTTGATTAATAAAAATGATGTGATCGAAGTCATGTGATACTTTTTCGTCGTACGATACAAACTCATTGTTATTGATTTTACGCAGCCGTCGTGCAAATTAAGGCGGTGTAATTTTGTTGTTGTCTTTTCGACTTCATAAGAAAATATCTTTGTAGATCACATAGTATCATAAATGATAAGGGGACACAGTGTTAGGACTCAAACTCGCGATCTACGGCACATAATCGCCTAGCTAGAACTTCACCTAGCTCTGATAAATATAAACGCACGCACTCATATTTTGTCTTTCCTCCTTCTCTTGATCAAATCAAGTTACACCAGAATTCTCTCCATTCTAATAGGGAAAAGGTTCAATATATAATATCAAAGCAGTGAAAATGTAACAATACCATTTTTCATCAATACAAAATATCACCTTAAATATATAACAGATACCACAACAGCTTACATCGTGCTCTATATCTAAATTTGAGATGTCAGACAGGTCTCTTAATAGTGATCCAATAGAGTTTATACTCACCTCCGCAATGACAGCAGATAATGCATGTGTCCGTAACACTGACCAACACCATCGCCCATAACACACACACATGCACCACACGACCAAACATTGTATTAACTGCGTAATGTACTCTCAACGCATATGTCGAATACCTTTGTAACCCTGGAATTCTAGGTAAGGTCAGCAGAGGTCGACTGCTTCCGAGAATCTTATCAGAAACTCTTTAATCCCCCTACAGATTCGCTGAAAGATGCACAGACGGTTTTGGGCTGTTTGAGTAATGGGGGTATTCATTTTTTTAATTCTTCAATACCCCCGATTTTTTAAACATGTTTTTAGAATGTGTACAGTTATTTGATTTTTAGTGTAGTGCTTATTCTGGTCGAGCAAGTCGGACGTTGGGTGAAATTGCAGAGGAGATAATCTGGTTCTTTTACAAGTTTAAGTGCTTACAAGGATCGCGAGGCGTCCTGTGTTTTTATCATTACGCTTCTAACTTCCAATTTCTTATGTAATTTTTATTGTGTGTAAATATAGACAGTTTAGTGCCACCAGTCCCTCCTGGCCGCCATATTGCTCCCCGCGTGCCAGATTGTTTTATCTACACACTGATCAGACTCTCGTTGAAGCCTCTTTAGTTTTGCTTTCCTCTTATTTTTCTCTCTATTGATTTTAATTTTTTTATACATATACCACACATCTTTAACAGTCACTTATTTCAAACGATTTAACCAAATTTATTTTTGACAGACTAACCCGATACGACCCCCTCATCACATATACTCCCCCCACCCCCACCCCCACCCCCACCCCGACGAACCTACTCCCCCCCCCCCCCCCACGGGACCACTTGTAGTGTGTATATCTATTACGCTTTTATCTATTTCATAGGTTTGAAAGTTTACGTATACTAGTCTCGTTACTGTATAACTTTCATATAGCACCAGAAACTTACATATACAATGTAGGACTATACTCCATATCGCCATATCTATAATCACTATATAGCACCAGAGACTTGCATATAGTCCTATACTCCATATTGCTTCATCTATAACCAATATATAGCACCAGAAACTTACATACAGGACTATACTCAATATTGCCTCATCTACAACCATAAGAGACATTATAGATTTACATATATTGATGATACTGAATGGTTTTGCGTTGAATATGGTATATATTTCACAAGTACGACAGAGTATCGATATTTTCATGAGTGCGAAGCACAACTGAAAAATATCGAAATATTCTGTTATACGAATGAAATATATGCTTTATTCAATTTTCGTTTTAACCATTTTCATGCTAAAAAACAAAATTCAAAACATAGAAAATTTGATAGTGTCAAAAATAGCGGGTATCAGTAACATAATTCATGACGTCGTCTCTTTGTGACGTTACTCCACGTCAACATGACGGTACTATTTTGAAAGGACTAATCAACGCAACGTTAAGCGTTTTCTGCCGTTATCGGAGAATTTTGTGCTTGAAAAGCGATGAATAATTTGTCAAAAACTAAATGCTAAATAGAAATATCTGCAAGTTACAATGAGGTGAACACAAAGGTTCGCTCTGATTGGGCAAAAACGAAAAACTTCTATTTCCGACCCAAAACTGATATTTTCACTGCAAAATCTTTCAAAATTTTGGTTTTATCAGTTTGATAAAGGACCTCATTCACGAACTATAGAATTTTGTGTCAACGAACCAATCTGACCAACACCAGATGTCATTTGTACCCTTAGAGTGAGCACTTGAAATAGGTTTAAAATATTCAAAAGGTACCAGGGGCCTGTGCTATGGCCAAGATAAAGTTGCCCAAAACTGTATCAAAAGGTTATTTTATGTGGTCTAATGAATTTATTTTCTAATGAGTATGATTGACTGCAAACTATGAACCAAAATATGTAGAGAAAATAGACGCAATGAATATGTAACATCAATTTAAAGACAAAAATTGTCGAATTTTTCAGCCATAATTTAAGCCGTGTCAGATTTCTACGGAAACGATATACCAACTTCCGGTTCTTGTGCACTTGTGACTAGTTGGCTCATTATGTAAACTTATTATTGTAAAAATTTCGGGAAAATCTAGGACCGTTAAATTTGTCATTTAAAGGTCAAATTGCCATATAGCCTATTTTAGCAACATCAAGTAACAATCGGATATCATAACTTTGAGTAAAGAAGGCATTTAAAATGGTCAAAAGAACTTATTTTCTAAAGAGTATGATTTACTGCAAATTATGACCCCAAATAAAGAGATAATCAAAGGGCCAAAGGCCCTGAGAAACGTCAGGGTCTGAGGTCATATTATAAGAAATTTAAAATTGGATTTTATAGTCAGACAGTTACATTTGTATCAGATGAAATGTCTTCATCTGGCCCTGGTATTTCTATTCTATATATATTCAAGAAAACATGTATAAAATATATCAGCTGACAACTTTACAATAGCTGAGTATAGTTCTTTCCCCATTTCTTTAATGCTTGTGGCAGATTATTGATATATTCCTGAATCAGTAAAGCTGCATGTAAACTTTGAAAAAAGAATCAACTGAGCGACAAATCGGTCTATTAACAGAACATGTTGTCAAGTAACTACAACTAAAGATAAAATCCAAGATGTACACAGCCGAAGTTTTTTTAATTTTATTTATAATATAAGTTATTAATAAGGCCTATCAAACGTCTATTTTATGACCCCTTAGGTAACACATTTTAACTCTGATAGAAAATTGCGGTCGCGTTGTCCGACGAGACATATCTAGTTTTGACACCGCCAGTCACGGATCATAATCATTAGATTCTTTTCAAACAACAAATAATAACCGTATTTAATAAAATCCTCACGAAAAACGGCAATGTAGTTTGTGACAACTTGCCCTCAATTCCTGGTCATATTTCTTGCGTATTCTAGCGACTTACAAATGAATATGAAACTGCGAACGGTCGAGTAGACATAACCGCCATTTTGGCTGACTAGAGTCGTGAAAAGTCACGTGACAGCTAAAGTTATCTCGTGGAATGCTCGGGTGCATTTGACTACGTAAATAGGATTGGTTTTAAGCTATCAAATGTTCCTGAATATGAACTCAGGATGAACAGATGTGGATAGTTTCTCTGTGAATGCATGTAAATTTCTACGACGATCAAACTGATTTTTCTACTTTCGTTTTCAAGGCAGTATCGAGACAGAACTACGTAATCCTACGCCAACAAAATTGCATATACTGACGAGAAAAAAGATTCATAATTATACTCTAAAATGGTCTAGAACACCAAACATTAACATTTCATTTTAAATAATTGCAGTAAACACGGTTTACATCACTTAAATTGTGTCAATAATTGCTATCAAAATAGGAACTATATTAGGCTGCGGATGTATATCATTTGTATGACAGAAAAGAGGAATAGTTGGCCGGAACAGATCTATCAGTAACAACATTCTCCCACCACGCCTATAACGGCAGGTGCCAAAGGCACCCTGACGTTAAAAACTACGCAATAAATATATAACACAAATTCAAAGCCGAACAGAATTGTCATTTAAAACAATATATGGAAGGAGTCAGTATCTCGAAATCGTCATTATCAAATACAATATTATTGGTATGGCTGATGTTATAAATGTTATGAAACTTTTAACATATTATGTATGAAACCATATTTTAAGACAAAGTAGGTGGTCTAAAAGGCCTGCAACAGCTTTTTGAATACAGGGCTTTAATTAAACGTGAAACGTGAATGTATGGCCATTAATCTGGCAATTTATGAATGCCAGTTAAGCGATATCATATATTCTGGTTTGTATGATCCAAATTTCATTTAAAATTATTTTGGACATAACATTTGCTGGATGGAGCAACAAATTTGATAAACTTTGTGACTAATGAAAATATCAATGAAAAGGATTTTTGAGTGAAGCTTAATCTATTAATTTGCGCTGAATGGAAATGACGATTACATTAAGGGAAGTATCATATTTATTGCCATGACTATAACAACACACACACATATATATATGATTAAATACACTCCATATAATAATATATACGCAAGATATCCACAAAAATAAATAATCAACGCTTATTATATTTTTAAAACAAAATATAATGTTTGGATCCAATTTGAAACGAACAAAATGGAAGATCCAATCAAGGCATGTTACTGCCTTTGTTCTGCATAAAACAGACATCAGGTATGTGCGCTTATGTTGCATCCTCTTACTAATCTGTATAAATTGAGAAACATCCCTCCAGTGCTTTTTAAACAAGGGAAACTTATATATGAAATTTGAAATTTGGCGATAATGGTTGTCTGTCGACAATGTTTTCAGATTGGTCCAAAAATGCAATACGACGGACCAAGGAGAACCTACATATGAAAATTGAGAAAGATCCCTTCAGTTCTTTCTGAGAAATCTCGATAACAAACTTCAAATTTCAAAATCAAAGATGGCTGCCTGTCAGCCATGTTGTTATCCGATTGGTCCCGAAATGCAATATGCATAACAAGGCACAAAGGGGAACCTACATATGGAATTTGAGAAGGATCCCTTGAGTACTTTCTTAGAAATAGCGATAACAAACTTCAATTGACAAAATCCAAGATGGCTGCCTGTCGGCCATGTTGTTTTCCGATCGGTCCCAAAATATAATATACATAACAAGTCACCAAGGGGAACCTACATATGAAATTTGAGAAAGATCCCTTCAGTTCTTTCTCAGAAATAGCGATAACAAACTTTAATGGTCAAAATCCAAGATGGCTGCCCGTTGGCCATGTTGTTTTCCGATCGGTCCCAAAATGCAATATGCATAACTAGTCACCAAGGGGAACCTACATATGAAATTTGAGAAAGATTCCTTCAGTACGTTCTCAGAAATAGCGATAACAATCTTCAATTGTCAAAATCCAAGATGGCTGCCTGTCAGCCATGTTGTTATCCGATTGGTTCCAAAATACTATATGCATAACTAGGCACCAAGGAGAACCTAAATATGGAATTTGAGAAGGATCTCTTCAGTACTTTCTTATAAATAGCGATTCTTAGAAATAGCGATAACAAACTTCAATTGACAAAATACAAGATGGCTGCCTGTCAGCCATGTTGTTATCCGATTGGTCCCAAAATGCAATATGCATAACAAGGCACAGAGGGGAACCTACATATGGAATTTGAGAAGGATCCCTTCAGTACTTTCTTAGAAATAGCGAAAACAAACTTCAATTGACAAAATACAAGATGGCTGCCTGTCGGCCATGTTGTTTTCCGATCGGTCCCAAAATGCGATATGCATAACAAAGCACCAAGGGGAACCTACATATGAAATTTGAGAAAGATCCCTTAAGTACTTCCTCAGAAATAGCGATAACAAACTTCAAATTTCAAAATCCAAGATGGCTGCCTGTCGGCCATGTTGTTTTCCGATCGGTCCCAAAATACGATATGCATAACTAAGCACCAAGGGGAACCTACATATGAAATTTGAGAAAGATCTCTTCAGTACTTCATCAGAAATAGCGATAACAAACTTTCAAATTTCAAAATCCAAGATGGCTGCCTGTCGGCCATGTTGTTTTCCGATCGGTCCCAAAATGCAACATGCGTAACTAGGCACCAAGGGAAACCTTCATATGAAATTTGAGAAAGAACCCTTCAGTACTTTCTCAGAAATAGTGATAACAAACTTCAATTGTCAAAATCAAAGATGGCTGCCTGTCAGCCATGTTGTTATCCGATTGGTCCCAAAATACTATATGCATAACTAGGCACCAAGGAGAACCTAAATATGGAATTTGAGAAGGATCTCTTCAGTACTTTCTTAGAAATAGCGATTCTTAGAAATAGCGATAACAAACTTCAATTGACAAAATCCAAGATGGCTGCCTGTCGGCCATGTTGTTTTCCGATCGGTCCAAAAATGTGATATGTATAACAAAGCACCAAGGGGAACCTACATATGAAATTTGAGAAAGATCCCTTAAGTAAATTCTCAGAAATAGCGATAAAAAATTTCAATTGACAAAATCCAAGATGGCTGCCTGTCGGCCATGTTGTTTTCCGATCGGTCCCAAAATACGATATGCATAACAAGGCACCAAGGGGAACCTACATATGAAATTTGAGAAAGATCTCTTCAGTACTTCCTCAGAAATAGCGATAACAAACTTCAAATTTCAAAATCCAAGATGGCTGCCTGTCGGCCATGTTGTTTTCCGATCGGTCCCAAAATGCAATATGCATAACTAGGCACCAAGGGGAACCTTCATATGAAATTTGAGAAAGAACCCTTCAGTACTTT
Source organism: Pecten maximus (assembly GCF_902652985.1). NCBI lineage: Eukaryota > Metazoa > Mollusca > Bivalvia > Pectinida > Pectinidae > Pecten > Pecten maximus. Next base: position 14,183,158 of record NC_047018.1, on the reverse strand, counting down.
CTCAGAAATAGCGATAACAAGAATTGTTTACGGACAGAGGGACGGACGGACGACGGACCATGGACGCAGGGCGATTTGAATAGCAGATGGTGGGCTAAAAATCTAAAATTAGTCAACCAAAGCGTGTCATTCTCATAACATCTTGGAAGAGAAAATATCAATGAGGATCACTTCTGCAACCTCATGGCAGAGATACATAAACTAAGACATAAATAATCACCAACTTGTGACCTCTTCCTAGCTAGGGACGTCAATGAGTTATTATGACGATCGCCACAAAATGCGAGTGAAATGATATTTGCGAAGATATTGTGAGACAAGCGGTGGACTTACCAACAGGAATTATCCCCCCCCCCCCCCCCCCCCCCCCCCCCCCCAATCACCAATACAAACAGACACACAGTGATATTGAGCCACTATTGAACAGCTTACCATTCATTGACTACAAAAAATATACATCTGAACTCGACCATGGGCTCTTGCCAAGACGACAAAAGACCTAACAGAAGAATCCACCGACCTATCTATACACCATCCAGTTCTATTCCACTTGTACATCATTCAACTACTGTACTCATGCCCCGTTCCACATATACATAGATGACCTTTATCCCCACTTAAGGGGGTTGGAGCTAGTGAGGCTAAAAAATTCCTGACATTCAATTTTTCTGAAATTTTGGTTATTTGCTCAGGAGATAATTATGTATCACTGCATAAATGAAGAAAAACTTTGTGTGGTTGAATTTCTTTTTAGACCCCCTTTAGACCCCCTATAATTATACACCTCTGGTCCTCTTTGTGGACAAAACCCAAATGCACCTAATGCATTTAAAATGGCAACAAGTTCAATGTTTTTACTTTTGAATATAAAATAAATGCTTCTGTATCTTGATTAACCTCTAGTGAATGTATATATCACATTTTAGTATGTATTGGATGCTTATTATAAAAATAATAGCATGTGAAGCCGCAGATTTCGTTATCACGATTCTATTTTATATGGTCATTTTTATGATTATTTCTGATTTCAATTTTTTTTGTAAAATAATTGTGTCATTTAATTTTCTCAAAAAACTAACAGGATATGTCATCAATTTTACTGCATAGCCATGATTTTTTACGGAAACTTTCTATGGTCAGTTTTTGAAATATGTGACATTTTCTTACCCCACCCCCCTAAATACTTCACTCCAATTTTGGTACATCTGTCTATTCTATGACGTCATATACTGGAAACATCAGTACACAGGGATCATTTTGGTTTATCAAATTGATGGGCCATTAAATTTAGCTGATTTTCATGAAAACTAATATCATGTGTGGGTCATTACATAAGAAAATTTAAAGATGGCCCCATATGGCCCCCTCCAAAATGAACCCCGAGTACATAATTTAAATGTTTCAGTATATATTACTAAATGCACACATTACCAAAATATAGGGTACAGTTGTTGCGGCAGTAACGGATCACTTTGCATACAATCGCTGCACACGATTTTACGTGTTGTTTTTTTGACAGGTGTTGTATATCTCCAGAAAGCAAATTTAATTACCTTTCTTGTGATACCAAAAGATCTGAATAGAATTGAACATACGAAATGAAACAAGCAAAACAAGATCTACCGAATTGTCGACTATAGCGGATCAGTACGTCTATAACGGATCACGTCCCCTTGCGGGCCCCTGGTGACGAGTCAAGTTTGCTGGGATGTCTCAAAACGTAATTTTCGGATGCCAATAGACCCCGTCTAATATTAAATCGAAGCTTTTGTTCTGAATATACTAAACACTAGGTGCATAACAACTCAAAAAGATGGCTCTTTACCACTAACAACTTTAACGTCATTTCCCAGGACGATTTAGCGTTATTCAACTTTATGTCGACGACGTCACCGATGTTAACGTTAGATATATTTTATGGGGAATACCAATTTATAACTAGTAGATCTATCTTTACGATATCGGTAATGTGTATTCCATCTCAACAAGTCAAAATTGTAAGCAGGAAACACTGATTGTATCTGTTATCCAAATTAAATACATGGAAATTGAGTGTCATCCGTGGACAAAAAAACCGAGCCGTACATGACGGATAGTCTAGTCGTTAGACTGTTCTATTATCAATTTTCTTACGTTTTCCTGTTTAACTCTGCGAATGAAAACAAAGTGGTATAATAATTACAAATCGGCATAGAGTTTCTTTCACATTTTAGAATAGAAATTAAAATTTAGTTCACATGAAACTAAGAATTTTATAGGCCTGTTTTTTTTTATACTCGAACATGTTTATGGTTTGAAATAACCTTAATATTAAGCTATTAAACATAAACATGTTCAAGGGTTTTAAAAAACGCATTGGTTGAACAAAATGGTGTTAAAACAACAACTTAACTAGCTACAATATTTGCATATACAAATTTCTGTAGCTAATATCAAGAGATATTGCATGTTTAAGATTTTTAAAAATTAGCAATGAAATCATTAAGTAAGAATATTTTAAAGAGCATTTAGTGACTTCACATTTCGGGCAACATGCTTATATTTATCTATTTTTGGAAAATTAAGTAGCGGAAAAGTATGTAAAAAATATCAGGTGAATGAGCTAACAATTGTCTAGTCTACTAGTGTATGGAATCGACCAGAGAACCAGAATGGAAAGAAAGAGCCAGATTTCTGGGAGAACTAGCTGCAAGTGGCGTCTTTGATGGCAAGGAAGACAGTGTGAAGACGACACTTTTGCAGATAGTTTCTGGAACCACATAATGACATGGTCGTACTTTTGAAATGTTTATGTATAACTGATGTAACAGGATTTTATAACAGAATGAATGAATGTATGATTGAATTTTATTATATGTTGATATCGGGGACGATATTCTTGGTCAGGGGGAGGATGTGGCAGGATTGAATTTTATTGAATGTATTTGTTTAGTTAGTTGCGTAAAGTTATATTAACGTTATGTCCAGATAGAGGTCAAGTCTAAATATGTGACGTCAGTATATATATGATATCTGACTGGCTAGTTGGGTTGGCGCGCGAGACCTTTGTGTGACAATAGGTAGACAGGCGAGCGACAACGGCGAAGACTGACCAGAGTGTGAGTGAGGTATGAAATCGATTTCAACTAACAAACTAATGTATCTGTCTATTTTATTTGATCTTTTTCTTGTCCGGCGTGCGGTAATTTCCGTGAGCAGTTTCAGTATTATTTGTACGGCATTTTATCCTATTTTAAATAAAAGACATATGTGTGCGTACGCGGGGTTTACCTGAGTGACCGCCATTACACTGGCTGGTACGATTGTGTTCATTTCTATTATTATATCTGACTATCTGTATCATTTATGTTTACAGATCTCAATTCTAATATATAGAATTGTATGAGCTGGGAATTAGTAAAGGCCTTCTGCCACACAGAGGTGATTATTATTTATATACATATTTCGCCATGTCTATGTACATGCTGAATATCCTATTATAATGTGTACGTGTGTGAATGGGTTTAACCATTCACACGTTTCAGTACGATACAGTAATGAAATCCTTGTAAAAGTAATTGATTATATATAGTGTAATTGATAAATAAGGAAATACAGAATCTTCTATTTCCAATTCATCATTTGTTATTATATTAGTCCCGGTTAAATGTACGTATCTTATAGTTAAGTGTTAATTGTCAGACTGCAACCGTATCTGTAATGTGTGTATCGATTATGTAATGTGTGAGAGTAGTAAGAGTCTTTGTTTTGTATCGTTGCAGGGTAAAAGATTTACTTTAATAAATCACTGGTTCCAAGAAAAACTACATCGAGCTGGGTTATTATTTTCACCCATATTCCCCTCGGTTTCAAAAATGTATTGAAAATTTTTCAAAATGCATGAGATATAAAGTGAAAATATGACGTGACCGAATACTTTTGGCACATTACTGTAACTTGAACATATACTGTCTGAAAAATGAGATGTACAAAGAGAACAACAGCATTTTTCAGAAATGTTTTAATATAATGAAATCATGCCGAAGTGATACTCCATATCAACTTTAATGCTCTGTTACTGTCATCGTTGCAAACAAACCCTGGAGAACATGAAGGTCCTATCAGACCAAACGCTTATTATGAAGAAATCAACAATCTTTAGTCTTTGTCCGACTTTCAGTCTCACTTTCGTTTAGAGAAATCAACATTTGAAAGTCTCCTCCCTCGCCTGTCAGCTCTACGGCTTGCAGCAGCACTTGCTCCACCATCTTGAATCGATCTCAAACATGCTTTTAATCGCGGTTGAGGAACTCTTTAACCATTTAACCGAGTGGTTAAAACCAAGCCATAAAAAACGCTTAACCATAAAAGTGTTTTAAACCTTAAAACATGTTTGGAGTATAAAAAAACCCAGCCCTTATATATTTTCATTCCAGTTTGAATTCTATACCTTTAATTTTTTTTATTGCTGTTAATTTTCATCAGTATTGTTATATAGGCCTCTCTTTTCAATAAACTACTACAGTATCTTTAAAATAAAAAAATAATAAAGAGCAAAACATGTTGAATTGAAATATCCACCGAATCCATTTGTATAATGTATTGTTTACGACACTAGTCAGAGTAATAATTTATAAACTAAACTTAGGCATTGTAGATATTTTCATTTATTCTTTAATACAGAGCTGCATACACTCTTCTGTCATCTCTGGAAAAAAAATGTTGCAAAACTTGTATGTATTATTATACCATGTTTAAATGCTATGGACTTTGGCACATGTTTTTATTGATTAGTCCATTTAACCTAGTCAGTTTCATTTGGATTTTTAGCGAACAGGGGTATCTAACGTTTAAAAAACCTAATTATAATAGTTTTTCTTCGTTTAAACTTTAAAAGTTTAACACGACTCCCTGAACAATTATTGCACTGACTGAAACAATTTTGAGACGACCCCTGGATCAGCTGCGTCACAGCTCTACGTCACCTCAGACTGACTTGGTTCAGTGTGACAGTGACAGCTAATGGGGCATGGCGATTGATGGTACTTTATTAGTTTTGGTCTACATAGAGTGTAGTGTAATTATGTGTAGTGTAAAAACGGGGCGTCATTATCCAATGACGCCCCGTTTTTTCTTTGATCTTTTGTTGGCGTTATATTGCATACTATGTGATATTTCAAATATCACATATGTGATATCTGAAATATCACATGGCATTTCTGATTGGTCCATGCCTCAGTCTTGAGGCGGGGCCAATTTCAAATGTAGGCGTGACAAATGAACAAAGACAGGAAATGCATTTCAAACAAAATTTAATGAAATACGAGTGCCGTTTAGAAATTTTCCGTCTTCTTTCTTCACCTTGTATGCACGTACAGCCCTACTGCGATGTACCGTTCTGCCCATAATGAGTTGTTCATCAAAACCTGACCAAACAGAATATAAAACCCTGTTCATATTTTATTAAGTAAAATCTATTTTAACAGGTCAGTAAAAAAAAAGCATACATTACATGATTACATATAAAATTTCAGTCATTTAAAAAAAAAATGGTTATACAGATAATACGCTAAATGTAACAATATACTTTCGTTGCACACAAATCCTATCATAAACAAAATAGTGATGAAAATGATAACAAGACGAGTGGATAAAAATACCGATTAACCGATTCATTGATTTCTTTAAACAATTTCACGGATTTTGAAAGGATTTTGTGACATTGGGAACGTCGAAATTTACGAAAAATATTTCATTTCACAATTTGTTCAAACGATATGATTTTAGACTTACCTGCTTGGTAAAGGGAAGTAGCGCAGGACCTCTTTCCGGAATGGTTTATGTAATTTCCCTCGAATCCTGCAGCCTTTCACATGTTTTTCACATTACCATTCAGTTCATTTACAACAATTGGCTGAGCTAATTCCTTGGTATCAACTATTCCAATGTCAGTAGCTACCGTGTCACTATCTTCAAGTTCATACTCATACTTATCTACGGCCTGTGATAATGTTATATCGTCGAGGTCAGTGAACACATCGACATCAGTGATCAGTACCTGATCCGTCATGGTTGACAGTCTCACTAGAAATGAATGGGCTACTGTGACAGAAAACAAAACGTGTCAGAAATTGGCGGGAAACATATCACAGTGACAGGTTCTGATCAATTTTATAGCTCCACCCCTAGGCACGTGGGTGACAAAACCTCGGCTGTCATTGGATAAAACAGATACAAAATGGGTACTCGTGACGTATCGCATATATCACACTCGTGCTACGCACTCGTGTGATATATCCGATACATCACTCGTACCCATTATGTATCTATTACATGGCGATTGATGGTACTTTATTAGTTTTGGTCTACATAGAGTGTAGTGTAATCAGCTTGGATGAACACCACTTGGAATTTCTTATTCAGCATGCAATATTGGACCGCTAACACAGTAATCGGCGAGTGATCACATTGCAAATGACTGTATCCGTGAGAGCGTCTGCTCTGTCAGCAGAACGACATGATGAAGCTGATACAATAAGTATAAATGTACCTATACCAAGTTATGCATCTGATTTTGTGCAAGTGAATGAATAATTAATTCAACGACCATTTGGGATTGTAATTGACAGACTGGACGATTCAAGGAAGGCTACGGTAGACTCTTCTCATTCGAAAGTGGCCTATGTTTACAAGCTATTTTTAGTGTCAACACATGGCATCAGCTAGGGGCGACATGAGGGGAAATTAGTACAAAGTAAAATTATTACTTGATCAATTGTACTGCTCCTCTTCTTAAGTTGTTTATCTGATAATGGTGACCATTCGAAATTCGAAATAGCGAATGCACGTGTACGAGTATTATGCGAATACATATGCGTGCGCAAATAAAACAGTGATCCGCTATAGCCGATGATCCGCTACTGCCGTAACAACTGTTATTGGGTGTTATGAAAAAAGCCAACAACATCATTCAAATATAATTCAGTTATTTAATGAATAAACTTAAAATAGCATCAATAATTGAGATTACTTTAAAATGCGCCCCCCTTTTAGATCTATGGGAAGTCTTACCCCCATGGCCAACAGCAAACAGACCTCTATCCTTCCGGGAAGAATCCATGTGTCGTCTGCATCTGACAGCTGCACGTCTACGTTATAAATACGCTTGACATCGAAGCGAATTTAAGCGTTTAGATGACCCCACAAAAGAAATAATCTAGAGGAGTTCCGAATGTAAAGAGTTATCGTTCCTGATTCTCGGATACTAACTACAAAGTCCTTAAGTACCCGTACCCCACCCCACCCCACATGTCTGTTATCCCAACTATTGTACCTGTCCCCCACCCCACATTTATGCCCCTTATCCCCACTATTGTACCCATCCTCCACCCCACATGTCTGTTATCCCAACTATAGTACCAGTCCCCCACCCCACATATATGCCCCTTATCCCCACTAAAGTAACCGTCCCCCACCCCACATGTCTGTTATCCCCACTATTGTACCTGTCCCCCACCCCACATTTATGCCCCTTATCCCCACTCTTGTACCCATCCTCCACCCCACATGTCTGTTATCCCAACTATAGTACCCGTCCCCTACCCCACATATATGCCCCTTATCCCCACTAAAGTACCCGTCCCCCACCCCACATGTCTGTTATCCCAACTATTGTACCTGTCCCCCACCCCACATATATGCCCCTTATCCCCACTAAAGTACCCGTCCCCCACCCCACATGTCTGTTATCCCAACTATTGTACCTGTCCCCCACCCCACATTTATGCCCCTTATCCCCATTATTGTACCCATCCCCCACCCCACATGTCTGTTATCCCAACTATAGTACCCGTCTCCAACCCCACATATATGCCCCTTATCCCCACTAAAGTACCCGTCCCCCACCCCCACATCAATCTGTTTAATTAGAATATAACTGCAGTATGTCACTGCTATCGACTCAAAAATCATAATTGTACTCATGTTGTAAGCTGATTTTCTCCCTGCTCCCACCTTATTTATTAGTTTAATCTTCACACCATGAGCTCTGGTTCCCCTGCATATACTTGACTACAAGGCTACTCAGAAACTGAGCCTGTGTATGTGAGGTGATAAATATACTGTGGTAATACATGCAGTATGCCTGGTTACTATCAGTTTACTGCTGGCAATATTACGTAATCTTCAAGTACATTTTAATTTGAATTTTGGCAAGTGATGGACTCAAATTAATCTGTGTACAATGTTCTTATGACTATTGATATGGTAAGCAAATTAAACACCAACATTTATTGCCAAGTTATGGAGGTTTGGACTACTTCTATTACTATGTCTTTTATAAAAGTGTCAGTAACAAAGTTATTTCCCAACATTTAACCAAGTGGTTACATACATTGAGGCTTTTAGGCCAAGTGGCTGTTCAGTGTAGAGTTTGCATATGCACTTTGACCTATAAAAAGATAAATACTGTTGTGGTTTTCAGCGAAATCCACCTGGATGTGTGAGCGACCTGGTGTGTGATTCTCTCGCTTCGACAAGAAATGTCGGTAACGGGTTACACTTCAAAATCGCTAGGAGTGAACCTCAGCATCAGAGATAAGAAGCACTGTATTGTTCCAGCCTTAGACCTCAAGGTAAAGGTAACAGGTACATTTTGTATATATAATTGTCCGGAAACTGATATCCGTGTTTTCTGAAGACCTCTTTGGCTTTTGTTCATTTGATTTAGAAGCTAAGTTTATTTCAATAATAGCTCACCACCATATAAATAATAGCGTATCGCCTCCGGCAGCCCATAATTTGCATAACAAAAAAGAAAATAAATATCCCGTGAGAGGACCCTTAATGCCCGATACGAACGCACCGCGCATGACCCAAAACCTCACTTCCGCTTATGGCAGCCATCATCCCAGTAGACTGGATTACCTGCCGTAGTTTTTCTACTCTCCGCTAGGCTTCGCTTCGAAAATACAAGTACTTTGTGGGACAGGGTGTTGTCCCATCAGTCTGTCACCCGTAATAAGGGTGCTTAGTCTGGGGCAGACAGTAAACGTCAACCTAAAGTCCAGTGTGGTGCTGTTGTCAGCCTCCCACCTGGCAGTGAGGCATTTTTACCCCCTGAAGGGGAAGTAATTTTGTCTCACAGTGGTAGGCACTCTTTGGCTACAGAGGAGCCTATTCACACACATATTTCTGAGGCGGTAGGGCCTTTGGGTTCTATCAGTCATCAGAACGGCACTCACCCGGGAATCTCCTTGGAGGTTGAAGGGAGCGAGTGTCCAGGTACCATCTCCGTTAGCGGAATGGTTACCGAACAGGCCAGCCATGAGACCCGGGCCCCATAGAGGGGTGCCGGCGTACCCACTGACAGTAGGCCGGCTGGTACTGCCAGTTTTTACGGTGGTTCTGGAGAGGCTGCACTAGGAGCTGGGAGTGTCTCTGTTTCACTCCCAGGCGTTGGTTTACCGTATTTTGAGTCTGGTTTGGGTTCCGGGGTAATAAACCCTTCGGTTCTTAGGTCTGCCTTGCCTCTATCTGGTCCTTCTCCAGTTAGAGCTCCTGGCTCAGTGGGGTTTATGGGAGCTCCAGGGCACCCCCACCTTATCCCTACCCTCATTCTGCACCCGGGTAAGGTGGTAGTTTGCAGTCTCCTGGCAACTTTGGCCATTTTCAGCCATATTGGCCAGGCAGGTCTCCAGTAGGGGGCAATTCATTTCCTGGTCCTGTGGGTGTCGGAATGTTGCCTTCTCCCCAGTATTCTGGCTTCGGCCAACACTGGGGCCCCTCCCAGTCTATGGGATTTCCATACCCTGAGTATGGTCAAACCTTTCCAGGTTACAATGGTCAACCTTGAGTTTCCTCAGCTGTCTATAATCAGTCAGGTGTTGAGTTGGGTCCCCCCCCCCCCCCCCCCCTTCTCGCTCACGCCTTGTTAAGTATAAAAGGGTTCACCGTCCCTCGAAGACATTGGCTAAGACTCCCAGGTCATCGCTTCCCAGCAGGGTTAAGCGTAAAGTCAACTTCTCTCATCTTAGTGCTGGCCTTTCTTCTGCTTCTAAGTGTAGGAGAATGGAGGCTCCAGACCAGACTGTGTCTCGGTCAACCTCCAGTTTTGGCCAGTCTCCTCAAACTGATCTTCAGGAGACTGAGGATATGGATTTTGAGGAGTCCGAGACTGAGGATGTTGGTCAGCTGACTTTGCCTGATGATGGGGACACTCTGTCGTTGGATGCTGGGTCTGATGTGGATGCAGAGACTCGCTCATGGCTCCAATCAGTACCTACCGAGGGGTCAGATCATGAGTCTTTTCACTCTGAGGCTGATAACCCCAACTCAGATTTAGGTCTGGCTGCATCTCAGGCAGAGAGGAATCTTGATTCCTTTCGTAGCCTTCGTTTGGAGGTTGCTTCCCTTTTGGGAGTTGAGTTTTGTCCCCCTCCCTCTGCTTCTAGCCTCCAAGAAAGGACTTCAACTTTAAGTGCCTTTCTTCCCTCGGAGCCAGAAGCTAAGGCATCAGGTAGGTCTTTGGCTGAAGGGACTATGGTCTCTTTAGCATTGGCCCAAATTGAAAAGGTTCTGCAGGCCAAAGGTTCTTCTAATAGGAAGCAGGATCTTTCTGGTTTGCTTCTGGGGGTTAGCGATATCGAGGGGTTTAGTCCTTCTCGATATTCTGTGCACAATTCCTCAGTTGAACCTACTCCAGCCAAGGTGGATCTTATCTTAGACCATCGCTGGCCTGGGGGATCAAATGATATTGTTCATTTATCTCCTAAGGAGCATAGTCGCATGGAAAGACTGCTTCGTCTTGCCATTCATGTGCTGGCTTATGCAGATTCTTTTTCCTCTGCTTTGTTCGTAGCATCTTCTCATTCTGAGGAGAGCCTACCTAACAAGACTAAGCTTCTGGCTGAACTCAGCAAGGCCATAAACCGGGCCCACATGGATGGAACAGCGCTCATTTTGGCAGTTCTTGCTGATTTTGTTTTGGCCCGCCGTGCAGCAGTTCTGAAGCCCAGACTAGCTGTAGGTGAGCCATTCATTTCCGATCTCATGACTGCTCCCTTGTCTGGCTCAGAAATGTTTGGAGGTATTCTCACCTCTGTCATGGACCGAGTCAACAATGACAAGGCGGCTTCAGCTAGGCTTGAAAAGCTTAGGGCTAAGCCTAAACCTGGCCGGGTGCAGCGTCCAGGTAAGCCTAAGAGGGGTGCTCAGACAACTCAGTCTCAGACTCGGACTCAGACTCCTGTAGCTTCGGCTGTTCGAGGTGGGCACTCTTCTAGGGGTCGGGGCAGTCAGAGTCACAGAGGGGGTAGGGGTGGAAAGAAGAATCCCAGCAAGAAGGGACAGAGTTCCTGACTCTTGCAGTCCCTCGGTTCCTCATTGTCACTTGTCCTCTCCATTAGACGATCCATGGTCAGGTCTCCAGCTTCCAAAGCCAGATCTTCCCGTTGGGAGTCGTCTATCCTACTTCCTACCAGAATGGAAGGAGCTCACCAAGGACAAGTGGGCAATTTCGGTGGTTTCCGAGGGTCTAGGTATTCCTCTCTTGAAGGATCCTCTTCTGTCTGTGGACCCTATCTTCATTCCTCCACCAGGCGATGTAGAGAAGGCTCAGGCCCTCTTAGACGAGATCAATTCCTTGATAGCCAAGGGTGCTGTGGAGGAGCTTCCAAGGTCACTCTGGACTCCAGGCTTTTACTCCCGGATGTTTCTTGTCAAGAAGAAGTCCGGGGCCTGGCGTCCGATTATAGACCTCAGTGCATTCAACAAGCATGTAGTCTTCGGTAGCTTCAGGTATGTGGGCGACCTCAATCGACCTCAAGGACGCTTATTTCCATATACCGATAAAGAAATCGGCCAGGAAATTCCTGAGATTCACTTCTCAAGGCAGAGTGTTCCAGTTCAAGGCCATGCCCTTCGGTTTGACCACCGCCCCTTTGGTGTTTACCAAGCTACTTCAGGTGGTTGTGGGCTATTTACACAGTCGCGGAGTAGATATCCATATTTATTTCGACGACTCCCTGATGCTGCATTTAGACCCAGTCTCTCTGCGTTGCAGCACCAGGTCGGTCTTGACAACTCTTCTTCGCCTAGGTTTTATCCCTTCTCGGGAGAAATCCGAGGTTCTTCCCTCCCAGGACTTCATTTTCCTGGGCAACCGTTTCCTTACGGATCGAGGCCTCGTTCTTCCTCCTCAGTCCAAGTTCCAGAAAGCCAAGGAGTTGGTTATTCTGCTCAACAGTCTGGACTATATTCAGGTCAGGTGGTTTCTGAGGCTTCTCGGATTCCTCAACTCCCTTTCGGATGTCGTACCCCTGGGTCGGCTCCATATTCGTCCTCTTCAGATGTTTCTTCTGTCCAAATGGAAACCTGCATCCCTCGAGTGGGCCTCGGCCATGTGGTGGGCTTTGGAGGCCAATGTTTTGAAGGGCGTCTCTCTTCAGAGAGCGTCCCCTACAGTAACTCTGTATACGGACGCATCTATGACGGGTTGGGGTGCCTACCTCAACGGTCAGTGCCGTTCAGGGGTCTGGCAGGGGGCTCAACTCCAGGAACACATCAATGTGCTGGAGATGAGAGCAGTTCTGCTAGCCATTCAGTCCCTATAGCATCTGCTGCAGGATCAGTCCATTTGCCTGGCTACAGACAATGCTACAGTAGTAGCTTATTTGGGGAATCGGGGGGGTACAAAGTCTCACAAGCTATGTGCCTCACTATCAGGATTCTTCTTTGTCAGGATATGGGTCTGTCCCTCTCAGTGAGGCATCTTCCAGGGCACCTGAATGTTTTAGCAGACACGCTTTCCAGATCACGGAGTCCAGTTATCACAGAATGGACCCTGAACAGGTCTATATTCAGGGCCATCTGCATGGTTTGGGAGACTCCTCTTGTAGATTTGTTTGCCACAGCTCTGAATTTCCAGATTCAGACGTTCGTGTCTCCAGTTCTGGACCCTTTGTCTTGGAAAGTAGACGCTCTATCCTTGAGCTGGGAGGGTCTTCTGGCATATGCCTTCCCTCCATTCAACCTCCTGGACAGGGTACTTCACAAGGTCAGGAATCACGATTGCTCGGTTCTCCTGATAGCACCTCTGTGGCCCAGACAGCCTTGGTTTCCGGCTCATCTGGATTTGCTTGTAGATCTCCCCTTGGCCATTCCGTCCAGGTGGAATCTCCTCAGCCAGCCCAAGTCCAGACAGTTTCATCCCAATCCGGAACACCTACACCTTCACGCGTGGAGGCTATCTCGGTCTGTCTCTTGCAGGCAGGCTTTTCTGCAGAAGTTACCGATGGCATCACAAGATCTATTCGATCCTCCTCATCTGCCATCTAAGAGTCCAGATGGATCACTCTTTCTGCAGTTGGTGTATCAGCAGGAAGAGTGATCCACTCGGTGCCTCTATTCAGTTAATAGCGGAGTTTTTCCTCTACCTTTTTAAGGTTAGGGAACTAGCTCCTAGCACCATTCCAGGCTATCGTTCAGCCTTAGCCAATGTCTTTTCATTTCGGGGTCGTTCAGATGTTGGAACATGTCCCACTCTCTCTAATCTCCTCAGGTCTTTTTCGTTGGAGAAGCCTAGGGTAAGAATCTTGACACCCCAGTGGGACTTGGCTTTAGTTTTGGACTCTCTTACAAGGTCTCCTTATGAGCCTTTGGCTTCTGCTTCTATAAAGTTCCTTTCATGGAAGACTGTTTTCGTGATTGCACTTGCCTCAGGTAGGCGGAGAAGTGAAATACATGCTCTTTCTTCTTCTCCGTCATGTCTCAGGTGGTCACGGAACTATTCCCTAGTGACCCTTCCTTCTTGGCAAAAAACCAGGTTCCCAATTTTTCACTAGATCCTATTAAGATTCCTGCCTTAAAGGCTGTCTCTGGTTCCAATGATCAGGATCTGTTACTTTGTCCTTGTAGGGCTTTGAAGTTTTATCTTGATAAAACTAAGGGGGGGCGGCAGGGTCCTAGACCTCGGCTGTTCTTGCCCATCAAGGCAAAGCAGTCTGATATATCTTCTCAGACTATTTCCAGGTGGATCTGTGAAACTATTCAGAAAGCCTATGAGGGGTCTACTGCAGAGACTCGTGACAGTGTTCGGGTTAGGGCACATGAAATTAGGGCTCTATCTGCCTCTTGGGCTTTTCTCAATGGAACCTCATTTGACGAGGTCATGGCATCTGCCTTTTGGCGAGGCCGCAACACCTTTGCAGACTTCTATCTGCGTTCGCTGTCCTCCCATGCAGATGGGTTGTATTCTCTGGGTCCTCTTGTTACTGCTCAGTCAGTCACTTGTCCCCCAGTCAATCCTTAGGGAGGTTCCATTGCGGTTTCTGTTTTTAAAGAGTTTTATTGTAAATATCCCAGACCCTTAAGGGGTTTTTAACTGATGTCCTTGTTGCTGTCTTTTCAAGAGGTCATTGTCCTCGGAGACTCCTCTACGGTAAGACAAATTCGCTATTATTTATATGGTGGTGAGCTATTATTGAAATAAACTTGAGGTTTTTGTAGTAAAACCAATGTTTATGATATAATACTCACCACCATATACTAGAGTTCCCACCCTCCTCCCCTTGTCTCCTCATCCAATTTATTTGGTTGCGGAAGTGAGGTTTTGGGTCATGCGCGGTGCGTTCGTATCAGGCATTAAGGGTCCTCTCACGGGATATTTATTTTCTTTTTTTGTTATGCAAATTATGGGCTGCCGGAGGCGATACTCTATTATTTATATGGTGGTGAGTATTATATCATTAACATTGGTTTTACTACAAAAACCTCAATTTAAAGTCATGAACATGAAATATCAGCTTGACAAGTACATTGTAAGTTCATGGAAATAAGCCTAATTTGTTACAAGCAAAAACAAAGCGATCCTACACCGAGAAAAGAGCAATCAAAGGAAAACTTGAAGAAAAAGTTAATGGTCATCGGACTACAAACATAGGACTTACAGCAGGGAGAATGTTAACTTTTATACTGACATCAATATCAGTAAAATCCCACTAAGAAATTAGTACCATATAGCAATTGGAAAATATCTCGACCCAATTTTTGACATAGATTTGTATGCCAGGTGGCATCACTGATGCAGAAGACACTCTTCAGTAACACCTGGTCTTGGGACGTCATACAAATCTTTTTGTTGGTATTTTATACTCACTTCTGTGTAAGAATTAATTTTCTTTTTAACCAACTAGCTTACAAGAATTCCTGTGTTGTAGAGTTCTCCACCCACCATTTCCAAAAAGTACAAGTTAATAAAATGGCAGCAGAAAATTGTCACACTTATCATAAAACTTTGTATAGTACTTCATACCTTTTAGTCAGCGTACAAGAATTTGAAATGTTTTATAGACTCAAAGTTTACAACCAGCATAATTGGTAATTCATAAATATATCTAAATGTAAATCAAATAACAAAGCTAGGAATGTGTTATCCCAGTGTAGCTGGCAGGTTTGTCAAATAGCCAGTAAACCTGGTTACAGCTAACTCAAACTACTGCATGATTTTATCCTTAGTGTTTTAAAAAGAAAGGCTGTATAACAGATCACAATAATGTCCTCATCATTTGCCTTTCTTTGAAGAGAAAGCTCTAGATCTTGTAAGGCAAAGGCATTCCATGGGTTTAGAAAATGTAAGAAGGCTAAGAAAAAGAGTGAGCAAATGAAAAGTTTTGATAGAAGAGACATTTTTCAGGAGCAGATGTTCCAGATAAAATATTCTTTGGAGTTCTTCAAAATCCACATTCGATTTTAAATAGCATCTCAATACAATGACCTGTACTAAGGATGCCTGTGAGAAGTTTGTCTTCATCACATGCATACCATCCAATAATGGTAATCCTTACCAAGATTGTATTGATTCCAATGGCAACTTAACAAATCATGCTTAAAAATGTGATTTCCTGATATAAAAAACAGCAAACTTAATCCTTCCATAGGAAAAAACGTGAGACTCCACAGTCATAAATTTCACAATTTTGATAAAACACCTTAACGCCCTTCCACCCATGAAGAATATTTGACTGTACCAAATCCGAGTCTTGAGAAAAAGATTTTTGAACTTGGTCAATTTGATTATTTTTTTGGCCCTGACCATCAGCCCCTGAGGGTCAATCATGACCAACATACATGTACCATTAAACTGTCATCCCATACTGATAATTCTAATAAATTTTATATCATGCTAAAAATGTGATTTCCCTTTTCAAACTATAGTTAAGTTTATCCTTTCCCCATGGGAAATGCCAGTCCCCAGGGTTATGACATTCACAATTTTTATGAAGCACCTCATCGTAGTCTTCAGAAGATTTTTTTATATTTTCTTTCAATTTGACCCACTTTTGCCCTTCCCCTCGGGCCCCTAGATGTTCGGGATCATACAATCCACTATTTTTGTTGACTTTTGCATTGGGGATGGAAGGGTTCGGGAAACTTTCATTGAGTATGTGTCCCTGGTTTCAGAGAGTAAGTAAAAAAATCCAAATTGGTAACGGACAAAAGATGATTAGAATAGTTTGTCTTAGGTGACCTAATAAAAATGTATAACAATGCATATATTTGAGTATAAATTTTATTAGCAGAAATGATATTTTTTTCTTTAACGTTTATATGGCACATAGTGAGAATACTACTTGTGAAACAATTGTTCACGAATGAAGTGATAACATACATGGAATTACATGTCAGAAATAAAATACCATACGGCTGCAAGTTTCTGGTACGTACTACATGTAAATCTGTAATTACATAACCAGGACGTAACATCCAACACAATAGTGAGACATTCATTTTATACAGGTGACGTGAATCTTGTACAACGTTAAGTGTGTAGTCTGACACTTAATACTGACACACACATTTTATACAGGTGACGTGAATCTTGTACAACGTTAAGTGTGTAGTCTGACACTAAATACTGACACACACATTTTATACAGGTGTGAGTCTAGTATAACGTGAAGTGTGTAGTCGGACAATTAAATACTGACACATACCTGGTACATTTTATACAGGTGTGAATTTAGTACAATGTGAAGTGTGTAGTCTGACCCTTAAATACCGACACACACATTTTATACAGGTGTGAGTCTTGTACAACGTTAAGTGTGTAGTCCGACCCTTAAATACTGACACACACATTTTATACAGGTGTGAGTCTTGTATAACGTTAAGTGTGTAGTCCGACCCTTAAATACTGACACACACATTTTATACAGGTGTGAGTCTTGTACAACGTTAAGTGTGTAGTCTGACACTAAATACTGACACACACATTTTATACAGGTGTGAGTCTTGTACAACGTTAAGTGTGTAGTCCGACCCTTAAATACTGACACACACATTTTATACAGGTGACGTGAATCTTGTACAACGTTAAGTGTGTAGTCCGACCCTTAAATACTGACACACACATTTTATACAGGTGACGTGAGTCTTGTATAACGTTAAGTGTGTAGTCCGACCCTTAAATACTGACACACACATTTTATACAGGTGTGAGTCTTGTACAACGTTAAGTGTGTAGTCCGACCCTTAAATACTGACACACACATTTTATACAGGTGACGTGAGTCTTGTATAACGTTAAGTGTGTAGTCCGACCCTTAAATACTGACACACACATTTTATACAGGTGACGTGAATCTTGTACAACGTTAAGTGTGTAGTCTGACACTTAATACTGACACACACATTTTATACAGGTGTGAGTCTTGTACAACGTTAAGTGTGTAGTTGGACAATTAAATACTGACACACACATTTTATACAGGTGACATGAGTCTTGTTCAATGTTAAGTGTGTAGTCCGACCCTTAAATACTGACACACACATTTTATACAGGTGTGAGTCTAGTATAACGTGAAGTGTGTAGTTGGACAATTAAATACTGACACACACATTTTATACAGGTGACATGAGTCTTGTTCAATGTTAAGTGTGTAGTCCGACCCTTAAATACTGACACACACATTTTATACAGGTGTGAGTCTAGTATAACGTGAAGTGTGTAGTCCGACCCTTAAATACTGACACACACATTTTCTACAGGTGACGTGAATCTTGTACAACGTTAAGTGTGTAGTCCGACCCTTAAATACTGACACACACATTTTATACAGGTGACATGAGTCTTGTTCAATGTTAAGTGTGTAGTCCGACCCTTAAATACTGACACACACATTTTATACAGGTGTGAGTCTAGTATAACGTGAAGTGTGTAGTCCGACCCTTAAATACTGACACACACATTTTCTACAGGTGACGTGAATCTTGTACAACGTTAAGTGTGTAGTCCGACCCTTAAATACTGACACACACATTTTCTACAGGTGACGTGAATCTTGTACAACGTTAAGTGTGTAGTCCGACCCTTAAATACTGACACACACATTTTATACAGGTGACATGAATCTTGTACAACGTTAAGTGTGTAGTCCGACACCTAATACTGACACACACATTTTATACAGGTGACGTGAATCTTGTACAATGTTAAGTGTGTAGTCTGACACTAAATACTGACACACACATTTTATACAGGTGACATGAATCTTGTACAACGTTAAGTGTGTAGTCCGACACCTAATACTGACACACACATTTTATACAGGTGACGTGAATCTTGTACAATGTTAAGTGTGTAGTCTGACACTTAATACTGACACACACATTTTATACAGGTGACATGAGTCTTGTTCAATGTTAAGTGTGTAGTCCGACCCTTAAATACTGACACACACATTTTATACAGGTGTGCGTCTAGTACAATTTAATTAGTCTCACCAATAAAAAGAAAGATGTACATTATAATACAAGGCTATATTACAGTACGTATAACAGTTGAGTAAAGGAATTGTCATGGAATGAGGACAAGATATCATTTTAATTCAACTAAAACAAGAAATATTGCACAATGTTAAGAGGAGCTGCTGTCCAAAAACTAAGATAGAAGACTTTAAAACTTTTAAAAGTGAATCATTTAACAGAGAATTCATTAAGCAACAAATTATTCTCTATAAGGTGTATCATTATGTAAGTGAAGACTAAACATCAAGAAGTACAATTACTGTATTAGTCACACAGACATGTCACATGTGTCTCACACTTTGTATACATGTGTCTACTTGTGTAGTTTACAATAAAGTGTTACACAGCACTATATACGTTATAAACAGAAGGTAAGTATAACAACAAATGAAAGCTATCTCTAATAATACAAGTAATAGGTAGTTATTTCACTACACATTCTATCAGTACACTCATTTCAGTCTCTCCTAGAAAACCTACAGTCAGCTTTATTGACACTGTTTTCCACGAGTAGTGAAATGATAAATTATAAAATGGGTGTATGTTTGAAATTAATCTCACTTGTATCTCCATTCAGTTACTAGATTACACGTCAGTAAGGGTCTAACATGTGTTTGTCTCTATACCTCAACTTAAACATTCAATAACTACAGATATGCTGCAAATATTCAATTACAAAATGTACATTATTCTGATATTATACAAGGGCCCAATGGGCCCAAATCGCTCACCTGCAATGCAGTGATCTTTTCATATATGGATCCTGTAGTTATTTGAAAGCATGCTACAGGACCAATATAATAATGTCTCTCTGCACTTTGGCTTTTCACTAAAAGTCATTCAAAGATTTAAGCATACTTGATCGACGTGACCTTGAATGCGAGTCAGGGTCATTCATTTGAACAAACTTGGTAGCCCTTTACCCCAGCATGCTACAGACCCAATATTAACTCCATGGGACTCTTGGTTATTGAGAAGAAGTCGTTTCAAGATTTTAGCCTTTTTGACTCCTGTGACCTTGAATGAAGGTCAAGGTCATTCATTTCAACAAACTTGGTAGCCCTTTACCCAAGCATGCTACAGACCTAATATCAACTTACTGGGACTCTTGGTTATTGAGAAGAAGTCGTTTAAAGATTTTAGCCTTTTTGACTCCTGTGACCTTGAATGAAGATCAAGGTCATTCATTTGAACAAACTTGCGAGCCCTTCACCCCAGCATGCTACAGGCCAAATATTAGGTCTCTGGGACTGTTGGTAATTGAGAAGAAGTTGTTAAAATTTTTAGCCTTTTTGACCGCTGTGACCTTGAATGAAGGTCAAGGTCATTCAATTGAACAAACTTGGTAACCCTTTACCGCAGCATGCTACAGACCCAATATAAACTCCCTGGGACTCTTGGTTATTGAGAAGAAGTCGTTTTAAAATGTTAGCCTTTTTGACTCCAGTGACCTTGAATGAAGGTCAAGGTCATTCATTTGAACAAACTTGGTAGCCCTTACCCCAGCATGCTACAGGCCAAATATTAGGTCTCTGGGACTGTTGGTTATTGAGAAGAAGTCGTTTCAAGATTTTAGCCTTTTTGACTCCTGTGACCTTGAATGAAGGTCAAGGTCATTCATTTCAACAAACTTGGTAGCCCTTTACCCAAGCATGCTACAGACCTAATATCAACTCCCTGGGACTCTTGGTTATTGAGAAGAAGTCGTTTAAAGATTTTAGCCTTTTTGACTCCTGTGACCTTGAATGAAGATCAAGGTCATTCATTTGAACAAACTTGCGAGCCCTTCACCCCAGCATGCTACAGGCCAAATATTAGGTCTCTGGGACTGTTGGTAATTGAGAAGAAGTTGTTAAAATTTTTAGCCTTTTTGACCGCTGTGACCTTGAATGAAGGTCAAGGTCATTCAATTGAACAAACTTGGTAACCCTTTACCGCAGCATGCTACAGACCCAATATAAACTCCCTGGGACTCTTGGTTATTGAGAAGAAGTCGTTTTAAAATGTTAGCCTTTTTGACTCCAGTGACCTTGAATGAAGGTCAAGGTCATTCATTTGAACAAACTTGGTAGCCCTTACCCCAGCATGCTACAGGCCAAATATTAGGTCTCTGGGACTGTTGGTTATTGAGAAGAAGTCGTTTAAATATTTTAGCCTTTTTGACTCCTGTGACCTTGAATGAAGGTCAAGGTCATTCATTTGAACAAATTTGGTAGCCCTTTACCGCAGCATGCTACAAACCCAATATCAAGTCCCTGGGACTCTTGGTTATTGAGAAGAAGTCGTTTAAAGATTTTAGCCTGTTTGGTCCCTGTGACATTGAATGAAGGTCAAGGTCATTCATTTGAAAAAACTAGGTAGCCCTTCACCCCAGCATGCTACAGACCCAATATCAACTCCCTGGGACTGTTGGTTATTGAGAAGAAGTCGTTTAAAGATTTTAGCCTTTTTGACTCCTGTGACCTTGAATAAAGATCAAGGTCATTCATTTGAACAAACTTGGTAGCCCTTTACCCCAGCATGCTACAGACCCAATATCAACTCCCTGGGCCTCTTGGTTATTGAGAAGAAGTCGTTTAAAGATTTCAGCCTTTTTGACTCCTGTGACCTTGAATGAAGATCAAGGTCATTCATTTGAACAAACTTGGGAGCCCTTCACCCCAGCATGCTACAGGCCAAATATTAGGTCTCTGGGACTCTTGGTTATTGAGAAGAATTTGTTTAAAGATTTTAGCCTTTTTGACTCCTGTGACCTTGAATGAAGGTCAAGGTCATTCATTTCAACAAACTTGGTAGCCCTTTACCCCAGCATGCTACAGACCCAATATCAACTCCCTGGGCCTCTTGGTTATTGAGAAGAAGTCATTTAAAGATTTTAGCCTTTTTGACTCCTGTGACCTTGAATGAAGGTCAAGGTCATTCATTTGAACAAACTTGGGAGCCCTTCACCCTAGCATGCTGCAGGCCAAATATTAGGTCTCTGGATCTGTTGGTTATTGAGAAGAAGTCGTTTAAAGATTTTAGCCTTTTTGACTCCTGTGACCTTGAATGAAGGTCAAGGTCATTCATTTGAACAAACTTGGTAGCCCTTCACCCCAGCATGCTACAGGCCAAATATCAACTCCCTGGGCCTCTTGGTTATTGAGAAGAAGTCGTTCAAAGATTTCAGCCTTTTTGACTCCTGTGACCTTGAATGAAGATCAAGGTCATTCATTTGAACAAACTTGGGAGCCCTTCACCCCAGCATGCTACAGGCCAAATATTAGGTCTCTGGGACTCTTGGTTATTGAGAAGAATTTGTTTAAAGATTTTAGCCTTTTTGACTCCTGTGACCTTGAATGAAGGTCAAGGTCATTCATTTCAACAAACTTGGTAGCCCTTTACCCCAGCATGCTACAGACCCAATATCAACTCCCTGGGCCTCTTGGTTATTGAGAAGAAGTCATTTAAAGATTTTAGCCTTTTTGACTCCTGTGACCTTGAATGAAGGTCAAGGTCATTCATTTGAACAAACTTGGGAGCCCTTCACCCTAGCATGCTGCAGGCCAAATATTAGGTCTCTGGGACTGTTGGTAATTGAGAGGAAGTTGTTAAAATTTTTAGCCTTTTTGACCGCTGTGACCTTGAATGAAGGTCAAGGTCATTCAATTGAACAAACTTGGTAACCCTTTACCGCAGCATGCTACAGACCCAATATAAACTCCCTGGGACTCTTGGTTATTGAGAAGAAGTCGTTTTAAAATGTTAGCCTTTTTGACTCCAGTGACCTTGAATGAAGGTCAAGGTCATTCATTTGAACAAACTTGGTAGCCCTTACCCCAGCATGCTACAGGCCAAATATTAGGTCTCTGGGACTGTTGGTTATTGAGAAGAAGTCGTTTAAATATTTTAGCCTTTTTGACTCCTGTGACCTTGAATGAAGGTCAAGGTCATTCATTTGAACAAATTTGGTAGCCCTTTACCGCAGCATGCTACAAACCCAATATCAAGTCCCTGGGACTCTTGGTTATTGAGAAGAAGTCGTTTAAAGATTTTAGCCTTTTTGACTCATGTGACCTTGAATGAAGATCAAGGTCATTCATTTGAACAAACTTGGGAGCCCTTCACCCCAGCATGCTACAGGCCAAATATTAGGTCTCTGGGACTCTTGGTTATTGAGAAGAATTTGTTTAAAGATTTTAGCCTTTTTGACTCCTGTGACCTTGAATGAAGGTCAAGGTCATTCATTTCAACAAACTTGGTAGCCCTTCACCCCAGCATGCTACAGGCCAAATATCAACTCCCTGGGCCTCTTGGTTATTGAGAAGAAGTCGTTCAAAGATTTCAGCCTTTTTGACTCCTGTGACCTTGAATGAAGATCAAGGTCATTCATTTGAACAAACTTGGGAGCCCTTCACCCCAGCATACTACAGGCCAAATATTAGGTCTCTGGGACTCTTGGTTATTGAGAAGAATTTGTTTAAAGATTTTAGCCTTTTTGACTCCTGTGACCTTGAATGAAGGTCAAGGTCATTCATTTCAACAAACTTGGTAGCCCTTTACCCCAGCATGCTACAGACCCAATATCAACTCCCTGGGCCTCTTGGTTATTGAGAAGAAGTCATTTAAAGATTTTAGCCTTTTTGACTCCTGTGACCTTGAATGAAGGTCAAGGTCATTCATTTGAACAAACTTGGGAGCCCTTCACCCTAGCATGCTGCAGGCCAAATATTAGGTCTCTGGATCTGTTGGTTATTGAGAAGAAGTCGTTCAAAGATTTCAGCCTTTTTGACTCCTGTGACCTTGAATGAAGATCAAGGTCATTCATTTGAACAAACTTTGGAGCCCTTCACCCCAGCATGCTACAGGCCAAATATTAGGTCTCTGGGACTCTTGGTTATTGAGAAGAATTTGTTTAAAGATTTTAGCCTTTTTGACTCCTGTGACCTTGAATGAAGGTCAAGGTCATTCATTTCAACAAACTTGGTAGCCCTTTACCCCAGCATGCTACAGACCCAATATCAACTCCCTGGGCCTCTTGGTTATTGAGAAGAAGTCATTTAAAGATTTTAGCCTTTTTGACTCCTGTGACCTTGAATGAAGGTCAAGGTCATTCATT
The DNA here is from genome assembly GCF_902652985.1 of Pecten maximus. NCBI lineage: Eukaryota > Metazoa > Mollusca > Bivalvia > Pectinida > Pectinidae > Pecten > Pecten maximus. Next base: position 14,159,277 of record NC_047018.1, on the reverse strand, counting down.
TGAACAAACTTGGGAGCCCTTCACCCTAGCATGCTGCAGGCCAAATATTAGGTCTCCTGGATCTGTTGGTTATTGAGAAGAAGTCGTTCAAAGATTTCAGCCTTTTTGACTCCTGTGACCTTGAATGAAGATCAAGGTCATTCATTTGAACAAACTTGGGAGCCCTTCACCCCAGCATGCTACAGGCCAAATATTAGGTCTCTGGGACTCTTGGTTATTGAGAAGAATTTGTTTAAAGATTTTAGCTTTTTTGACTCCTGTGACCTTGAATGAAGGTCAAGGTCATTCATTTCAACAAACTTGGTAGCCCTTTACCCCAGCATGCTACAGACCCAATATCAACTCCCTGGGCCTCTTGGTTATTGAGAAGAAGTCGTTCAAAGATTTCAGCCTTTTTGACTCCTGTGACCTTGAATGAAGGTCAAGGTCATTCATTTGAACAAACTTGGGAGCCCTTCACCCTAGCATGCTGCAGGCCAAATATTAGGTCTCTGGATCTGTTGGTTATTGAGAAGAAGTCGTTTAAAGATTTTAGCCTTTTTGACTCCTGTGACCTTGAATGAAGGTCAAGGTCATTCATTTGAACAAACTTGGTAGCCCTTCACCCCAGCATGCTTCAGACCCAATATCAAGTCCCTGGGCCTTTTGGCTATTTAGAAGAAGTCGTTTAATTTTTTTTAGCATATTTGACCCCTGTGACCTTGAATGAAAGTCAAGGTCATTCATTTGAACAAACTTGGGAGCCCTTCACCCTAGCATGCTGCAGGCCAAATATTAGGTCTCTGGATCTGTTGGTTATTGAGAAGAAGTCGTTCAAAGATTTCAGCCTTTTTGACTCCTGTGACCTTGAATGAAGATCAAGGTCATTCATTTGAACAAACTTGGGAGCCCTTCACCCCAGCATGCTACAGGCCAAATATTAGGTCTCTGGGACTCTTGGTTATTGAGAAGAATTTGTTTAAAGATTTTAGCCTTTTTGACTCCTGTGACCTTGAATGAAGGTCAAGGTCATTCATTTCAACAAACTTGGTAGCCCTTTACCCCAGCATGCTACAGACCCAATATCAACTCCCTGGGCCTCTTGGTTATTGAGAAGAAGTCGTTCAAAGATTTCAGCCTTTTTGACTCCTGTGACCTTGAATGAAGGTCAAGGTCATTCATTTGAACAAACTTGGGAGCCCTTCACCCTAGCATGCTGCAGGCCAAATATTAGGTCTCTGGGACTCTTGGTTATTGAGAAGAAGTCGTTTAAAGATTTTAGCCTTTTTGACTCCTGTGACCTTGAATGAAGGTCAAGGTCATTCATTTGAACAAACTTGGTAGCCCTTCACCCCAGCATGCTTCAGACCCAATATCAAGTCCCTGGGCCTTTTGGCTATTTAGAAGAAGTCGTTTAATTTTTTTTAGCATATTTGACCCCTGTGACCTTGAATGAAAGTCAAGGTCATTCATTTGAACAAACTTGGTAGCCCTTCACCCCAGCATGCTACAGACCTAATATCAACTCCCTGGGACTCTTGGTTATTGAGAAGAAGTCGTTTAAAGATTTTAGCCTTTTTGACCCCTGTGACCTTGAATGAAGGTCAACGTTATTCATTTGAACAAACTTGGTAGCCCTTCACCCCAGCATGCTACAGGCCCAATATTAGGTCTCTGGGCCTTTTGGTTATTGAGAAGAAGTTGCTTGAATGGAAAAGTTGACGCCGGACGGACGGCCGGACGGACGACGGACGCCGCACCACGGCATAAGCTCACTTGCCCTTCGGGCAGATGAGCTAAAAACTATGATGAAGGAAATTGACAGGGGAGTTCGAGGTATTTGTATACAAAGTTTTTGTTATCTCAGAAGTGATCAAGTGAGACTTTTCTAACCCTTTAAGCTTGAAAAATGACAAACCAAATTGAATACCTCCAACCTTGACCCTTGAAACTTTCTTAACCTCTATTGCACATATGTATGTGTAGGTGACCCTGTTTTGGATGAGTAATACTAAACCATTTAATACTCTGAGTTTATAATTACCATAATTATTCTAAGCTGGAAAGAAAAAGTTAAAAACACATATATGTGCATAGTGTCTGCCTGGGTTGGGGGGCAGGTGTGTATTCAGCCATGAGTGGATGACTACTGGGTGTAAGCACCTCATGGACATTTTTGTCGGAAACTCTTGGTTTGACTAGGCACCTGCCTCCCATCCAGGCAGATAACATTGCAATATCAAACAAATCTATAAATTCTAATCATAATAGTAATGGAAAACCCACTGTTTATATACATAGAGTATTTGAATTTCTTTCCCTTGTACATATACATGTATAACATGTGCGAGTGTGTGTGTGTGTGTGTGTGTGTGTGTGTGTAATACTATATATTACTCTACATTGTATGCTATTAATACCGGATGTTTTTATTTTGTTAATATTATTATAATACGGAGAGAACTTAAAATAGGCTTAAGCCTGATGTTCAATCCAATTGTTTTTTTTAAAAACAATAAAATTTGTTGAAATGAAATGTATGTGTGACATCACATATGTACCTGTGTCATCACATATGTATATGTGTGACATCACATATTATGTACCTGTGTAACATCACATATGTATCTGTGTGACATCACATATGTACCTGTGTCATCACATATGTATCTGTGTGTCATCACATATTATGTACCTGTGTAACATCACATATGTATCTGTGTGTCATCACATGTATCTATGTGTCATCACACATGTATCTATGTGTCATCACATATGTATGTGTCGTCACATATGTGTCTGTGTGACATCACATGTGTATCTATGTGTCATCAGGTGATAGCATATTTTATGATGTATACATGTATTCTAGTTCTATTTTTAGTACCCTGGTAAGTTACCTTGACCTCGATCAGGACAATTTTAATCTCGACTGCATGACCTGCTCAGAAAAAGATCTACATATCCAAACACAAAATATACCTCACTCCTAGCAAAGACAATATACCTCACTCCTAGCAAAGACAATCTTCAACTTTCAAAATCCAATATGGTTGCCAAAAATGTTATTTTCCAAATCAGACTCAAACTGAATGGGCCCAACTACAGATCATGGGAAACATAAATATGAAGTTTGAGAAATGTCCCTCCAGTCAAGAAATATGTCTACATGTCCAGAAATACAAAAAATGCAATTTATATGAACATTTGTGATACAATATACACAGTTGTGTATTTGTTACATAAATGGTGATGGTTTTGTGATTGTCTAGAATCTAAAGTGGTAATCCAGAACCTACTATGCTGTTACAACGACATATTTACACACCTGGACTTGCATAATAAAATTGAAACAAAATTATAACAAACAAGAAATCCCATAGGGATCTTGATGCCACTAAACAATTATCTTCATCAGTTCTATGAAAGACTGATCTTTTCTCAACTTTTCCCTTCTTGCCCCTTTCGTCTCAATTATTTGATAACACAGGGATCTTACAAATGAAGTCAAAGATCAAAGATTCAACTGTCAAAATCAAAGATGGCTGCTTTTCAGCCATTTCCTTTTTCCGATCAGACAAAAAAATGAACGGGCACAATTAGAGACTAAAGGAAACCTACATATGTGTATGAGAAATTTCCTTACAGTTCTTTTCAAGAAATAGCGATAACAAACTTCTACTGTAAAAGTCCTAGGTTAAAGCCTGTCAGCCATTTCGTTTTCTGATAAGACTAAAAATTGAATGAGTCAACTAGAGACAAAGGGGAACTTATATGTCAGGTTTGAGAAATATTACCCCAGTATTTCAAGAAATAGCGATACATATAATATCTACAGTCAAAATTCAAGATGGCCATCTCTAGGCCGTTTTGTTTACCTATTTAGACTAAAAATTGAAACCATTAGAGACAAAGTGGAATCCACATGTAAAGTTTGGGAAATATCCCTCCAGTACTTCTCAAGAAAAGGAAATAAAATGATTTTTTTTTACAGAAGATGAGGCAGAGAACTGACCACAGAAGTAGAGCAATTTAATTAGACAACCATCTGTTGATAGTGGGCTGAATAGAGGTTACACAATGAGTGGTTGTTGGATATGGAATTTATTTCACACGAGTAAGTTATTTTTTAAAAGTTACAAAAGACACGAGCTTTAGCGAGTGTTTTTTTGCAACTTTTAAAAAATAACTTACGAGTGTGAAATAAATTCCATATCCAACAATTACGAGTCGTGTGACTTGTTTCTACCACAATAATATCGGCTTGAATCAAAGGGAAACGTGGTCAAGTATAATTTCGCGTATGCAAATAAAGTGTACCGGTGACGTCCGGGACCTGGTGATGTGACGTCATTAGATTATTGATGACGTCAATAACAATTGCAGCTTGGGTCTAAGTTCATCGTGTCAGCCAATCGAAATGCGTATAGAGTTTATACCACGTGTGGTATAAACAGATTGTTAATCAACAGCTGTAATGATTAACTGATGGTCTGAGAGTTGAATAACACAGGGTATTGTGGTAGAAAAATATGTTAATCACTGGTTTCTGAAGTTATATCATTGAAAGTAAGAAAACATGGGATCATGATACAGTTGTCTGAAGAGTATTGCATGTCCCTGATAATGGCACCTCTATACTTAGAGAGGAAGATAGATGCTGCTCCTGTGTATTGTCCTGAGCCAACATTCCTATATTGTCTTGGCTGGTATAGCCATTGTTTTGGCTGGTATAGCCATCACTTACACTATCCTGCTCCTCCTCAGGACACATCGCTACAGCAGTGTCTATAGCTAACTGTCTATTCTGTCTTACTGGGTCTACCAGACTGGCTGAGGTGTCCATCATAGTGTAACGTAAAGGGCTTGATGAATTGCCTTCTGTAGTGGTAGATTCCTGTGACATAGTCCCATTCTCAGTGGAAGGTATGTGTGTGATGCCTGACTGTACAGCATTACTACATGAAGAAATCATATGATCTATATCTTTAGTTACAGTCGGGCTGTCCTCTATAGTTGACTCGTCCTCTCCACTGTCACACATGATCTGGTCAGGACTTTTGTATCCATCCTCAACGCCAGTAGAGTCCCTATAGGTGGTAGAAACTCCTACAAACATAGCAGTGATTTCAGTAGGGTTAACCTGTACTTCACCATGTGGGTCTGACACAGGCTCCACAGATGTCTGACCATCTGGGTTTGTGGTGTGCAGCACAGAGTAGGTGTTATTCACTGAGGAACCCGAGGTACTCCTAATTTTACCATCACTTTGTTCCCTAGTGTAGGATTTGGTATCATCCTCAGGGACAGGAAGGAGTCTATCAGGCATGTCAGGCTCCGACGACAAGCTGCCCCCCTTTCCACTGTCGTGACTAATCTGACGTTTTGTTTGGTCACTCTTTGAAATGACAGCATTATCTTGACCATGAATAGCATGGCCATTCAACTCCTGTCAAAATAAAAAGGTCATTGTAAGTCTACATTATTGCAATAGTAATCAATGATTACGAAGCTCACCAGCTGCAGCAAATTCACACTTTAATGTACACACAATGATGTGGATGTGGACTTACAAGCTTTCCACAAAAACTTTAAAATGAGTTTTGGTGCCAAAAAAATTAAGTCCACAAAATGGTAAAATGCGAAAAAAATGACAATTTTTGTTGAGCATAATTTTGCTATATTATCACTCCTAGACCTCTAATGAATGCGTAAACCAAAATAGAAGGTTGTGAGGTGCATACTTTTGGACTTACAAGCTTTCCAAAAACTTACCCCAAAAACTTCTAAGTGAGTTTTGGTGCCAAAAATGTTAAGTCCACAAAATAGTAAAATGCAAAAAAATAACATTTTTTTTCTGTATAATTTTGCCATAGCATCATTCCTAGACCATACTCGTAACAGGTTAGCTAACAACCACATACCGTGAAATCTACTGGTCTAGTAAGGATTTCATGGTTTACTTTCTAGACTTTTTTTCAAGGCTGTAAGATTTTCAAAACATTTTAGCTGCTCACTAAAATCGATTTATTTTTACTTTGTTTTTGACAATACATAATTAGGTTACTGGAAATTCCAATCTTAAGGCCTACACATCAAGACTTCTGTGAAAATAGGCCCTGATGAATACACAATTCAACTAACGATTTTATAAATCTTCATGGCTTCTTTTGAAAACTCTTTCTTTTTTTGCCCAGAATCAATAGCTAAAATATATTTGACAACAAACTTACAAGTGGCTATGGCCCGACATGATGTCATAATGTACATGCGTTCACATCACAGGTAAACAAAATAACTCATTTTTTCCTATAACCTGTTGAGACAGATTTTATATTCTTATTAATTGATATCTTCTATATTATTATACACATATACATATAATATCTTTTTTGCAGTTGAATATCCTGAGTTAAGTATCAAGTAACACAATGTGATGGATATAAAATATGACGTCATGTAATGAAGGCAGGCATATGTTCTGAAACAAGAGACCCATACCTTAATGGCCATCTGATATTAACAGACTTTTGGACTATTGTAGAAGACGTCATGCTCAGTAGCAGTACAGTATTGAAAACAATTGGGATTGTAAAAAACTGTATGGTCATCTTTGATCACTGAGCAACCCCCCCAAAAAACCCCAAAATAACAAAACAACTCTTGATCGGAACCATCTCAGAATTATTTGAGGCAAGTTTGAGTTCAAACCAACAGGTGAAACGTAAGAAGAAGTTTAAAATGTGTTTTTTCAAGATGGCGGCCATCCTGAATTTCAGGAAAAAATAACACATGGTCAGGACAACTTCTTGATAATTTCAGATACCAGTAAGTTAAAGCTGAATTTCACTGGTGGAACTTGAGAAGAAGATTAAAATAGGTGTTGTTTAAGGAAATCCATAAATGTGCAATCATGTTAAAAGATGGACACCGTGACTGTCATGTCAGAGTTTTTATGGGCTGAAAAATAACAACACTTCGTTGGCTTCCCTTCCTTAACATCCCCACCAATTTCCCGCTCAATTGCACTGGAGGAACTCAGGAAGACTTCTAAAATGTTTCTTTCAAGATGGTGGCCATCTTGACCATCTTGAATTTTGGACCAGCCCAAAAATTAACGACTCTAGATCTTGGTCAGGACCATCTCAGAATCTTTTCAGAGAAGTTTGAGATGAATCCCACTGATGACGGTAGGCTAAAAAAAGGAGACAGGCCAAGGATATCCCACCCTGGACCAAGTGGACGAAACAATAATTACATGTTGTAATTAATGATTTTATGGTCTGGATTCTATAAAAGAAACAATGAATTTATATCAACACTGACAACACATCAATTATAAACAAATAAATATAACATTCACCAGATGAAATCTCACTCTTCATGTAAACAGAATTTTTAGTAGTGTGAGATAAAGACATTAAGTGTTACATATTTAAAGCCATTATTTGTGTTTCCAGGAATCCACACAAATACTAATACACACAAAGCACAATATACATAGAGCAAACAAGGCCACCTGAGTACAAGTATGTTTCAGTTAGTTTGGTCCCGCCCATCAGTCTCTCGGGTCAGTCAGGGCCAATATGTGCATACTATCAAACTGCCATCCAATACTGATAATTCAAACCAAGTTAGAATTATTTCCAAATACAAATCAACAATTTTGATGCTCAACAGGCGATCCCTGAGGGATCTTGGTCCCCTTCATTGAAAGATGTTATTGGTTCTAAATGGTACGTAAAAATGATCTTTTTTTCTACATTTCTCTTCTTTTCCTCTTAATAATCTAATAACAAGGAAAACCTTCAAATGAAATCTAAGAAGAACTTCTTTTTTTCTACATTTCTCTTCTTTTCCTCTTAATAATCTATTAACAAGGAAAACCTTCAAATGAAATCTAAGAAGAACTTCTTTTTTTCTACATTTCTCTTCTTTTCCTCTTAATAATCTATTAACAAGGAAAACCTTCAAATGAAATCTAAGAAGAACTTCTTTTTTTCTACATTTCTCTTCTTTTCCTCTTAATAATCTAATAACAAGGAAAACCTTCAAATGAAATCTAAGAAGAACTTCCTGAGAAATAGAGATAACAAACATAAACTATCAAAATCAAAGATCGCAAAATGTTGGTCAGTTTGTCATCCTGATAAAACATAAAATAAAATCTAAGGACCAAGGAAAAACCTAAATGTGAGGTTTAAATGTTCTTACAATCTTCAATTGTCAAAATCTAAGATGGCCACTTGTCAGTCATTTTATTTTCCCAATCAGACTCAAAATTGAATGGGCACAACTAGATAAGGGAAACCTACATGTGGCATTTGAAAAATATCCTTCCAGTACTTCTCAAGCTGTAGCAATAACAATGAATGTTTACGAAATGGCAGATAGACAACTGTTCTTTTTAGCAATCCAACAAATGTTCAAAATGTGATTTCCCTATATAAAACTTCATATACCTGTATAAAAATATCCCCCTGCCCAGGGGGAAACAATATAAAACTACATATACCTGTATAAAAATATCCCCCAGCCCAGGGGGAAACAGAGACCTAAGGACCATGAACTTTACAGTATTGGTTAAACACCTAAGACCCTTCCATCTATAAAGAGTATTTGATTCTACCTTATTTGGGTCTTGGGGAAATAGATTTTTGAAATTTCAGTCAATTTGACCCATCTTTACTCTGCCCTTCAGGCCCCTAGGGTGGTGGGTAGGTGGGTGGGGGTGGGGACCGTATAATTCGCAATTTTGTTTGATTTTTGGCCATGGAAAATTTCATTCATATTGGTTCAGGAGTTTTTGATAAGAAGATGAAAATGTAGATTGTTTACAGACACACGATGGGCAAAAGGCAATTAGAATAGGTAATTTGAGAATTTGTCTCAGGATTTTAGGTACATGCAATTTACATACTACTTAATGCAGCATAGGTGAAATTGAAAGTAAAGAGGTGCTCAGATAGATAAATTGTACCTTCCCAACAACTCATCAAAAATATTATGATTACCATGTGTCCCAGTTGTGCACTCTTTATGGTGTGGCACAGAATTCAGCAATAATGGACAGAGTAATTCTCGCACACAAGTGTATCAAATCTCATAGGCTCCTACTAAACTCAAGGAAAGTGTGATTTTTGCCCATGTTCATCAGCAATTTATCAGTTTGAGTCATGCACTCACAAAGAGTAATCCCAACATGCCACATTTTTCACATACAGTAATTCCTATATACCCCTTTACACACACAGAGTATATACCCCTTTACACACACAGAGTATATACCCCCTTACACACAGAGTATATACCCCTTTACACACACAGAGTATTACTCCCTTACACACACAGAGTATATACCCCTTTACACACACAGAGAGTATACCGCATACCCCCTTACACACACAGAGTATATACCCCTTATTCACACAGAGTATATACCACCTTACACACACAGAGTATATACCCCCTTACACACAGAGAGTATATACCACCTTACACACACAGAGTATATACCCCCTTACACACACAGAGTATATACCCCCTTACACACACAGAGTATATACCCCCTTACACACACAGAGTATATACCCCCTTACACACACAGAGTATATACCCCCTTACACACAGAGTATATACCCCCTTACACACACAGAGTATATACCCCCTTACACACAGAGTATATACCCCCTTACACACACAGAGTATATGCCCCCTTACACACACAGAGTATATACCCCCTTACACACACAGAGTATATACCCCCTTACACACACAGAGAGTATATACCCCCTTACACACACAGAGTATATACCCCCTTACACATACAGAGTATATACCCCCTTACACACACAGAGTATATACCCCCTTACACACAGAGTATATACCCCCTTACACACAGAGTATATACCCCCTTATACACACAGAGTATATACCCCCTTACACACACAGAGTATAAACCCCCCTTACACACACATAGTATATACCCCCTTACACACACAGAGTATATACCCCCTTACACACACAGAGTATATACCCCCTTACACACACAGAGTATATACCCCTCACACACACAGAGTATATACCCCCTTATACACAGTGTACAAATCCTTTCTCACTGTAGTGTATTTCTTAGATTAACTAGACAAGTCAACCATCAGATCAAATGCTTGTCTCACCTGTTAACTAATAGCTGCATGCATCCTCAAGACTAAATAACATGCTTCAGGCAGCTGAACCCTCGTAAAGCAATACATGCAATATGGATATAAACATTTCACAACCAGGCATTTTAACAAATTCACTGTCCATCATGAAACTACAGTAGGGCTAGAAAGGTATTTACCCTGTGGTTTGGCAGTAAGGGTTGTTGGGAATTGTTTGTACACCTGGACGACCCTGTAGAACCATTGGGACTAGAATCCTTTATAGAACAAAACAAAAGATATATAATCATACAGTTACTGTATGTCTACAATGTACTTACAACAAATACAGGCTCAGTCATATAAATAACTGAAACATAGGCTCAATACTCACTCACACTAGCAAAGAAAAAGTCTCAGAAAATGGACTACTGTGAAATCACACAAAGCCTGTCAGAAAACAGTCAGGTTAGATTATATATGGACAGAAAAAATATATAACATGTATGATAATTTTCAAATTGCTCAAGAAAGTATAAAAAGTTTTCTCATAAAGCAGTTCTCAAGCATGTAATAAGATTTTGCTGAATCTGGTGGCTGATTGAGGGTAGGGCAATTTTAGAACCGTTTCCCACAATCCTGGTACTGAGTTAATAGCAGTTATCACAGATCAGAAAATTATATCATTTATTACACACAGACAAACAAATCAAATAAAGCTAAAACTAAACAGTGAAGCATGTACTAGATTTATAGCTCTTTACCCTATAATGACACATTAGGATGAAGAAATATATATACTGTAAAAGTGGATATTTTCGCTTAGCCAGCTTCCAAAGTGTTCACGGTGTGGATATTTTCGCGCCGTCAAGATATTTTTGTGCTAACTTGTATCTTTTATATTTAGTATTTTTATGTGTTAATATATTCGCGTGTGGAAATTTTCGCGGAGATTTACTGATAGCGAAATAAGCGAAATTTTCCACACCGCGAATATTTCCACTTTTACAGCTAGTATACAAACATGTATATGTATTTATCACATAACTGGCCTGTTCTGCCATATTATAAACATCGTTAGACACATGTGTAATAACACTATTGTAATGTCATAATAAATGTGTGATGTCACATGATTGTCTGGGAAGACGGAGCATCCCATCAAAGCTGGATTTCATCTAATAAGGAAACGAAAATTAAACATTTTGCTGATATTCCCATAAATAGTAGTTATGTGATAAATAGAATCTTACACTCGTGGCTATGTCATATGAAATTTATTAAACTCATTCGATAAATAAGTGAGTAGCATATTAAACTATTAAACTGCTTTAATAAATAACTCCATATGACAAAGCCACTCACGTAAGTTCCTCTCTCTATATATTACACTCTCTATATATTACTATAAGACTCTTTCATTATGTGTGTATGTAGGATAGGGAAATTCCACCCTCGGGATCACAAAATGTGGTAAAACCCTCGGCTTATATATGTGTATATGTAGGATAGGGAAATTCCACCCAAGGGGTCACAAAATGTGGTGAAACCCGAGGCTTGCCGAGGGTTTTACCACATTTTGTGATCCCGAGGGTGGAATTTCCCTATCCTACATACACACATAATGAAAGAGTCTTTTTCTCTCATATCATTACCGAATTTCTGGCGAAAGTGTCCCTCAGCCATCCATTTTCTTCAATTTTTTAATTTCTTTATTTGACTTTTTTACTAAAAATACTTGTGATACTCTGAAAGATCATACCCTATTTTACGTGGCTGTGATCAAATTGTCAACATCCGAGAAAAAGAAGTTCTATCAACAATACTGAAAGCCAATGCTGAAATGAGTTTTTCCAACTTTACATATAATTTGATTTGCACCTTGACATATTTAATCATTTCACAGAACACAATGTACTTTTAAATGTCAAGTCAATTTTTTTTTTTTTATAAAATACTACGTCACTGCATGACGTCACGACTGTCATTGGAATTCCATTCATAGTTCATGACGCGGCGATGTTTCGTGGCTGGTAATTTTAAATTCACTGTGATTTTGGCAACTTCGTCTGTGAACCAGCGAACAGTGACTCTATACGAGTATTCAATCTTTTCTGTGACATAGGATTATATGTGTTTAACCGGTTGTCTTGATGGAATGACGAAGGTAGGTCAGTCGATAACGATGATCATATTGAAAGGCTAGGATGACAGTTAGTTTTCATGGTTACTCTACACAAATATAGACTCTGAGTTACAATTAAAATACACATTTTTATATGAACATTGAGGGGTGTCATTTTTACCGAATGTTCGTTCATTTAAGAGCCAACTTCCAAATACACAGGTTACTGAGTAGGCCTAACAGTTACTGACAGTACAGTAAACAAATTCCAGGCCCCCTGCTGAAGCAAACGGAACCATTTCATAGGTTGTGATGTTTGACATTTTCTTTTTTATATTTTTTTATGTATGGCTTTTATTTTACTTCCTGTCATTGCCAGGTGATTGTGTGTGTTTACATGTTTTTAATGACAAATGCCAAATCTGTCGGGTAGGCAAGTCTGTACTGTACTGTAACTGTTACAACAGGCCTGTAGGCCTAGTCTAGTAGTCTACTGTACAGTAACAGAGTTATATGTTCGCTCAGATGAAATGTCTAATCGTTTAACCGTGTAGCCCTATTGCTTTACTGCTGATATGATATATATTTATCTAAGAATGTATGTATTTTTATAGTTAAGTCCAATGTTTCAAAACCAACACCGACGATAAGGACTGTCGGATGTAAACACAAGCAGACGACGTTGTGAGAGTTGTCCCCCTTGATAGCAGATTACTCCGCGCGCGTGAAATGCTATGTAAGATAGATTTATCTTACATAGCTATCTTACATGGGCAAACTCTATCCAACATGGCGAGATATGAGAGAAAATGTATTATGTGTCAAGTATAGCTCATTATGGTGAGATATTAATACATCACAGAAAAAAGAGAAATACCTAGCTGCGGAGTAATAATGAAGGTTATTACCTTAGTTTTACTACAAATCAGAAAATGTGGTGTTATGGGTTAAAACAAGCTAAGTATCATCACACAGTTACACAAAACTTACTGTCACCACACTGGGTTGTACACTGATCCTAGACTTGTACTGGAACACAATCATACCCAGCAGTCTAAATAGCAATATTATGTACTGCACTCATAACATGCTGTCAACATTGTGTCCATTGGTCCCAACTCGCTGTCAACATTGTGGTCATCAGTCCTATCACTGTCAACATTATGTCTATAAGTCCTAACTCATTGTCAGCATGGTGTTCTTCAGTCCTAACCCAAGTGTCAACATTGTGTTTATCAGTCCTACCTCAGTATCAACATTGTATCAATCAGTCCTAACTCAGTCAACATTGTGTTTATCAGTCCTAACTCAGAGTCAACATTGTGTCAATCAGTCCTACCTCAGTATCAACATTGTATCAATCAGTCCTAACTCAGAGTCAACATTGTATCAATCAGTCCTAACTCAGTATCAACATTGTATCCATCAGTCCTAACTCAGAGTCAACATTGTGACCATTAGTCCTAACTCATCGTCAATACTTTGTCCATGACTCCTAACTCATCGTCAACACTTTGTCCATGACTCCTAGCTAACTCATTGCCAACATTGTGTCCCTCAATCCGAACTCACCGTCAACACTTTGTCCCCGACTCCTAACTCATCGTCAACAATTTGTCCACGACTCATAACTCATCGTCAACACTTTGTCCACGACTCCTAACTCACCGTCAACACTTTGTCCACGACTCCTAACTCATCGTCAACACTTTGTCCATGACTCCTAGCTAACTCATTGCCAACATTGTGTCCCTCAATCCGAACTCACCGTCAACACTTTGTCCACGACTCACAACTCATTGTCAACACTTTGTCCACGACTCATAACTCATTGTCAACACTTTGTCCACGACTCATTGTCAACACTTTGTCCACAACTCACAACTCATCATCAACACTTTGTCCACGACACTAACTCATTGTCAACACTTTGTCCACGACACTAACTCATCATCAACACTTTGTCCACGACACTAACTCATTGTCAACACATTGTCCACGACACTAACTCATTGTCAACACTTTGTCCACGACACTAACTCATCATCAACACTTTGTCCACGACTCGTAACTCATCATCAACACTTTGTCCACGACTCCTAGCTAACTCATTGTCAACATTGTGTCCCTAAATCCTAACTCATCGTCAACACTTTGTCCACGACTCATAACTCATCGTCAATGCTTTGTCCACGACTCATAACTCATTGTCAACACTTTGTCCACGACTCATAGCTCATCGTCAATGCTTTGTCCACGACTCATAACTCATTGTCAACACTTTGTCCACGACTCATAACTCATCGTCAATGCTTTGTCCACGACTCATAACTCATTGTCAACACTTTGTCCACGACTCGTAACTCATCATCAACACTTTGTCCACGACTCCTAGCTAACTCATTGTCAACATTGTGTCCCTAAATCCTAACTCATCGTCAACACTTTGTCCACGACTCATAACTCATCGTCAATGCTTTGTCCACGACTCATAACTCATTGTCAACACTTTGTCCACGACTCATAACTCATCGTCAATGCTTTGTCCACGACTCATAACTCATTGTCAACACTTTGTCCACGACTCATAACTCATCGTCAATGCTTTGTCCACGACTCATAACTCATTGTCAACACTTTGTCCACGACACTAACTCATCATCAACACTTTGTCCACGACACTAACTCATTGTCAACACTTTGTCCACGACTCAAACTCATCATCAACACTTTGTCCACGACTCAAACTCACTGTCAACACTTTGTCCACGACTCCTAACTCATTGTCAACACTTTGTCCACGACACTAACTCATTGTCAACACTTTGTACACGACACTAACTCATTGTCAACACTTTGTCCACGACTCCTAAGTTCTAACTCATCACCCAACAATGTGTCGGTTACTCAAAACTCTGTAATCATTGTGTTTGGCTCTATGCTCATCGATACCCAATCTTTCAAATATTTTTTGGAGCAATGAATCTAAACTGATGTTTAAAATTTGATGTGCATTTATCTAAATCTGATTTAACATATCAAGTATTATTATTAAAACTGTTCTTTTTTAACTTATAACATACAGTGCTTTGAACGTCTGGACAGTATTGATAAGGCTTACATTCACCTATTACATGGGGATGAACATTTTAACACATTCTGAAGTTACTGTTTACCTTTTCAAGTTCTGGAACATCGATGACATATGGAGTTCTTATTTTCATCATTTCACTCTTTGCTATTCTGTAAATAAAATAAAACATTGAAAACACAAATAATTTATCAAGCTCTGAACTATTCAGCCCATCATTTTCACTTAAACAAATCCCAGTGATCTAAGCTATAAAGCATTTATGTAAAATAGCCAACAATGCTAATAATCTTACCAATTGTAGTCAATATAATCATAAAGTCACTCCAGCAATGATGAGGGTAGTTGAATTAGAACTCTAACTTACCTGCAGGCAAAAATCACTCCAGCAATGACAAGGATGGTAACAAAGAGAGCCGCGGCCACAATGCCTGCGATTTGGCCTGTTGTAAGGGCTGAAAACAATAGTGAGTGAGTGAGTGGAGATACATGTAATTACTACAAAACTTATTTATTAACAAAAATGCTTTAAAGGGATATTTTACAGAAGTTAGGCTTTCATACAATACTTTTTCTAAAAACTATATAAAAGCATCAACTTGATGCTGCTGGAAACTGTACACATCAATTTACGTACTGTATAAACAAAGCATCGACTTGATGCTGCTGGAAACTGTACACATCAATTTACGTACTGTATAAACAAACTTGATTATGATACTTTATTTGTGGAAACTCTAAAAAGACCTAGTGAGATTGAACAATCACATGACCCTGACTGCATCAAAACAGGTCTGTAATGGTCAAATAGTGTGAAATATATGTATGAGTTTTAAAATTAACAAGGAAGAATCCTAAAGACCAATTGACAGCTAAACTCACTGGTATTAATGAAAAGCATACACATATTTGTGTATTTACCAAACACTTTGCACAAAATCTATGATCCAGTGACCATTCAGTTTGGAATTCTCCCATGTGCTTTATTTAGGTGGTCTAATTTTCAATATCTTGTGCCATTCTGAACACTCCTTCATCATGGCTGCAGGTACTTCCACCATCTTTGGTTGTCAAAACTGACATTAGGAAAGATATTTTGATGCAGACCATAGTTTTAAACATCATTGAAGGGTTCTTACAATGTACAGAAGAGTCAAAAATTTTCCAACTGCCAAATATCCCCTTAAAGCTGATGTCAATATTTAGTGGAAAATATGGTCACGATGGGCTCTACTGAGGAAAGAGCTTCAAATATGTCAGGAATCAGTAGAACATATGGTCATGATGGGCTCTATCAAGAAAGAACTTTTGGTTATGGTGTCCAATCCTATCATTTTACAAATTAACCCAAAATGAAAGTCGTAGCTAAGTTGCCAGCTTTGGAGCTCACAAATCCTGCAGAAAATGTACTGCTACCTGGTAACTATTGTTCAACTGTGATTCCCTACAGCAGCAGCCATACCTATCAGCTCAAGACATCTTACTTTTAATATTATGTAGCATGATAGTGGAACCAATTGAAGCAAGTAAATTATACTACAAAAGTACCTACAATCTATATATCAAATATCAAACTGCAACTTAATTCTTAACAAGAGCTCCACATGCGGGAGCATGATAGGTCCAGCACTGGAAAAGCTACCAAAGGAAAATGTTGTGTTGGTGACGGACATATAAATATCCTCTGTTGTAGTGAATTTTTTTTTAGAGGAACTGAAGAAGAAATAACTAGAATTGTCGACAGGATGGCTGACTAATATCCTTGCAATCTGCATGAGTCAATGGACAACTGGAACTGTTATTTAGAGGCTAACTAAGATAACCAGTGCATTGCCCCTATTTCTGAAATTCAGAATGGCAGGAATGTGTTGTTCATAATAAAGAGAATTTAGTAATAAGCTTTGTTGAAATCAGTCCACAGGTTTAGGAGGAGTTGTCTGGACAAGAAAACCTATGAGTAGTGACCAGTTACCATGGCAACAAACAATTTGGATTTACACAGCTGCATTCACATCTACACAATTGTCATGTTCCCTAACATTCGCATGAAGTTTTGTGAAAATCAGTTCACAAGTTTAGGAGAAGTTTTCAGGACAAGAAAAACATATGAATAGTAACCAGTAACCATGGCAACCAGAATTTTGGAATTTAAACAGTAACATGCACATCTACACATGGTCCTCTCTATTTGTTTGAAGTGCCATTGGTATCGTCCCACCAGTTTAGGAGTTGTCTGGACAAGATGTGTCTTCAGATAGACGGACGGAAGGATAGACATCTCAATTCCAGTATACCCCCCTCCCCCCAAACCTTGTTGCGCAGGTATAAAAAAAAATTTTGAGTGTTTTCTACACAATGATAATATTTGGTAATATGAATGAAGGCAAAGCCTTGGAAGAGCACAGCTAATCTAATTGTCACTTGTATACGTGTATATATATATGTTTATGTAATATATATGTAATTTTTTCATTATATTAGCAGATTTATGAAAATCACAAGGCCATGATAAGTCATCAAAAGGCCTTATATATATAACAAGAATTATACAGAAATATATATATCTCATCTTTCCCGCTTTATCAATAACATCTTTCAATTTATGGAGTAGTGTTCAAGTAATTAAATAATATCAGTAACCAGTGTTCAGCGAGACATTGAGATAGGGTGAAAACTGAACTTTAATGAAAATTCTCAAAATTCAGTTTTGAGGCCAAAATATGTGAATCTGTTAAGACATTTAAGTTTCAATTAGATTAATATTGCTTTTATAACACAGTTTAAAGTGAATCTGAACATAGCTTCACAAAATTCCCTGTTAGTATTTTTATTTTACCCAAAAATAGGTGAACCTGGAAAAAAAATCCTCTAAATGATGGATAGGTGCATGTGTACAACAGTATATATGATTGTATCAGTACCCTCACCAGTTTCAATTCAATCTGACAGCATGCAACTCAATAACACTGTCAAATGTGGACTTTAAACAAATATTGACGCCACTGCTATTAAATATTTGTAGTGATGGTTGTAAACTCGCTTTTATTTAATAAATTAATTGAACAAATTAAATAAGGCCAAAAAGTGTAATTTCTGTATATGAATTAAATAATTATTTCTATAACCCATCCCTATAGGGTAACAGAACAGGACACCCTGTGGTAAAAAAAAAAAAAAAAAAAATCTGATATTTTGAAAAGTACCTTAATCAAGTTTCTTTCATCCATGAAGGATATGTTTGATTTCTTCATATCTGGAAGTTTAGAAGTTTCGTCAATTTTACGCTTTTTGGTCCCACTACTCGGGCCACTATATCACCGTAATTTGTGTAACTGTTCCATGTTCTATGTCTATATGTGATCGTATGTAATTTACCTGTGTCTTGATAAAGGGGCAGATTGCCTCGAAAATTCGACAATTTACTTGTCTGTACTGTCGTTATTACTACTTGACATATATATATATACATATATATATTTAATCGATTCACAAAGTTTCTACAAGTTTTATTCTATATATATGTATATACACATGTACATAAATATATAAACATATACTATTGCACAGATATCCCATTCTGATACTTCTATTAAAGTTTGTGTTATTTCCAATAGCAATATTCAATATAATTTCTGTTTTTGTATTGAGTTAACTAATAACACGGGTCCCCTCGTCTTAAAAAAACCAAACTACAGACCCAAGGTGCATTAAATTATATCAATTTTAAAGGACTTGAATTGAAGATCCTTCTACTATGTGTAATATTTGATTCTACCATATATTTGGAATGGAATATAGAACATTTTGAACTGTTATTCAGTCACTTCAACTCATTTTTGGGCAAAACCGCTTTGGACCGAGGACATGTACTTATAACATATGATTTGAAGATCTGTTTATAGAGAACTTTTAAAAGAAATTCACTTAACAGTTAACATTGTGCGCTTTTTAAAAATAAAATATGAATCAACTTTGGGATTACATCAGTATATAATTATAATGTTTTGTCAATTTTGTAATATCTGGTTGAAAGTTTAAATTTAGTTATTTATATCAAAGTTTTTCGAGTTGTCAAACTTTCAATTATCTTATATATATTTTATTACTATAAAAACAAAGATTTTGACTTGGACCAGTGAGATACTTTAATTTATAATCAGTGTTTTTGAGTTATCATAGTTCGAGTTAATTAATTTTGATTGTATAAGCACATGTATTCTCTTGTCTCCACTAAAACAGAATTTGTAGCAAATTTAAGTTAAACCTACTAAGAGTCAACACCATAGACAATTACTCTCCTTTTGTAATTATGATAAATTACAAAATAATTATAGAAATTCTATAATTTTCCAGGCTTTGGAAATTAACAGCAGTTGTTTATAAGGTTTAAATCTTATTAACTGTACATTTACATGTGTTCATAAACATTGTAATACATTTGGTTTTAATTTGGTTTACTTCATTTAAAGGGTGATTCCATCATTAGTTTAAATTCAAAGGTTAGGTCATCAAAATTAAACTTATTGGAAAATATGATTTTTTCCCAAATAGTAAATCTTCGAATCTTTAATTTACATAAATCAAACAGTTTGACTCGCAAGTTCTCCAAATTCTAAGTCCTAAAAATTCTTTATTCCTACCAAAATATCACTTTTTACTTGAAAGCCAGTCAGTATTTTTGTAGGATTCATCATTTTTCTGTACATTTTGGCATTGATTTATTTTCCTGTTCAAAAGTGGATTTCATCAGTAAAAAATGTACATGGTTCTGATATCTGAAAGAAGGAATGTCCCTCTAAATTGAGTCTCATTATATAATTAACTGCCAGGGTCATTTAAGAACATGCCAGGCATTGGAGAAGTGTTGGAACTTCAAACACCTAACACACACAATAAAACAGTCCTTGTATGTTTTGACATTGAGTACAAAAGATTGTTTTAAATTTCCTTTTTATTAATTTCAGGCAATATTTTGTGAAATAAATAGTTACTATACTTAGCAATAGAAATCTGATCTATAATACTCTCAACAGTATATATATGACAATTATTTTATAAACATTGCAAAGAATTATTTTTCAGATAAATTTCATTTAAAATTCAATCATTATTCTTGGTACAACCTACATATGTGCCATGTTGATCTATGTTTATTTCTGCTGACTAATGTAGACTAACTACACATGCACTAAGCCTGCATTTCATAAATGATAAAAATCTAGGTTTATCACATGGGCTTTATATACCTATATCGATACTAGAATCTAGTCTCGGACATTTTAAATGGTTACTAGCCCCATGTGCTGTAGATAATATAACCTTCTTCTAATTATAATAAACAATGCGAGTCAGACACATTGTATCATCTGTAACTAACAATAAAAAAGCTGGGACGTAACCAATAGGCACTTGTTTCCTATGCATATGCCTAGCCTAGTAGATCTAGTACTAGTTGTCTTTCGGCATGTTATTGTTTACAATGTAAATCAAGTGCCTGTCGTAAGCCTAACGTTAACGCCGAGAAAATAAATCGACAAGGCGGTCTAAATATTTACGATAGAATCGATCATAACACAGTGTTATCGGCAAATGCCTACCTTTGATCAGATCAGACTGGAACCACATACAAAAATAAATTACAAGGACCCTATACTGAGTTTAATTCCAACGTACTCGCATGTCTTGTTGTGTACAATGTATCTAGGTCAGACGTGAATGGAGACGATGACATTCGGTAATTCCCGATCGGTTACGGACGACATGATAAAAATAAAAGCGAAAACATACCGCTGTTTTGTTACTTATTTTTCATCTGAGAACAAAAGTCATATATAACTAATGTTTAAACACTATAGTGAGACTTTGGTGTTGATATTGTTCAAGATTTTTGCCCATGGGAATACTACATCCGGTTTTGAGCCATTCCGGTACCGGTTTTTTGGACCATACGATTTTCTTTGTTCGTATGTATGGGAAGGGAGGCAACTCTTGTTGGAGGTACCGTTTTCCAGTATTTAGAGAGCTGCGCTCTTATAAAAAGGGGCATAACTCTGCTACAAATTATTGCAAAATTCCATAACACAAACTCGCTTGACCTATTCATCTTCGCTAGCCAAGGCTTCTGATTACGTTACACTCCACGAACCCTTGGCGGATATAGTCGTCAGTTCTGGCCCTCTAGCGGAGATTCGAAATTACCACCCTTTATTCATGAAATTTTCGACCAATCAAAATGAGCGTTACTAATGTTCTTCCATCGGTGATTTTTACAGACACACATGCAGGCTTGTGTCAATTTCGATGAGATGTTTGATCAATGACTTATATAAATTGATCAAACACTGTGAATGTTTCCCCAATGATTGTACGTCTCTGTATTTAGGTAAATTGCCATGACATAGTCGACAATGTAGTTATGTACTGGGTGCCGCAGTTTTTGTTTAATGCGAAACCATGCCTGAATGTAAAACTGGATTTGATTGGTTGCCCTGGGATTCCAGGGCGCGACGGTTTGAACACGACTATATCCGCCAAGGGTTCGTGGAGTGTAACGTAATCAGAAGCCTTGGCTAGCGAAGATGGACCTATTGTGCCATAGAATATTTGTAACAAGTTTGATAAAAATCCCTTGATAAATAAAGGCTGGAGAGTGATAACAATGAAAAGTTAACGGACTGACATATGGACAGCACAGGGTATACCATAATATAACCTGTCCTTGATGGAAGCATAAAAAAGAATATTTATTCAAAATGGTTTACTTTGAGCAAATTTTTATTTATATGCAAAAGCCATGCTAAAAATTGCAAGGGCATTTACAGTAGCAAAGGCTGGGAATATTTTCTAAGCTTCAAGTCCTTCTCCATGATTCAAATCCCTGACAACCTTCAACCAAATGCAACTGTAGGTGAATTTTTAACAAGAGGTCCCAGAGGGATCTTGGCGCCCACCATTGAATGATCTTTATAGGTTCCATACTAATCTGTGTAAATTAAGAAACATGATACATCCCTCCAGTACTTTTCAAACAAGGGGAATTCATATTTGAAATTGGAGATTTAGTGATAATGACTGTGTGTCGACCATGTTGTTTTCAGATTAGTCCCAAAATGCAATACGACAGACCAAGGGGAACCTGCATATAAAATTTGAGAAAGATCCCTTCAGTACCTTCTATAAAATAGGATAACAAACTTCAATTTTCAAAATCCAAGATGGCTGCCTGTCAGCCATGTTGTTTTCAGATTGGTTCCAAAATGCAATATGCATAACTAAAGACCAAGGGGTACCTACATCGGAAATTTGAGAAGGATCCCTTTAGTACTTTCTGAGAAATAGCGATAACAATCTTCAATTGTCAAAATACAAGATGGCTGCCTGTCGGCCATGTTGTTTTCTGACCGGTCCAAAAATGCAATATGCATAACTACAGACCAAGGCGAACCTGCATATGAAATTTGAGAAAGATCCCTTCAGTGCTTTCTGAGAAATAGCGATAACAAACTTCAATTGTCAAAATACAAGATGGCTGCCTGTCGGCCATGTTGCTTTCCGATCGGTGCCAAAATCCAATATACATAACTATAGACCAAGGGGAACCTACAAATGAAATTTGAGAAAGATCCCTTCAGTCCTTTCTGAGAAATAGCGATTACAAATTTCAATTGTAAAAATTCAAGATGGCTGCCTATTGGGCATGTTGTTTTCCGATTGGTCCCAAAATGTATTATGCATAATAACAGACCAAGGGGAACCTGCATACGAAATTTGAGAAAGATCCCTTCAGTACTTTCTCAGAAATAGTGATAAGAATTGTCTATGGACGAACAGACAGCCGGATGGACAGACCACGGACACAAGGCGATTTGAATAGCCCACCATCTGATGATGGTGGGCTTAAAATTAACAAGAGGCATACGATATAACAGTCACCTTAGCATTATTTTGTATGCCATAATGACGACAAAGGCAGATAAGAAAAGCTCAGGTGACCTAAAAATCTTATTTCCAAATCCAATTCAATTTGTATCCCACTGATCTATAAGCTTTTGTTTGTTTGTTTGTTTGGAGTTTTACGGCCCATCGACAACTGGGGTCATTTAGGGCCAAACAATGATCGTTTTGATTTTATATGTTAAAATCAAATAAAATTGGTCATTTTAAAAAGCATTTGTATTGTATATTTAGATCATTATGATAAAATTGGTTGATCTATAAGCATTCAAAGGAACATGAAATAAAGTTTATAATAAATGGAACAACTTGGATCTCTACCCCTTAGTCATGTTAGACAGTAAAGCAGCTTAGCTTGTTACTGGTAGTTCTGAATATGATTTATTAAGCTACAAAGCTAAGATTACCATGGTACTTCAAACTTTCCACATAGCATGCTTAAACTAGAGACCTATTGGCCTAAATGCTCACCTGACATATCAGGTACACGTACTTATTGCCCTACATCTATTGCAAGACACACTATATGTAGAAATTATAAATTTCCTTTATATAACATTATCAGCTACTCAAATTAATCAACTTCATTTCAAAACAATTGCAAGACATTGTATTGATGTTTTACTTTACATGTGGTATTGTACATTTCATTGAACAGATTCAAGTTTTATTACTTTTGTGTTTATACCCCTCCATTTCTGCCCCCTCCCAAACTAGCCTCCATATACAGCAATAAATGACCTTTGTATACATGTTCTGCTTTTTAAGATTTAAAAAAGATATCTCGGAAAGGTAAGCTAAAAAGTCACCTTTTCAACTGATTAAATAATCAAAACAAGTTAAAAAGTCAAAATTTGCTTTTTAAAAATAAATGAATAAATATATAATTTCCCCACTAAGTTCTTTGATTGGTAAAAGAAGACTTCAATTACTATATCAAATGTTTTATTTAAGTTATCAATTATAGCATTGTAAGAAACAGGTTTCTGTTTGGCCATGCCCTCAATGACGGCTACATCAGTGGTGCTGAAAAGAAACACACAAACCCTAAAGTACTGCTGTTACCATAGATATACATGTATCTGTATATCATGTCTGTATTTTAGCTGGTCAACATACATCACAACCTACACCATACCATTGTGTTTACAGTCTATGGACATATTAGTGTGTACAAACCTACAGCCTACCATTGTTGGTGTTTACAACACAACATAACATACAGCCTACCATTATTGGTGTTTACAACACTACAAAACCTACAGCCTACCATTGTTGGTGTTTATAACACTACAAAACCTACAGCCTACCATTGTTGGTGTTTATAACACTACAAAACATAACATAACATACAGCCTACCATTGTTGGTGTTTACAACACAACATAACCTACAGCCTACCATTGTTGGTGTTTATAACACTACAAAACCTACAGCCTACCATTGTTGGTGTTTACAACACAACAAAACTTACAGCCTACCATTGTTGGTGTTTACAACACAACATAACATACAACCTACCATTGTTGGTGTTTATAACACTACAAAACCTACAGCCTACCATTGTTGGTGTTTACAACACAACAAAACCTACAGCCTACCATTGTTGGTGTTTATAACACTACAAAACATAACATAACCTACAGCCTACTATTGTTGATGTTAACAACACAACACAACACAACATAACATACAGCCTACCATTATTGGTGTTTACAACACAACATAACCTACAGCCTACCATTGTTGGTGTTTACAACACAACGAAACTTACAGCCTACCATTGTTGGTGTTTACAACACAACATAACATACAACCTACCATTGTTGGTGTTTATAACACAACATAACCTACAGCCTACCATTATTGGTGTTTACAACACAACATAACCTAAAGCCTACCATTGTTGGTGTTTACAACACAACAAAACTTACAGCCTACCATTGTTGGTGTTTACAACACAACATAACATACAACCAACCATTGTTGGTGTTTATAACACAACATAACCTACAGCCTACCATTGTTGGTGTTTATAACACAACATAACCTATAGCCTACCATTGTTGGTGTTTACAACACAACACAACATAACCTACCATTGTTGGTGTTTACAACACAACATAACCTACAGCCTACCATTGTTGGTGTTAACAACACAACACAACACAACATAACCTACAGCCTACCATTGTTGGTGTTTACAACACAACATAACCTACAGCCTACCATTGTTGGTGTTTACAACACAACATAACATACAGCCTACCATTATTGGTGTTTACAACACAACACAACATAACATAACCTACAGCCTACCATTGTTGGTGTTTACAACACAACACAACCTACAGCACAGCCTACCATTGTTGGTGTTTATAACACAACATAACCTACAGCATACCATTGTTGGTGTTTACAACACAACATAACATACAGCCTACCATTATTGGTGTTTACAACACAACATAACCTACAGCATACCATTGTTGGTGTTTACAACACAACATAACCTACAGCCTACCATTGTTGGTGTTAACAACACAACACAACACAACATAACCTACAGCCTACCATTATTGGTGTTTACAACACAACACAACATAACCTACAGCCTACCATTGTTGGTGTTTATAACACAACATAACCTACAGCCTACTATTATTGGTGTTTACAACACAACATAACCTACAGCCTACTTTTATTGGTGTTTACAACACTACATAACCTACAGCCTACCATTGTTGGTGTTTATAACACAACATAACCTACAGCCTACCATTGTTGGTGTTTATAACACAACACAACATAACATAACCTACAGCCTACTATTATTGGTGTTTACAACACAACATAACCTACAGCCTACTTTTATTGGTGTTTACAACACAACATAACCTACAGCCTACCATTATTGGTGTTTACAACACAACACAACATAACCTACAGCCTACCATTGTTGGTGTTTACAACACAACACAACATAACATACAGCCTACTATTATTGGTGTTTACAACACAACACAACATAACATACAACCTACCATTGTTGGTGTTTACAACACAACATAACCTACAGCCTACCATTGTTGGTGTTTACAACACTACACAACATAACATAACCTACAGACTACCATTATTGGTGTTTACAACACAACTTAACCTACAACTTACCATTGTTGGTGTTTACAACACAACATAAACTACAACTTACCATTGTTTGTTGGTGTACCATACTTCATGTCACTTAGGCGGCTAGTCTGTGATGAAGAAGAGCTCGACATTGTCACACCAAAGCGTACATCCTTCTCTAGATTCTTGATGATGTATTCTGTTTTGGATGTGGACGGGATTACCACAGAGTGCTTTGGACCTAATGGAGGAAAAAAAGTAAAAACTAACTTGTATATTGATGTAGTGTTATATACATATATTGGTCTTCCGTGTGACAATCTCACATTATATCTTATCTACTAGTTATGCCTTCTTGTGTGACAATCTCACATTATATCTTATCCACTAGTTTGGCCTTCTATGTGTGTATTCATGTTTGTTTGACTTGTTCAGGCTTTCTAGTAAACAAAATTGACATAGATGAGCTTCGGTACAACAATACCATAGAATGGTGAATACTTACCAATACACCGATTCTCCTGTTGTTTGTTAATTGGACACCATATGACAGTAAAACTTCTCACATAAGGTTGTTGGTTGTTGCATGCGATAGAATCCCACGATATCCGTAGGCTGTTATCTCCAATGCTGTCATCGACAGAGAACTCAGGTGGATTTGGGGCTGAAGTGAAATTACATAAAAAGCAATATCAAAAATGAATTTCCTCAATAGTCAAAATTCAAAATGGCCACCTGTCAGCCATTTTGTTTTCTGATTAGTCTCAAAATTAAACATGCATAACTATGGACCGAAAGAGACCTACAAATGAAATTGGGGAACTGTCAATGAAATACTCGCTGAGAAATGGAAATAACAAAATTCAGCTGTTGAAATTCTATATCTGTTCTATCTATATAATATATGAAATGTGCCCTTTAATATTGTCTAAGAAATAGAGGTTCTTCAACAAGTGACAACTGTTTATCATGTTTATCTAACTTGAGTTCTATTCAAATCTAAAAGACACCAGCTCGTGGTGTTTAAGATTTTATTCATAAAACAATTGATAAAATGACGCCGTGCATGTATTCAAGGACAACACTGCAAAGTCAAACGTCACAGCTGAATATTACTCTAATCACTGTTCAACTCAATTTTAGAACGATATACTTTCCTGGACTTCATAGCCATGCTATCATTAATCAAAGTTAGGCTGAAAGTTCACCCTAAAATTTGTTCATCAAAAAATCAGAAACTCAAGGGTAGTCAGTGTCCATGCATATTTTACCATCATCAAATTCTATTTCATATGACTCAAACACCAGATTATTCTACCTTTCAATGAAAATACTCATTTTATTCAGTTAATCTTATGCTGTCAGAAAATCTGGAAAATGTGGACATGTTGATGTTTTTGATTGTCAGATAAACAGTAGTACATGATCAAAGGCCACAGGTTAGCCAATCAGATTTGATGGGAGTTAGAAACAACCAATCAGAGGCTTTCAAAGTGGTGTATTTCTGATTGGCTCAAAATTGAACATGCACAACTATGGACTGACCAAGGGGAACCTACAAATGATTTGGAAAAATTCCTTCTGATAGTTTACAAAAAATAGTGATAACAAGGCCATGGCAGTTTACAGATGGAATGAATCACAAGAGACCACAAAGGAACTGCTCCTTCAACAGCCCGCCATCAGATGATGGGTTGCTAGAAATATTAAAGTGGTCTACTTACCTGCAGTGACAACGTAAACACAGCTCTCAAACGTAGCAGCACTGGCAACTCCAGCCCTGATGAGTGACACACCAAACAGGTATGTCGTGTCAGACTTCAGGGACAAAGTTTGGTGGTGTGTACGGGGATCAGGGACAATCGCCTTCTCAAGCTCACTCTGTCAAAATAACATTGTAATATTTAAAACCCATGAAATGTAAGAGAAGTTTACCCAAAATTGTGAACTATCTGTGTTTGTATGCATTTGTTGTAATAATTTTGACAACATTCACTTGATTATGCCTGAAATATTTATCACTGAAGGAAATCTTATCAATTCAAGCCAGATGTTGCCCATGTGCTGTTATCATACTACTGATGATGTGGTAATATCTGTCTACCAAAGACTGTCAAATCTCCACTCCTCAGAACTTAGTCTTGTTTACTGTTATACTAGTGATGATGTGGTAATATACCTGTCTACCAAAGACTGTCAAATCTCCACTCCTCAGAACTAAGTCTTGTTTACTGTTATACTAGTGATGATGTGGTAATATCTGTCTACCAAAGACTGTCAAATCTCCACTCCTCAGAACTTAGTCTAGTTTACTGTTATACTACTGATGATGTGGTAATATCTGTCTACCAAAGACTGTCAAATCTCCACTCCTCAGAACTTAGTCTTGTTTACTGTTATACTGGTGATGATGTGGTAATATATCTGTCTACCAAAGACTGTCAAATCTCCACTGCTCAGAACTTAGTCTTGTTTACTGTTATACTAGTGATGATGTGGTAATATATCTGTCTACCAAAGACTGTCAAATCTCCACTCCTCAGAACTTAGTCTTGTTTACTGTTATACTAGTGATGATGTGGTAATATATCTGTCTACCAAAGACTGTCAAATCTCCACTCCTCAGAACTTAGTCTTGTTTACTGTTATACTAGTGATGATGTGGTAATATATCTGTCTACCAAAGACTGTCAAATCTCCACTCCTCAGAACTTAGTCTTGTTTACTGTTATACTAGTGATGATGTGGTAATATATCTGTCTACCAAAGACTGTCAAATCTCCACTCCTCAGAACTTAGTCTTGTTTACTGTTATACTAGTGATGATGTGGTAATATATCTGTCTACCAAAGACTGTCAAATCTCACTCCTCAGAACTTAGTCTTGTTTACTGTTATACTAGTGATGATGTGGTAATATATCTGTCTACCAAAGACTGTCAAATCTCCACTCCTCAGAACTTAATCTAGTTTACTGTTATACTAGTGATGATGTGGTAATATATCTGTCTACCAAAGACTGTCAAATCTCCACTCCTCAGAACTTAGTCTTGTTTACTGTTATACTACTGATGATGTGGTAATATATCTGTCTACCAAAGACTGTCAAATCTCCACTCCTCAGAACTTAGTCTAGTTTACTGTTATACTAGTGATGATGTGGTAATATATCTGTCTACCAAAGACTGTCAAATCTCCACTCCTCAGAACTTAGTCTTGTTTACTGTTATACTAGTGATGATGTGGTAATATATCTGTCTACCAAAGACTGTCAAATCTCCACTCCTCAGAACTTACAGAACAGTCTTGCTGTGACCCAAGCTGCTTGCAGTAGACCACATTGAAACTTGTGAGGGAGTCCGCGGGCCAGGGCACAGTCCACGATATGTTGTAGATTGAGGCATTACGCTCCACCATAAGTACTGGTTGTGAAAAACCTGGAACAACAATAACATATTTACTGTGAGGTATTACGCTCCACCATAAGTACAGGTGGTGAAAAACCTGGAACAACAATAACATATTTACTGTGAGGTATTACGCCCCACCATAACTACAGGTGGTGAAAAACCTGGAATAACAATAACATATTTACTGTGAGGTATTACGCTCCACCATAACTACAGGTGGTGAAAAACCTGGAACAACAATAACATAGTTACTGTGAGGTATTACGCTCCACCATAACTACAGGTGGTGAAAAACCTGGAACAACAATAACATATTTACTGTGAGGTATTACGCTCCACCATAACTACAGGTGGTGAAAAACCTGGAACAACAATAACATATTTACTGTGATCGAGGTATTACGCCCCACCATAACTACAGGTGGTGAAAAACCTGGAACAACAATAACATATTTACTGTGAGGTATTACGCCCCACCATAACTACAGGTGGTGAAAAACCTGGAACAACAATAACATATTTACTGTGAGGTATTATGCCCCACCATAACTACAGGTGGTGAAAAACCTGGAACAACAGTAACATATTTACTGTGAGGTATTACGCTCCACCATAACTACAGGTGGTGAAAAACCTGGAACAACAATAACATATTTACTGTGAGGTATTACGCTCCAGGTGGTAATTGATTGTTTGTTTTTGTTTAACATCCTATAAAAAGCCAAGGTCATTTAAGGGCATGCCAGGTTTTGGAGGTAGAGGAAAGCTGGAGTACCCAGAATAAAACTTCCGACCTATGGTCAGTACCAGGCAACTGCCCCATCTGGGTTTCGAACTCGCCACCCAGAGGTGGAGGGCTAGTCACAACAATAACACATTTACTGTGACGTATTATGTTCCATTTACTGTAAAATATGACCTTGTTGTACCTATTTTGGTTTCTGTGTGGTAATATATCTGTCTCCAAAAAACTGTCTGAATGTGATGGTAGTATTTAATTGTACTCAAATACACCACTTTGAACTAGAACTGTCGCCAGGATGGCTGACTAATACCCCTGCAATCTGCACGAGTCAATGGTGAATTGGAACTGTTAATTAGAGGCTAACTAAGATAACCCAGTAAAATAGTGACCAGTTGCCATAACAACCATAATTTTGAAAAAAAAAACAAGAGATCCCAGAGGGATCTTGGCGCCCACCATTGAATGATCTTCATAGGTTCCATGTCAGATTGATCTTTTCTCTACTTTTCCCTTCATTTTACTAATCTGTGCAAATCGAGACATCCCTCCAGTACTTTTCAAACAAGGGAATCCTAGCTATATAAGAAAGTTGAGATTTAACGATAATGGCTGTTTGTTTGCCAAATTGTTTTCAGGAAAGACTGGTCCAAAAATGCAATACAAGGAACCAAGGGGAACCTACTTATGAAATTTGAGAAAGATCCATTCAGTACTTTGAGAAATAGAGATAACAAACTTCAATTGTCAAAATCCAAGATGGCGGTCTGTCGGCCATGTTGTTTTCCGATTGGTCTCAAAATGCAATATGCATAACTAGGCACCAAGGGAAACCTTCATATGAAATTTAAGAAAGATCCCTTCAGCACTTTCTCAGAAATAGCGATAACAAACTTCAATTGTCAAAATCCAAGATGGCTGCCTGTCGGCCATGTTGTTTTCCGATTGATCTCAAAACGCAATATGCATAACTAGGCACCAAGGGGGCCTACATATGAAATTTGAGAAAGATCCCGTCAGTACTTTCTCAGAAATAGCGATAACAAACTTCAATTGTCAAAATCCAAGATGGCTGCCTGTCGGCCATGTTGTTTTCCGATTGGTCTCAAAACGCAATATGCATAACTAGGCACCAAGGGAAACCTACATATGAAATTTGAGAAAGATCCCTTCAGTACTTTCTCAGAAATAGCGATAACAAACTTCAATTATCAAAATCCAAGATGGCTGCCTGTCGGTCATGTTGTTTTCCGATTGGTCTCAAAAGGCAATATGCATAACTAGGCACCAAGGGGAACCTACATATGAAATTTGAGAATGATCCCTTCAGGACTTTCTCAGAAATAGCGATAACAAACTTCAATTGTCAAAATCCAAGATGGCTGACTGTCGGCCATGTTGCTTTCCGATTGGTCTCAAAACGCTATATGCATAACTAGGCACCTAAGGGGAACCTACATATGAAATTTGATAATGATCCCTTCAGTACTTTCTCAGAAATAGCGATAACAAACTTCAATTGTCAAAATCCAAGATGGCTGCCTGTCGGCCATGTTGTTTTCCGATTAGTCTCAAAACGCAATATGCATAACTAGGCACCAAGGGGAACCTACATATGAAATTTGAGAAAGATCCATTCAGTACATTCTCAGAAATAGCGATAACAAACTTCAATTGTCAAAATCCAAGATGGCTGCCTGTCGGCCATGTTGTTTTCCGATTGGTCTCAAATCGCAATATGCATAACTAGGCACCAAGGGAAACCTTCATATGAAATTTGAAAAAGATCCCTTCAGCACTTTCTCAGAAATAGCGATAACAAACTTCCATTGTCAAAATCCAAGATGGCTGCCTGTCGGCCATGTTGTTATCCGATTGGTCTCAAAATGCAATATGCATAACTAGGCACCAAGGGGAACCTTCATATGAAATTTGAGAAAGATCCCTTCAGTCCTTTCTCAGAAATAGCGATAACAAACTTCAATTGTCAAAATCCAAGATGGCTGCCTGTCGACCATGTTGTTATCCGATTGGTCTCAAAATGCAATATGCATAACTAGGCACCAAGGGGAACCTTCATATGAAATTTGAGAAAGATCCCTCCAGTACTTTCTCAGAAATAGCGATAACAAGAATTGTTTACGGACGGAGGGACGGAGGGACGGACGGACGGATGGACGGACGGACGACGGACCACGGACGCAGGGCGATTTGAATAGCCCACCATCTGATGATGGTGGGCTAAAAAGTGGCATGCACATCTACACATGGTCCTCTATATTTGTGTGAAGTTTCATTGAAATCGGCCCTTCAGTTTAGGAGGAGTTGTCCGGACAAACTTAAAGTTATGGTTCTTATCAGAAAATCTGTTTATAGTGACCAGTTGCCATAGCAACCATAATTTTGAAAAAAACAGAAAGTGGCATGCATATCTACACATGGTTTTCTATATTTGTGTGAAGTTTCATTGAAATCGGCCCTTCGGTTTAGGAGGAGTTGTCCGGACAAACTTGAAGTTATGGTTCTTATCAGAAAAACCTGTTGATAGTGACCAGTTGCCATAGCAACCATAATTTTGAGAAAAATAAAGTGGCATGCATATCTACACATGGTCCTCTATATTTGTGCGAAGTTTCATTGAAATCGGCCCTTCGGTTTAGGAGGAGTTGTCCGGACAAACTTAAAGTTATGGTTCTTATCAGAAAACCTGTTTATAGTGACCAGTTGCCATAGCAACCATAATTTTGAAAAAAAAGAAAGTGGCATGCATATCTACACATGGTTTTCTATATTTGTGTGAAGTTTCATTGAAATCGGCCCTTCGGTTTAGGAGGAGTTGTCCGGACAAACTTGAAGTTATGGTTCTTATCAGAAAAACCTGTTGATAGTGACCAGTTGCCATAGCAACCATAATTTTGAGAAAAATAAAGTGGCATGCATATCTACACATGGTCCTCTATATTTGTGCGAAGTTTCATTGAAATCGGCCCTTCGGTTTAGGAGGAGTTGTCCGGACAAACTTAAAGTTATGGTTCTTATCAGAAAACCTGTTTATAGTGACCAGTTGCCATAGCAACCATAATTTTGAAAACAAGAGATCCCAGAGGGATCTTGGCGCCCACCATTGAATGATCTTCATAGGTTCCATGTCAGATTGATCTTTTCTCTACTTTTCCTTTCATTTTACTAATCTGTGCAAATTGAGACATCCCTCCAGTACTTTTCAAACAAGGGAATCCTAGCTATATAAGAAATTTGAGATTTAACGATAATGCCTGTTTGTTTGCCAGGTTGTTTTCAGGACAGACTGGTCCAAAAATGCAATACAAGGGACCAAGGGGAACCTACTTATGAAATTTGAGAAAGATCCATTCAGTACTTTGAGAAATAGAGATAACAAACTTCAATTGTCAAAATCCAAGATGGCGGTCTGTCGGCCATATTGTTTTCCAATTGATCTCAAAATGCAATAAGCATAACGAGGCAGCAAGGGGAACCTCCATATGAAATTTGAGAAAGATCCCTTCAGTACTTTCTCAGAAATAGCGATAACAAACTTCAATTGTTCTTATCAAAGATGGCTGATTGTCGGCCATGTTGTTTTCTGATTGGTCTCAAAACGCAATATGCATAACTAGGCACCAAGGGAAACTTACATATGAAATTTCAGAAAGATCCATTCAGTACTTTCTCAGAAATACTGATAACAAACTTCAATTGTCAAAATCCAAGATGGCTACCTGTCGGCCATGTTGTTTTCAGATTGGTCTCAAAACGCAATATGCATAACTAGGCACCAAGGGAAACCTACATATAAAATTTCAGAAAGATCCCTTCAGTACATTCTCAGAAATAGCGATAACAAACTTCAATTGTCAAAATCCAAGATGGCTGCATGTCGGCCATGTTGTTTTCCGATTGGTCTCAAAACGCAATATGCATAACTAGGCACCAAGGGAAACCTACATATGAAATTTCAGAAAGATCCCTTCAGTACATTCTCAGAAATAGCGATAACAAACTTCAATTGTCAAAATCCAAGATGGCTGCATGTCGGCCATGTTGTTTTCAGATTGGTCTCAAAACGCAATATGCATAACTAGGCACCAAGGGAAACCTACATATAAAATTTCAGAAAGATCCCTTCAGTACATTCTCAGAAATAGCGATAACAAACTTCAATTGTCAAAATCCAAGATGGCTGCATGTCGGCCATGTTGTTTTCCGATTGGTCTCAAAACGCAATATGCATAACTAGGCACCAAGGGAAACCTACATATGAAATTTCAGAAAGATCCCTTCAGTACATTCTCAGAAATAGCGATAACAAACTTCAATTGTCAAAATCCAAGATGGCTGCATGTCGGCCATGTTGTTTTCAGATTGGTCTCAAAACGCAATATGCATAACTAGGCACCAAGGGAAACCTACATATGAAATTTCAGAAAGATCCCTTCAGTACATTCTCAGAAATAGCGATAACAAACTTCAATTGTCAAAATCCAAGATGGCTGCATGTCGGCCATGTTGTTTTCAGATTGGTCTCAAAACGCAATATGCATAACTAGGCACCGAGGGAAACCTACATATGAAATTTCAGAAAGATCCATTCAGTACTTTCTCAGAAATAGTGATAACAAACTTCAATTGTCAAAATCCAAGATGGCTGCCTGTCGGCCATGTTGTTTTCCGATTTGTCTCAAATCGCAATATGCATAACTAGGCACCAAGGGGAACCTACATATGAAATTTGAGAAAGATCCCTTCAGTTCTTTCTCAGAAATAGCGATAACAAAAATTGTTTACGGACGGAGGGACAAACAACCTGATTCCAGTATACCCCCCTAACTTCGTTGCGGGGGTATAAAAAAAGGCCCAATGTGCCTGTATCCCTCACCTGGCTCTACAGCAAACTTTGACCTATGTAACTTACAGGTGGTGTTGATGATGTGGAGTGGTGAGTACCTGTGTAACTTACCTGTAGTGTTGATGATGTAGAGTGGTGAGTACCTATGTGACTTACCTGTGGTGTTGATGATCAGGCTGAAGTTGTGAGTACCTGTGTGACTTACCTGTGGTGTTGATGATGTGGAGTGGTGAGAACCTGTGTGACTTACCTGTTGTGATGATGATGTGGAGTGGTGAGTACCTGTGTAACTTACCTGTGATGTTGATGATGTGGAGAGGTGAGTACCTGTGTGACTTACCTGTGGTGTTGATGATAAGGCTGAAGTTGTGAGTACCTGTGTGACTTACCTGTGGTGTTGATGATGTGGAGTGGTGAGAACCTGCATGACTTACCTGTTGTGATGATGATGTGGAGTGGTGAGTACCTGTGTAACTTACCTGTGATGTTGATGATGTGGAGAGGTGAGTACCTGTGTGACTTACCTGTGATGTTGATGATGTGGAGTGGTGAGTACCTGTGTGACTTACCTGTGGTGTTGATGATGTGGAGTGGTGAGTACCTGTGTGACTTACCTGTAGTGTTGATGATGTGGAGTGGTGAGTACCTGTGTGACTTACCTGTGGTGTTGATGATGTGGAGTGGTGAGAACCTGTGTGACTTACCTGTTGTGATGATGATGTGGAGTGGTGAGTACCTGTGTAACTTACCTGTGATGTTGATGATGTGGAGAGGTGAGTACCTGTGTGACTTACCTGTGGTGTTGATGATAAGGCTGAAGTTGTGAGTACCTGTGTGACTTACCTGTGGTGTTGATGATGTGGAGTGGTGAGAACCTGCATGACTTACCTGTTGTGATGATGATGTGGAGTGGTGAGTACCTGTGTAACTTACCTGTGATGTTGATGATGTGGAGAGGTGAGTACCTGTGTGACTTACCTGTGATGTTGATGATGTGGAGTGGTGAGTACCTGTGTGACTTACCTGTGGTGTTGATGATGTGGAGTGGTGAGTACCTGTGATGTTGATGATGTGGAGTGGTGAGTACCTGTGTAACTTACCTGTGATGTTGATGATGTGGAAAGGTGAGTACCTGTGTGACTTACCTGTGATGTTGATGATGTGGAGTGGTGAGTACCTGTGTGACTTACCTGTGGTGTTGATGATGTGGAGTGGTGAGTACCTGTGTGACTTACCTGTGATGTTGATGATGTGGAGTGGTGAGTATCTGTGTGACTTACCTGTGATGTTGATGATGTGGAGTGGTGAGTACCTGTGTGACTTACCTGTGGTGATGATGATGTGGAGTGGTGAGTACCTGTGTGACTTACCTGTGATGTTGATGATGTGGAGTGGTGAGTACCTATGTAACTTACCTGTTGTGTTGATGATGTGGAGTGGTGAGTACCTGTGTAACTTACCTGTGATGTTGATGATGTGGAGAGGTGAGTACCTGTGTGACTTACCTGTGATGTTGATGATGTGGAGTGGTGAGTACCTGTGTGACTTACCTGTGGTGTTGATGATGTGGAGTGGTGAGTACCTGTGTGACTTACCTGTGGTGTTGATGATGTGGAGTGGGGAGTATCCGTGTAACTTACCTGTGGTGTTGATGATGATGTGGAGTGGTGAGTACCTATGTAACTTACAGACCCGTGTACGTTCGCTGTTCCGTCTTAAACGCAAACGCTACGGAAGTGCTACGGAAATGGTACGGTAATGCTACGGAAGTGCTACGGAAAAGGTACGGTAATGCTACGGAAATGGTACGGAAATGGTACGTTAATGCTACGGAAGTGCTACGGTAATGCTACGGTAATGCTACGGAAATGCTACGGTTGACGCTCACAAATAATCGACCGTTTCTGAATAAATTATCTGGTTCTTATAAAAAGCGGATCCTAGACGAAGCGAACACGTAGAAACGACAGTGCAATGGTGTTTGATGGAGTGAATGTTGTATCGGGAAGTGGAAGAACGTTTTATCAGATTGTACTACTATAGAAAACCTCTGTATGCAAAAAATTGTACAACTTTTAGAAACCGGAAATATTAAGGTCATAAAAGGATCTTTCAAATTTAGGAAAATTTATTATTCTCAACAACAAAAGACGATAGCATTTAATTTTGAAATAAAATCACTCTCTACACTAGCGCTGCGGTCGCGTATGTGTTGTCTCTGTGTGTCCGAACTTTATTGTTGTGTTTTTATGTATTTATCTATATTTTCACTGCATTTATTCACTGCATTTGTACTGATAAACCGTAAGGTTTAAGAAATCAACTAATTGAATTGAAAAACTTGTATCAAAGTGTTAATTTAGATACAGGTAAACAGATCAAGATTTCTGAACACAGATTGACCAGGCTATGAATAGACCCCCTATAGGGCTAATTGTAAAAAGGAGAAACTGACCAGGTGTGGTGATGACTTATACACCTGAGCCCGATGACTCCTAATCAAGTGTATATCCATGGCCATCAGGTGAAGTTGATGGTGGTGGGGAGGGGGGATTAGTACCCATGGCAACAAGTTAGGGGGACAATTAAGTCAAGTACATGTACATGTCTGGCAAGTCTATATATAACAATCACTGGTACATATTACTGGTGTGTATGCATTGTCGATTTGTTTAAAAGTCTGAGGGGAGGGATAAAAACTAAAAACAAGACATCAATAATTATATACTTAAGAATATACAATGTACATGTGCAATCAGATACGTGTATATCACACGTCTGCAATGGAGCGGACTCTGTGTGTTTACGTGATAATGGATAACACTCTGAAAATCTTTATTAATGGACTTGTGTTGTGATCTAACCTTCAGTTGAGTGACAATCAGTTAATCTTTGCACCCAAGGAGAAGTGAGGAGTGCACGATAATTAGTTCACAACTGTTTTTTTTTTTTTTTTTAACTTATTGTCACAAAGGACATAACCAGGTAATACATTGTTTCAATATATATATACTTCAACAGTGTAGAGTGAAGAATCTACCTTTGAAATTAATTTTGATGTTGTATGCGATAATTTTAATCATTTATATGCTTCTATTACAACACATCTGTTTGTGTCAGAGGCCTAATAATGGCTGACTCAGGTGTACATGTACTTCATGTAAATATTTTGTCGGACAAAATATTAATATTTTAAATTTTTATTGAATGTTAATTCACTAAAGTTTTCGCTTTTACATTGTTATTCGAAACTTGAAAGTTTCTTTTACAGTACATGTCATCTATATGATTTATACATTGTATGTACAAATAAATGTACATGTCCAGACTACATGTACATTACATTGAAGCCAAACATCTGGGAAAGGCCTGTTGCCAATGGCCAACTGGGCGCAATATGCAACCCTACAGTCTTGAGGACATGCATCCTATCACACCTTACCTGTAAGATGCTGATCAGTCTAGCTCTTTTGTGTCTGGCACATGGTATACCTGGCCAGGTGACCTGTCCCCAATTAACCCCCCGGGGTCCTATTAAGGCTCATTCTCACTGAGCCAACATATAGAAATTTACCTGTATTACCAGGCCAACATGTCAAATTTTACACCTGAGTGAGTTTAAACTATAGCAGTAGCCTGTTCTTACTTTCATGAGAGAAAATATAAAAATGTCAAATTGAATATGACTTATAAAATGATGACTCAAATGATTCACCCTCTCTTTCTTCTTTTTTCAAAACTTTCCTTTTTGCCAATGATGGTAAATTTTGTAAAGCAGCACGTTATATTTAAGACTCCTATCCAATATTGACAGAGTCTACGACGGGTGTAAAACTTTAAAATGTACGTTTTATATAAAAAAAATATTGTTATATAACGTTTAGCAACAAAAGATATACAACTGAGTATCCCGACAGCTTGGGTGAGGAATCTCTAAAGAAAGAAACACATGCTAAAGACTTGGGTGTATGGGTCACTCCGAATCTTAACTTTTTATTTCATGTTAGATAAGTGGTTGGTAAGGTCATCCCAATCTACATATTTGGATTTTCAAAATGTTATTCGCTCTCTGTACATTAGTGCAGTCAGTTAGATTACTACTCTGAAATATGGTCACCATAGCAAGAAACACTCGTACACCAGATTGAAGTTGTACAGGTTTTATTTTTTATTTTATTATTTTTTTTATTTCTATGTTTTAAATCAAAATTAAACGATAATAGTCTATATTACATGTAAATTTGTACACAATTCAACTTACCTAGTCTGGTATGAAGGCATTAATATATATATTGTTATTCAAATCTGTACATAGCCTGTTTGATCGAACTTTTACAGGATAATTTAACTTTTTAGTTCCACATCTTTTTTTTTACTAGGTCGAGTAGCTCAACCTTGCTTTATCCCTGTAAATGCTGGATTATTGTAAGAAATTGTAATGTTCTTAAA
The DNA here is from genome assembly GCF_902652985.1 of Pecten maximus. Taxonomy (NCBI): domain Eukaryota; kingdom Metazoa; phylum Mollusca; class Bivalvia; order Pectinida; family Pectinidae; genus Pecten; species Pecten maximus. The sequence goes on along the minus strand of NC_047018.1, from coordinate 14,119,386 downwards.
AGAGTCCTAATTAATTTTAACTACCTTCGTCATGTTCCCGACAGTTTTTTAACGTTTCACTTGAGAGATTTATGTCGGACGAAGATTTGTTTTCAGAATTAGGTCTCTTGTTTACTGTTCATAACAAGACTTACTTGATTGTCTGGATGATTTCTATTTAGGACATCAGTTCTATTTCACATGTGTATGCACTTTATATACCGTATTTGCTCTTACTATGTAATTAATTTACTCTTGTTATACTTTATCAGAGACACATATATATATATATATCCCACATGTAATATATACGTCTCTGATTTTATCAATTTGTTATCAATTCTGTGATTAGACCTTTGGGTTTTAAAATTGAAATAAATAATGAATAACTCCATAGATCACGATGACATTCTCATTAAAGTTGGACGTTTTATGAATCAGTCTATAGCCTTACCTGTAAGCTATAATTATCTCTTATGGTTCTACCTTTCACACCTATATCACTTGGTCCACAAAATACCTTACCTTTAGTTTACCTGTATACAACATGCTGTGTTGTTTGTATCATTGCTGACAATTAAGTCTAACTACCCTAGTTTACCTGTGTGATACTGTCTGGAGCATTTGTACCCTATACATGTAGCCTGACCAGTGCATATTATATGTAACTGTTTTAAAGGTTAGACTATAGCACAGTAAAGGTAATATTGTTTATTTAACACGATCTTCATTTTGGTTTCCATCGTAATGCGTCGACTACTACTAGGATCCGCCATTTTTTATTACATTAAGATCGATGGACCATGTGACTTGACTTGCTTTTTGTGAGAGTGTTATTTTTTCTATACAAAGATACAAACAGATTTATAGCCGTATCTATGTAATTCTCACCTCCTTATAAAATTATTTGCTGTCGCTACATTTCTTTTTTGACGTTCGGTAAGTATATTTAACTAAATTTCGTTTCGATAAAAAATACATTCCGCAAAATGTTCTACCGAACGGTTATGAGACGGTCTGTGAGTGAAAATAGGTAAACGCAAATGCTACGGTAATGCTACGGTGAGTGGACGCAAACGGTACGGAAATGGTACGGTAATGCTACGGAAGTGCTACGGAAATGGTACGGTTATGCTACGGTAATGCTACGGAAATGGTACGGTAATGCTATGGAAACGCTACGCTTAAATCGGAACTGCGAACGTACACGGGTCTGTACCTGTGGTGATTGATGATGTGGAGTGGTGAGTACCTATGTAACTTACCTGTGGTGTTGATGATGAGGCTGGAGTGGACAGGTGAGTATCCTTTGATGGTTGCAGCAGTGATGGACACATTGTAGAGTTTGTTACAGTGGAGGTTCAGGTTTGTGTTGCTGTTCTGTGTGTTTAAGAGTATTTTCTCCGTAGTAACACCCCCTGGAGACAGGTCTGTGATGTTAACACTGTACCTTGTGATCAAACCATTCCTGTCCTCCTTTGGTATCAACTGAAGCAATAAATTGTGTATCAATATAATGTAATAGATTAAATAAATACAGACACACCTCTATTCCTGTTGAAAAAGGAATAATGATAGGTAAGGTTCAGTTGAATAGAAAATAAAGTTACAGTAACTTGTTTTCCAGATCCAAAGTCTAAATTCAAATAGCACAGCTAGGGAACAAGGGGAACCTACACATGAAGTTTGAGAAATATCCCTCCAGTACTTATCAAGAAATAGCAAGAACAAACTTCCATTCTCAAAATTCATGATGGCCACCTGTCGGCCATTTTGGTTTTCTGCTCAAAAATCTTAATTCAAATGGTACAATCAGGGACCCAGAGGAACCTACACATGAAGTTTGAGGAATGTCCCTCCAGCACTTTTCAAGAAAAAGCGATAACAATGATTGTTTAAGGATGGACAGATGGATGCCAGACAGACCACGGACTCAGGGCAATATGAAATAGGACAAAACATTACAGTAAGATAAATAGGAGATAAAGTTTTAATGAGTTGAATAGGAGATCAAGTTATGTTAGGTCAAATAGAAGATAAAGATATTGTAAGTTATGCCCACTAGCGGCAAATTTACATCGCTGACAATTAATTACAAATAACAAGAATTGTTTAGAGCACTAGTCCATTAAGAAACAATGATATCCATCTAAGATTTCTGGGATTTTAACTTCCCCAGTAAGCTCATTTCTAGTCAAAAAGTTGGAGATTTGTAATTCCTTGTCAGTATGAATCATCAAATCAGGAACTTACTAGAAAACAAGTATACACACCTTCCAAAATACCGTCGAAATGATTTCCGCATGAGTCCCTTGTTTGTTGATACCTGGTTCTGTAAGGTGTCTATATCCAACCATCTCGGGGGCTGCCCTAGGAACTATCAACAGAATTAATTTCTTCCAAGACTTGTGAAATGAATTGTTTATAAGCAAGAATTTGTTTATAATCAACACACTGAACCAATAATGGTATCACACAAGCTGCTTCATAGTATTTCAATAACAGATTTACAGGTTCAGCCATTTTACAAAAGCAAGGAAAACAATATGTCAAACAAGAGGCCCAATGGGCCTGTATCGTTCACCTGGCTCTACAGCAAATTTGCAGTTGATTGAGGTCATTTCTACAGATAATATGCTGATAACAACTTTATTCAAATATCAGAGTAAGCTAGGTTTATTCATGTCAATATATTTTCTAGTCCTTCATTCCAGCATACTATTGGCCGAAGATCAGGTCTTGGTGACTCTTGGCTCTAAGCATGCTACAGACATGTGACCTTGAATGAAGGTCAAGGTCATTTATTTGAACAAACTTGGAAGCCCTTCACCCCAGCATGCTACAGGCCCCAATATGAAGTTCTTGGGCCTCTTGGTTATTGAGAAGAAGTTGTTTAAATGAAAAAGCTGACAACGGATGGATGGACGACGGACGCCGCACCATGGGTAGGTGAGCTAAAAAACAGAAAAAAATATTCTTAAAACTTGAAAAAATACCAATCATTTTGGCAAGACATATTTTACAATTAAAGTGTAGATGAGGACAAACCATCTTGATCAGTGCGGAATTGATGGGTGACCGAGTCACTCCAGTAGCCCTTCACTGCAGCCCTGTCTGGGTGGACAGCGATAGTAAACTCATACAGCGTGTAGGGAGTCAGCTGACATACGGTCACATGGTCTCCATCGCTCCACACCTGGGAATACAAACAACAAAGGCTTGTTCTATACTTATTGCTTCAATCATCACTGCCCAAGCTTCAAGCTATAACTGAATCATTGTCAAGTTTTTATGATGTCCAGAAAAAAATACTGGTCTGTAACAGACTACACAGACACAACAGTAAGGAACACTATACCGTATTATTGTGTGACGGGTCTGTAACAGACACGACAGTAAGGAACACTATACCGTATTATTGTGTGACGGGTCTGTAACAGACACGACAGTAAGGAACACTATACCGTATTATTGTGTGACGGGTCTGTAACAGACACGACAGTAAGGAACACTATACCGTATTATTGTGTGACGGGTCTGTAACAGGCGAGTACTGAATTCTGAAGTGCTTCTCTCTAGAAGGGGCGATGTTTGTATCGTATACCCAGGTCAGCAGTAGACAGGTGCTCTCGTTGGTGAAAGTTTGGTTGAATGATTTCACTGCACTGGGCTTCACTGTAAAAGTAACATGCATTGAGAAGAAAACTTAATGCAGAATAATAAGATAATTAATTACATTGTCCATACACAATTAGTACGAAAATCACATTGCCATCTTACATAACACATTTGATTATTATGTCCATACTGAATACTTGAAATCAACATTCTAGCTGTTTCGAAATCTTCGATCAGGGCTTTTTTCACTACTTTGGGAATGGGGCCTATGGCTTTAGTATTGGGAAAAAATGCGCGGCAACAGGTAAATGGGGGAAAATGGACATAATGGTAAAAATAACAAGTAGACACAAATATGGATCTATGCTATATTTATTTAGACTCTAGAGCATTATCTCCCTTTAGGCCAGGCCAGAATAACCAATAAAATGAAGACGGGACGGCACCATCCGGATTTTTAAAGACATAATTTTTTATAGATCATTCGATTGGAAAAAATATCCAATTTTGCTGTGGGGAATGGGGCCGAAAAAAGCCCTGTCGACGAATCATAAAAAATTCTATTACATGATTTGCATGCTGTCAAATTGGCTGTGACCCAAATATATGTACTTACCCTTCAAACGGGGAACTAAAATGTATTGACAAATTGATTGTGCATGATTCTATATTAACCATTCTTTAATTAGAAACTTAAAATTTCCTTTTTCTCCAGACAATTCATTGTATGATGCAGAAATGTCTAGGCAAATAAAATTGTATATAATCTTATAAAAGAAAAACAATTATTTTTCACATTTGTTTTTGTATGTTGTGTATAAAATAAGATATACTTTGTGACTGCTAGTTTGAAACCCCCGCGAAAATAACCACGTTTACAGTCTGCAAGTATAAAATAAGATAAACAATGGCCAAAACATTTGTGACATTTAAGTATACAGTTTGTGACTGCTAGTTTGAAATGTGGATCTGTTAAAAATTAACAAAGTAATGGTTATAAAACACAGGTATGTCTAATGAACTGTTAGGAGCATCAACTGGGCCCAATGAAAAATATTTCTGTTTCCACAATTAAATAATTTATCAACAAACATGAACAAAAAAAGTGCACATAAGAGAATTCCAAAAAAAGTGCACATTAAGAGAATTCCAAAGAAGTGCACATTAAGAGAATTCCAAAGAAGTGCACATTAAGAGAATTCCAAGCATTCTTTCTAAAACTTATCTTTTAAGATTGAAGAACAGCTGCTTTCTCCACAGTTGAAAATTCATGCTCATTTCAGAAATGCGGAAACATCAATATCATTCCATTTGACAAAAAGAAGAAAACTTAACTTGAAAAATATCTTTCAATCAACAACAACTTTTAACAACAACTGATAAGAAACATGCAAACAATTAGGGGTGATTATGTAACATATTCTCTATTCCATCAACCTTATCTGCAGTAATCTCCTTCAAATAATGGACAAACTCCTTCAAATAATTAACAAAGACTCCATAAAGGACAAACTTCTTCAAATAAATGACAAAAATCCTTCATATAAGTGCAAACTCCTTCAAATAATGGACTAACTCCTCCGAATAAAGGTCAAACTCCTTCAAATAATTGACAAAGACTCCATAAAGGACAAACTCCTTCACAAATGGACGAACTCATTCAAATAATGGACACACTCCTTCAAATAAAGGTCAAACCCTTTTAAAAAGGGAAAAACTCACTCAAATAAATCTCAAACTTCTTCAGACAATTGACTAACACAAAATAAAGGAACAACTCCTTAAGATATAACTAACACCAAATAAAGGACAAACTCCTTAAGATATAACTGACTAACACAAAATAAAGGACAAACTCCTTAAGATATAACTGACTAACTCAAAATAAAGGACAAACTACTTAAGATATAACTGACTAACACAAAATAAAGGACAAACTCCTTAAGATATAACTGACTAACACAAAATAAAGCCTAAACTACTTAAGATATAACTGACTAACACAAAATAAAGGACAAACTACTTAAGATATAACTGACTAACTCAAAATAAAGGACAAACTACTTAAGATATAACTGACTAACACAAAATAAAGCCTAAACTACTTAAGATATAACTGACTAACACAAAATAAAGCACAAACTACTTAAGATAGCAATCTTACACAAAATAAAGCACAAACTACTTAAGATAAAAGTTTTACATCAAATAAAGGACAAACTCCTTCAAATAGTTGACTTACACCAAGTAAAGGACAAACTCCTTTGAATAATTGACTTACACCAAATAAATTAACACAAACTCCTTCAGATAATTGACTTACACCAAATAAATAAGGACAAACTCCTTCTTTAAGTAATTGACTAACATCAAATAAAGGACAAACTCCTTCAAATAGTTGACTTACACCAAATAAATAAGGACAAACTCCTTCTTTAAGTAATTGACTAACATCAAATAAACAACAAACTCCTTTTTAACACCAAATAAATAAGGACAAACTCCTTCAGATAATTGACTTACACCAAATAAATAAGGACAAACTCATTCTTTAAATAACTGACTTACATCAAATAATGAATAAACTCCTTCAGATAATTGACTTGCACCAAATAAATAAGGACAAACTCCTTCAGATAATTGACTTGCACCAAATAAATAAGGACAAACTCCTTCAGATAATTGACTTGCACCAAATAAATAAGGACAAACTCCTTCTTTAAGTAATTGACTAACATCAAATCAGGGATAAACTCCTTCAAATGAAGGACAAACCCCACCTAATAATGGAAAAACTTCAAATTATGGACAAAAGCTTCAAATAATCAGGACAAACTCCTTCAAATAGTGGAAAACTTCTTCAGGAAAAGGTTAATCTCATTCCATAAGAGAGCATATTGCTATTCTATCGTGACAAAGGACCAATCCCATTTGATTTTAACAGGACAAAATCTTCAGATCAAGGGCAATTTTAATTCCATCTAAGAAAGAAAAAACTTCTTTGAATAAAAGGGCCAACTATTAAACAATTACAAACTAATCAAATGAAGGACAACATCCGTTTCAAAATAATCTGTCTTATAAAGTTATATAAAGGTATACATTTTTTCACACTAGGTGACCCCCTTGATCTGGGAACCAAATCGATATCCTCAGTAGCCACACCAATGCTAATCTTGTTTAATATAACAAAATAATCCTATTTACCGTTATCTTTCACAATTTTTTGTATCCAACTCCCCTGCCTGGTGTCATTTCCATGTTGAGTGTTCCTGACAGTCAGTATGAACGCCCATGTGATTGTGTCTAGTGAAGCATCACTTTTACTCCAGGTACAAACTGTCTTGTTCTCCATGTTTGGACATTTATTTGTTGCCCCATTGTACCTAAACATTCAAGCATGTCTTGCCTTCAAAATATATACAGTAAATATAATTACAGTAAGCCTTTATTTTTCCTATTAGACCCATAGTTCTCTGTCTGGAGAGAGACGAGGTGTTCAGTTTATATGAAATTGAATGCCTAATGCTAGTACATGCCAGTACCTGTACGTCCCAAATTTGGTCATTCCCCCAGAGAGCCCAGATTCTCTAAGGATATCTTACACTATAATTAACTAATTTTTTTTAACACCGAGATCCATTAATCAAATAAACATATATAAAATGGTCCAGTTAATATTCAATCAAAATCCCATTCATTGTTTTGGGTTTAGTACCAATTCAAAGTATCAAGTTGACTGATGGCATAAACTCATCAGTCTTTTGGATCAGGTGAGCTAAAATTCACTAAAAACAATGTAAATGTCTTTCATTAAAATGTTCCAAACATAATAATCTGATAGATGTATATTGTTCCATGACAAGCTGAACCAGGATATATTATTTTAGTTAGTTCAAACAACAATTTATTAATATTAATACAAATCATATAAACATTAATTATAGTTATGATTATCCAACTGTTAAGATCAACTGCATTGTCCTTGAACATGATGAAATCAAGCAAACAGACAAAGACCTATTGTCAATGACTGTACATGATAACAAAGTATTAAAGTATACCCCGAATGATTTGCAATAACCATGTTTGAAAATACACTTTTTCATAAACTAGAAGAGATCCTACTTTGATCTTAGCACCCAATTGTACAACTTTGATAGGTCTGACAATTTCTCGACTTTTCTCTTCTCTCTCTTCATCATTTGAAAACCAGAGGAGCCTACATAATAAATCTGAGAAAGATCACTCAAGAACTTTAACTAATACAAGAGGAATTGAAATGAAATTTAAGAAATATCCATGAAGAACTAAAAAATGGAACATGCACAACTTCTAAGGGACCGAGGGCTCTTACAGGTGAAATTTAAGAAAGGTCCATTAAGAGCTTACTAGGAAATATTGATCACAAATTTTAAGCGTCAAAATCCAAAATGGACACCTGTTGGCCACCTTGTTTTCTGATCAGTCTCAAAATAATGTATCTACAACAACAAGCCAAGGGGAACCTACAATGAAAATTTAAATGATCCATAAAAACTTTCTGAGAAATATAGCAATAACAAACTTCCATTGTCAAAATCCAAAATGCATGTCTCTCGGCCATCTTGTTTTCCAATCAGTCTTAAAATGAACTTTCTGCGAAATAGCGATGAAAAGAATTGTTTCAAGATGGATGGAAACTTGCCAAACAAAAGACGAAGAGCTATTTGAGGATGGTGGGATAATAATGTTCTGTGATGTCCCACTAAATACCTCACCTATAATCAATGTTCTGTGATGTCCCACTAAATACCTCACCTATAATCAGTGTTCTGTGATGTCCCACTAAATACCTCACCTATAATCAGTATTCTGTGATGTCCCACTAAATACCTCACCTATAATCAGTGTTCTGTGATGTCCCACTAAATACCTCACCTATAATCAATGTTCTGTGATGTCCCACTAAATACCTCACCTATAATCAATGTTCTGTGATGTCCCACTAAATACCTCACCTATAATCAGTGTCCTGTGATGTCCCACTAAATACCTCACCTATAATCAGCACTCTGTGATGTCCCACTAAATACCTCACCTATAATCAGTGTTCTGTGATGTCCCACTAAATGCCTCACCTATAATCAATGTTCTGTGATGTCCCACTAAATGCCTCACCTATAATCAATGTTCTGTGATGTCCCACTAAATGCCTTACCTATAATCAATGTCCTGTGATGTCCCACTAAATACCTCACCTATAATCAGCACTCTGTGATGTCCCACTAAATACCTCACCTATAATCAGTGTTCGGTGATATCCCACTAAATGCCTGATCTTTAATCTAAACATAACCCAAAGCTGTTTTACTTCCCTGGTTTATCCTCATGCAGCTAGTTCTAAAGTATTAGTTTCAATACAGCTGTATCAAACCTCTATTCAGCATGTTCAATTTTATTAAATATTAACCTAAGGTCCAGATCACAATGCTTGATGTTTCCTTGAGAGGACCATATTATAACAAGGCAACAAGAATCACACAAGCATGTTACATACTAATGTTAGAAACCTACCCCTCCCCTACATTGTATACACCTTATATACTAATGTTAGAAACGTACCCCACACCTACACTGTATACACCTTATATACTAATGTTATAAACCTACCCCTCACCTACACTGTATACACCTTATATACTAATGTTAGAAACCTACCCCTCACCTACATTGTATACACCTTATATACTAATGTTATAAACCTACCCCACACCTACATTGTATACATCTTATATACTAATGTTATAAACCTACCCCACACCTACACTGTATACACCTTATATACTAATGTTATAAACCTACCCCACACCTACATTGTATACACCTTATATACTAATGTTATAAACCTACCCCACACCTACATTGTATACACCTTATATACTAATGTTATAAACCTACCCCACACCTACATTGTATACACCTTATATACTAATGTTATAAACCTACCCCTCCCCTACATTGTATACACCTTATATACTAATGTTATAAACCTACCCCACACCTACATTGTATACACCTTATATACTAATGTTATAAACCTACCCCTCCCCTACATTGTATACACCTTATATACTAATGTTATAAACCTACCCCTCCCCTACATTGTATACACCTTATATACTAATGTTATAAACCTACCCCACACCTACATTGTATACACCTTATATACTAATGTTATAAACCTACCCCACACCTACACTGTATACACCTTATATACTAATGTTATAAACCTACCCCACACCTACACTGTATACACCTTATATACTAATGTTATAAACCTACCCCACACCTACACTGTATACACCTTATATACTAATGTTATAAACCTACATTGTATACACCTTATATACTAATGTTATAAACCTACCCCTCCCCTACACTGTATACACCTTATATACTAATGTTATAAACCTACCCCACACCTACACTGTATACACCTTATATACTAATGTTATAAACCTACCCCTCCCCTACATTGTATACACCTTATATACTAATGTTATAAACCTACATTGTATACACCTTATATACTAATGTTATAAACCTACCCCTCCCCTACACTGTATACATCTTATATACTAATGTTATAAACCTACATTGTATACACCTTATATACTAATGTTATAAACCTACCCCTCCCCTACACTGTATACATCTTATATACTAATGTTATAAACCTACATTGTATACACCTTATATACTAATGTTATAAACCTACCCCTCCCCTACACTGTATACATCTTATATACTAATGTTATAAACCTACCCCACACCTACACTGTATACACCTTATATACTAATGTTATAAACCTACCCCTCCCCTACACTGTATACACCTTATATACTAATGTTATAAACCTACCCCACACCTACACTGTATACACCTTATATACTAATGTTATAAACCTACCCCTCACCTACACTGTATACACCTTATATACTAATGTTATAAACCTACCCCACACCTACACTGTATACACCTTATATACTAATGTTATAAACCTACCCCACACCTACACTGTATACACCTTATATACTAATGTTATAAACCTACCCCACACCTACACTGTATACATCTTATATACTAATGTTATAAACCTACCCCACACCTACATTGTATACACCTTATATACTAATGTTATAAACCTACCCCACACCTACACTGTATACACCTTATATACTAATGTTATAAACCTACCCCACACCTACACTGTATACACCTTATATACTAATGTTATAAACCTACCCCTCACCTACATTGTATACACCTTATATACTAATGTTATAAACCTACCCCTCAGATACATTGTATACACCTTATATACTAATGTTATAAACCTACCCCACACCTACACTGTATACATCTTATATACTAATGTTATAAACCTACCCCTCACCTACACTGTATACATCTTATATACTAATGTTATAAACCTACCCCACACCTACATTGTATACACCTTATATACTAATGTTATAAACCTACCCCACACCTACACTGTATACACCTTATATACTAATGTTATAAACCTACCCCTCACCTACACTGTATACATCTTATATACTAATGTTATAAACCTACCCCACACCTACATTGTATACACCTTATATACTAATGTTATAAACCTACCCCACACCTACACTGTATACACCTTATATACTAATGTTATAAACCTACCCCACACCTACATTGTATACACCTTATATACTAATGTTATAAACCTACCCCACACCTACACTGTATACACCTTATATACTAATGTTATAAACCTACCCCACACCTACATTGTATACACCTTATATACTAATGTTATAAACCTACCCCACACCTACACTGTATACACCTTATATACTAATGTTATAAACCTACCCCACACCTACATTGTATACACCTTATATACTAATGTTATAAACCTACCCCTCCCCTACACTGTATACACCTTATATACTAATGTTATAAACCTACCCCACACCTACACTGTATACACCTTATATACTAATGTTATAAACCTACCCCACACCTACACTGTATACACCTTATATACTAATGTTATAAACCTACCCCTCCCCTACATTGTATACACCTTATATACTAATGTTATAAACCTACCCCTCACCTACACTGTATACATCTTATATACTAATGTTATAAACCTACCCCACACCTACATTGTATACACCTTATATACTAATGTTATAAACCTACCCCACACCTACACTGTATACACCTTATATACTAATGTTATAAACCTACCCCACACCTACACTGTATACACCTTATATACTAATGTTATAAACCTACCCCTCCCCTACATTGTATACACCTTATATACTAATGTTATAAACCTACACTGTATACACCTTATATACTAATGTTATAAACCTACCCCACACCTACATTGTATACACCTTATATACTAATGTTATAAACCTACCCCTCCCCTACATTGTATACACCTTATATACTAATGTTATAAACCTACCCCACACCTACACTGTATACACCTTATATACTAATGTTATAAACCTACCCCTCCCCTACATTGTATACACCTTATATACTAATGTTATAAACCTACCCCACCCCTACACTGTATACACCTTATATACTAATGTTATAAACCTACCCCACACCTACATTGTATACACCTTATATACTAATGTTATAAACCTACCCCACACCTACACTGTATACACCTTATATACTAATGTTATAAACCTACACTGTATACACCTTATATACTAATGTTATAAACCTACATTGTATACACCTTATATACTAATGTTATAAACCTACACTGTATACACCTTATATACTAATGTTATAAACCTACATTGTATACACCTTATATACTAATGTTATAAACCTACCCCTCCCCTACATTGTATACACCTTATATACTAATGTTATAAACCTACCCCTCACCTACACTGTATACACCTTATATACTAATGTTATAAACCTACCCCACACCTACACTGTATACACCTTATATACTAATGTTATAAACCTACCCCACACCTACACTGTATACACCTTATATACTAATGTTATAAACCTACCCCTCACCTACACTGTATACACCTTATATACTAATGTTATAAACCTACCCCACACCTACACTGTATACACCTTATATACTAATGTTATAAACCTACCCCACACCTACACTGTATACACCTTATATACTAATGTTATAAACCTACCCCACACCTACATTGTATACACCTTATATACTAATGTTATAAACCTACCCCACACCTACACTGTATACACCTTATATACTAATGTTATAAACCTACACTGTATACACCTTATATACTAATGTTATAAACCTACCCCACACCTACACTGTATACACCTTATATACTAATGTTATAAACCTACATTGTATACACCTTATATACTAATGTTATAAACCTACCCCACACCTACACTGTATACACCTTATATACTAATGTTATAAACCTACCCCACACCTACATTGTATACACCTTATATACTAATGTTATAAACCTACATTGTATACACCTTATATACTAATGTTATAAACCTACCCCTCACCTACATTGTATACACCTTATATACTAATGTTATAAACCTACCCCTCCCCTACACTGTATACACCTTATATACTAATGTTATAAACCTACCCCACACCTACATTGTATACACCTTATATACTAATGTTATAAACCTACCCCACACCTACATTGTATACACCTTATATACTAATGTTATAAACCTACCCCACACCTACACTGTATACACCTTATATACTAATGTTATAAACCTACATTGTATACACCTTATATACTAATGTTATAAACCTACCCCACACCTACACTGTATACACCTTATATACTAATGTTATAAACCTACCCCACACCTACATTGTATACACCTTATATACTAATGTTATAAACCTACCCCTCCCCTACACTGTATACACCTTATATACTAATGTTATAAACCTACCCCTCCCCTACACTGTATACACCTTATATACTAATGTTATAAACCTACCCCACACCTACACTGTATACACCTTATATACTAATGTTATAAACCTACCCCTCACCTACATTGTATACACCTTATATACTAATGTTATAAACCTACCCCTCACCTACATTGTATACACCTTATATACTAATGTTATAAACCTACCCCACACCTACACTGTATACACCTTATATACTAATGTTATAAACCTACCCCTCACCTACACTGTATACATCTTATATACTAATGTTATAAACCTACCCCTCACCTACACTGTATACACCTTATATACTAATGTTATAAACCTACCCCTCACCTACACTGTATACACCTTATATACTAATGTTATAAACCTACCCCACACCTACATTGTATACACCTTATATACTAATGTTATAAACCTACCCCACACCTACACTGTATACACCTGATATACTAATGTTATAAACCTACCCCACACCTACATTGTATACACCTTATATACTAATGTTATAAACCTACATTGTATACACCTTATATACTAATGTTATAAACCTACCCCACACCTACACTGTATACACCTGATATACTAATGTTATAAACCTACCCCACACCTACACTGTATACACCTTATATACTAATGTTATAAACCTACATTGTATACACCTTATATACTAATGTTATAAACCTACCCCTCCCCTACACTGTATACACCTTATATACTAATGTTATAAACCTACCCCTCCCCTACACTGTATACACCTTATATACTAATGTTATAAACCTACCCCACACCTACACTGTATACACCTTATATACTAATGTTATAAACCTACATTGTATACACCTGATATACTAATGTTATAAACCTACCCCACACCTACATTGTATACACCTTATATACTAATGTTATAAACCTACCCCTCACCTACATTGTATACACCTTATATACTAATGTTATAAACCTACATTGTATACACCTTATATACTAATGTTATAAACCTACCCCACACCTACACTGTATACACCTTATATACTAATGTTATAAACCTACATTGTATACACCTTATATACTAATGTTATAAACCTACCCCACACCTACACTGTATACACCTTATATACTAATGTTATAAACCTACATTGTATACACCTGATATACTAATGTTATAAACCTACCCCACACCTACATTGTATACACCTTATATACTAATGTTATAAACCTACCCCTCACCTACACTGTATACACCTTATATACTAATGTTATAAACCTACCCCACACCTACATTGTATACACCTTATATACTAATGTTATAAACCTACCCCACACCTACATTGTATACACCTTATATACTAATGTTATAAACCTACCCCTCACCTACACTGTATACACCTTATATACTAATGTTATAAACCTACACTGTATACACCTTATATACTAATGTTATAAACCTACCCCACACCTACATTGTATACACCTTATATACTAATGTTATAAACCTACCCCACACCTACACTGTATACACCTTATATACTAATGTTATAAACCTACCCCTCACCTACATTGTATACACCTTATATACTAATGTTATAAACCTACCCCACACCTACATTGTATACATCTTATATACTAATGTTATAAACCTACCCCTCCCCTACACTGTATACACCTTATATACTAATGTTATAAACCTACATTGTATACACCTTATATACTAATGTTATAAACCTACCCCACACCTACACTGTATACACCTTATATACTAATGTTATAAACCTACCCCTCCCCTACATTGTATACACCTTATATACTAATGTTATAAACCTACACTGTATACACCTTATATACTAATGTTATAAACCTACCCCACACCTACACTGTATACACCTTATATACTAATGTTATAAACCTACCCCACACCTACATTGTATACACCTTATATACTAATGTTATAAACCTACCCCACACCTACATTGTATACATCTTATATACTAATGTTATAAACCTACATTGTATACACCTTATATACTAATGTTATAAACCTACCCCTCCCCTACACTGTATACACCTTATATACTAATGTTATAAACCTACCCCACACCTACACTGTATACACCTTATATACTAATGTTATAAACCTACATTGTATACACCTTATATACTAATGTTATAAACCTACCCCACACCTACACTGTATACACCTTATATACTAATGTTATAAACCTACCCCACACCTACATTGTATACACCTTATATACTAATGTTATAAACCTACCCCTCCCCTACACTGTATACACCTTATATACTAATGTTATAAACCTACCCCTCACCTACACTGTATACACCTTATATACTAATGTTATAAACCTACCCCACACCTACATTGTATACACCTTATATACTAATGTTATAAACCTACCCCACACCTACATTGTATACACCTTATATACTAATGTTATAAACCTACCCCTCACCTACATTGTATACACCTTATATACTAATGTTATAAACCTACCCCACACCTACACTGTATACACCTTATATACTAATGTTAGAAACCTACCCCACACCTACACTGTATACACCTTATATACTAATGTTATAAACCTACCCCTCCCCTACACTGTATACACCTTATATACTAATGTTATAAACCTACCCCACACCTACACTGTATACACCTTATATACTAATGTTATAAACCTACCCCACACCTACACTGTATACACCTTATATACTAATGTTATAAACCTACCCCACACCTACACTGTATACACCTTATATACTAATGTTATAAACCTACCCCACACCTACACTGTATACACCTTATATACTAATGTTATAAACCTACCCCTCACCTACATTGTATACACCTTATATACTAATGTTATAAACCTACCCCTCACCTACATTGTATACACCTTATATACTAATGTTATAAACCTACATTGTATACACCTTATATACTAATGTTAGAAACCTACCCCACACCTACACTGTATACACCTTATATACTAATGTTATAAACCTACCCCTCCCCTACACTGTATACACCTTATATACTAATGTTATAAACCTACCCCACACCTACACTGTATACACCTTATATACTAATGTTATAAACCTACCCCACACCTACACTGTATACACCTTATATACTAATGTTATAAACCTACCCCACACCTACACTGTATACACCTTATATACTAATGTTATAAACCTACCCCACACCTACACTGTATACACCTTATATACTAATGTTATAAACCTACCCCTCAGATACATTGTATACACCTTATATACTAATGTTATAAACCTACCCCTCCCCTACATTGTATACACCTTATATACTAATGTTATAAACCTACCCCACCCCTACATTGTATACACCTTATATACTAATGTTATAAACCTACCCCTCACCTACATTGTATACACCTTATATACTAATGTTATAAACCTACCCCACACCTACACTGTATACACCTTATATACTAATGTTATAAACCTACCCCTCCCCTACACTGTATACACCTTATATACTAATGTTATAAACCTACCCCACACCTACATTGTATACACCTTATATACTAATGTTAGAAACGTACCCCACACCTACACTGTATACACCTTATATACTAATGTTATAAACCTACACTGTATACACCTTATATACTAATGTTATAAACCTACCCCTCACCTACACTGTATACACCTTATATACTAATGTTATAAACCTACCCCACACCTACACTGTATACACCTTATATACTAATGTTATAAACCTACCCCTCCCCTACATTGTATACACCTTATATACTAATGTTATAAACCTACCCCTCACCTACACTGTATACACCTTATATACTAATGTTATAAACCTACCCCACACCTACACTGTATACACCTTATATACTAATGTTATAAACCTACCCCTCCCCTACATTGTATACACCTTATATACTAATGTTAGAAACCTACCCCACACCTACATTGTATACACCTTATATACTAATGTTATAAACCTACCCCTCCCCTACATTGTATACACCTTATATACTAATGTTATAAACCTACCCCACACCTACATTGTATACACCTTATATACTAATGTTATAAACCTACCCCACACCTACATTGTATACACCTTATATACTAATGTTATAAACCTACCCCACACCTACATTGTATACACCTTATATACTAATGTTATAAACCTACCCCACACCTACATTGTATACACCTTATATACTAATGTTATAAACCTACCCCACACCTACATTGTATACACCTTATATACTAATGTTATAAACCTACCCCACACCTACATTGTATACACCTTATATACTAATGTTATAAACCTACCCCTCACCTACACTGTATACACCTTATATACTAATGTTATAAACCTACCCCACACCTACACTGTATACACCTTATATACTAATGTTATAAACCTACCCCTCCCCTACATTGTATACACCTTATATACTAATGTTAGAAACCTACCCCACACCTACATTGTATACACCTTATATACTAATGTTATAAACCTACCCCTCCCCTACATTGTATACACCTTATATACTAATGTTATAAACCTACCCCACACCTACACTGTATACACCTTATATACTAATGTTATAAACCTACCCCACACCTACATTGTATACACCTTATATACTAATGTTATAAACCTACCCCTCACCTACATTGTATACACCTTATATACTAATGTTATAAACCTACCCCTCCCCTACACTGTATACACCTTATATACTAATGTTATAAACCTACCCCACACCTACATTGTATACACCTTATATACTAATGTTATAAACCTACCCCTCCCCTACACTGTATACACCTTATATACTAATGTTATAAACCTACCCCACACCTACACTGTATACACCTTATATACTAATGTTATAAACCTACATTGTATACACCTTATATACTAATGTTATAAACCTACCCCTCCCCTACATTGTATACACCTTATATACTAATGTTATAAACCTACCCCACACCTACACTGTATACACCTTATATACTAATGTTATAAACCTACCCCTCACCTACACTGTATACACCTTATATACTAATGTTATAAACCTACCCCTCCCCTACACTGTATACACCTTATATACTGATGTTATAAACCTACCCCACACCTACACTGTATACACCTTATATACTAATGTTATAAACCTACCCCACACCTACACTGTATACACCTTATATACTAATGTTATAAACCTACCCCACACCTACATTGTATACACCTTATATACTAATGTTATAAACCTACCCCTCACCTACACTGTATACACCTTATATACTAATGTTATAAACCTACATTGTATACACCTTATATACTAATGTTATAAACCTACCCCTCACCTACATTGTATACACCTTATATACTAATGTTAGAAACGTACCCCTCCCCTACATTGTATACACCTTATATACTAATGTTATAAACCTACCCCACACCTACACTGTATACACCTTATATACTAATGTTATAAACCTACACTGTATACACCTTATATACTAATGTTATAAACCTACCCCACACCTACATTGTATACACCTTATATACTAATGTTATAAACCTACCCCACACCTACACTGTATACACCTTATATACTGATGTTATAAACCTACTTCAGTCCATCCAGTAATCACAGACAAAGGACAGTGTTGTCCTAGATGTGACCCATGAAATACCAAATACTGTGTGCACATGCAGTATCACAAAGGTACCTACACTACAGTTCTGTTCAATGTAGAATAGCTTAAAATTTCATACCAGTACTTCCTCAATGTCTAAATTCAATAGGGGAAAAACAGATCAGATTTCCGATATGTAGTTGAGGCGGAGTATGTGATCATTTGAATGCCTCACATTGCCCCAGGTTTTTTGTTAGTAACCATGCATGGAGACAAAGCTTCAAAAGGAAACAACAAAGAGAATGTTAATAAAACAAAACAATAAACAAATGTTACATTACAGAGAAATAAAGCAAATAAACAAGCTGGCAAATTCAGGTAAAATAAGTTGATATTGGCTGCCAGTTCATTTACCAGCTTCCTTATTTTTCTGTTATGTTGTTGACATGCATTGTTAAAGTCTGCACAACCAAGCTCTTTAGATGGTAAATTGAATGATATAAAGAAATAATGTATGCATGCTGTAATGAAACAAGTCTACACAGGTTCTGAAATAACCTCCTTACTCCATGATTCCTGGAGATAGATATGATGATTTTCAGATTTGATATTGATAGGTAATTTTGTTTGCAGTTTATAAACTGATGATGTTTCCCCTTATAGTTAAAGAGATACTATGGTTTGATACCGTGGTAAACCAGTAACTAACAAAAAATCCCTAAAGAAAAACAATTATGTGCAGATTTTTGACGTTGTTAGTGGAATTCATGAACACTTTACCACCAGTTTACCGAGGTCTGTGGTGCGAATGAGACGGGACACAGATGTAGGGCCCCAGCTATCATGACTAACAGTAAGGTTGAGGTATATTAGGCTGTTGTCTATGGTCAGGTCCCTGGCGTCCCATATACAGCTTGTCTTACTCAACACTGGACACTTAGCAACAGCCACTGACGACAACCCTTCCCTGAAGATCACTCGACCCCTGAAGGTCATTCAGTAAAATTACAATTGATAAAATATACATACTGTACATGTATATCAATGGCTATAAATATATGGTCCAACCATTAAGGTGAAACATTTTAATATGCATGCTCAGTGAAAGTGTCTTCTACCTATAGTGCTACAATATGATCTTCACATTTGCAATGGAAGAGGGAGGCAGAAGGGCGTATTGACCATATAGGGGGTACAGGGAAGTATGGACTATACAGGGAGGCAGAGGGACATATTGACCATATAGGGGGTACAGGGAAGTATGGACTATACAGGGAGGCAGAGGGACATATTGACCATATAGGGGGTACAGGGAAGTATGGACTATACAGGGAGGCAGAGGGACATATTGACCATATAGGGGGTACAGGGAAGTATGGACTATACAGGGAGGCAGAGGGACATATTGACCATATAGGGGGTACAGAGGGCGTATTGACCATATAGGGGGTACAGAGGGCGTATTGACCATATAGGGGGTACAGGGAAGTATGGACTATACAGTGAGGCAGAGGGACGTATTGACCATACAGGGGGTACAGGGAAGTATGGACTATACAGGGAGGCAGAGGGACATATTGACCATATAGGGGGTACAGGGAAGTATGGACTATACAGTGAGGCAGAGGGGCGTATTGACCATATAGGGGGTACAGGGAAGTATGGACTATACAGGGAGGCAGAGGGGCATATTGACCATATAGGGGGTACAGGGAAGTATGGACTATACAGGGAGGCAGAGGGGCGTATTGACCATATAGGGTGTACAGAGGGCGTATTGACCATATAGGGGGTACAAGGAAGAATTGACTATATAAAGAGGTATAGAGGGAAGAGTGGTAAAAAAAACCCAAAATGACGCAAGGCAGATGTTCATAGGATAAATGATTGATTGTGTTAAAAAGTCATTTTGCGCCAGATAGTATTGAACTGGGGTGTATGACAAGAAATTCTAAAATGGCTGGGATAAAGATTTGTAAGACAAACAGACAAGATCTTTGATGAATGGATAGGATATACAACACAACTTGATCATGAAAGTGCTTGCAACTTCGTGTGACTAGGGAACATGTGAATCAGGGAGAAAGATAAACAGCTGGAAATGATGCAAGGTTGATGAGCAAGCTTCTTTAGCCACAATGTGTATGCTGCATGATAACAAAGTGAGATGGGGAAATACTGGTATTGTAAAACATGTGTAGCAGGTGGAACAACTTACTGGATAGGAACATATAACTGGTACATGTATTGAGGTCAATTGTATCATGATATGAAGAATGAATAGAAACTCGGAGGAAACCTCACAGAATACAAAGACAAAAAGAGTGAGACTAAGCCTTCTACCTCGATACACAAGATAAACCAGAGTATTCCCTGGAGGGTATCCACCATATACAACCATTGCCACATTTCTATATCATAATTATTCAAGCATTAATGTTAGCTTTTCATTATTTTTTTTGAAAGAAATATAATCAGCATGCATCCGAATAATAGACTGTTATGAAATTAATAATTCATTTAATTAACCTAAAGAAAAAAAAAGATACTTTCATAAAAGAATCATTGCAAACTGCTCATTCTAAAATCTATTTCCTATTTTTTTAAAAATGGTTTAAACAAAGTCAAAGTAAACCCTGTGTCTCACCTGATTAACCCAGCAAATTTCCATAAGATTAATTTTTAAGGGAGTATATAAATTTGGTATCTAGTACATGAGCGATGATTAAAAAGCTACAAAATGCAAACTGCTTACAGCATTAAACAAGACAAATGTAAGAAATTTCAAACTTTTAACGCTCCTACAAATTATAATCACTACCCTAGAACTACAATATCTTATAGCTTAATGCCCTGACCATAAATATCATACAATTGGGGCATAGAACTAGAACATTAGGTCTTCCACCTATAGTTCTTCAAGAAGTAAACAGAGGAAATGGCAACCCATGGCAACCAATGGGAATCATTTTCCTGGAAAATAACTTGTTTTAGATATTCAGCAGGCTGATGCATAATGAAAAACAAAACACCAAAAAATCAAAGTAAGCTCAATATACTTTAACATCAGCCAGTTCTAAGTCACCAATTTTAAATCAATCTTTTCTTATTATACATATAGACGTAACTTTTCATTTTAGGTGCCAAGCATGTACAGATGTACTAAGATACTGTTACCTTCTCACTTTAAGTGCCAAACCTAACCACAAAATGCCACAATAACAAACATACTATAGGTATTACAAAAACAATACATGTCCCCTACCAGTCCCTACCAAAAATAGTAACAGTGACCTTTGACCCAAAAATCACAAAACTCAACCTTGTTTGAGATAATATGGTACTTTATCATTGAGCTTGATCAAAATCCTTCAAGGAACGAAGCCCCAGATAGAGCGCTGACAAACTTTGGCATTACATCATACGTACGTACACATGTACAAGACGGGCGGAGGAAACTATAGTTCCTCCTGGTTTCACTGGTAGGGGACTTC
Organism: Pecten maximus; assembly: GCF_902652985.1. NCBI lineage: Eukaryota > Metazoa > Mollusca > Bivalvia > Pectinida > Pectinidae > Pecten > Pecten maximus. The sequence continues at coordinate 14,096,588 of NC_047018.1, read as the reverse complement.
AAACTTACTCACATGCAGATTTTCATTTGTTATCAACGTATACTGCCATACAATTGTACCTCAACATGCAATTTTAAAAATTGGGGGAGACAACAAAGGTCTGCTGGTGAAGCTGAGGTACAAAAAAATTGTTCTGTGCACAATATAACAGAATTACCTGCAGTTAAAGCTAAAGTTACACCTGTAAAATCAAACAACAATTATTTATTGTCAGACAATAGGCAGTGATATATTGATGTAAACATAACAAATATCATGTTACTAAGGCCCATCAAGCTTTCAATACCTAATAAAGATCCTGTTGTCAACAACACGGGTTTTAATGTAATGTGACACATGCTTTCTGCTAAGTTTTAAAATAATTGGTTGATTTGTTGTAATTTATTATCTTGATATACTCAAAACAAGAGGCCCAATGGGCCTGTATCGCTCACCTGGCTATACAGAAAATTTGCAGTTGATTGAAGTTATTTCTACAGATACTATGCCGATAACCAATTTATTCAAATATCAGAGTAAGCTAGATTTATTCATGTCAATAAATATTCTAGTCCTTCATTCCAGCATACTATTGGCCTAATATCAGGTCTTGGTGACTCTTGGCTATGGCAAGATTTAAAAATATTTCAACCCTGTGACCTTGAATGTAGGTCAATGTCATTCAGTTGAACAAACTTGGTAGCCCTTCACCCCAGCATGCCACAGGCCTAATATCAGGTTCCTGGGCCTCTTGGTTATTGAGAGGAAGTCTTTTGAAGATTATAGCCTATTTGACCCATGTGACATTGAATGAAAGTCAAGGTAATTTATTTGAACAAACTTGGTAGCCCTTCACCCCAGCATGCTACAGGCCTAATATCAAGTCCCTGGGCATCTTGGTTATTGAGGAGAAGACGTTTGAAGATTATAGCCTTTTTAAACCATGCGACCTTGAATGAAGGTCAAGGTCATTTATTTGAACAACTTGGTAGCCCTTCACCCCAGCATGCTACAGGCCCAATATCAAGTCCCTTGGCATCTTGGTTATTGAGAAGAAGTTGTTTGAAGATTAGAGACTTTCTGACCCATGTGACCTTGAATGAAGGTCAAGGTCATTTATTTGAACAAACTTGGTAGTCCTTCACCCCAGCATGCTACAGGCCTAATATCAGGTCCCTTGGCCTCTTAGTTATCAAGAAGAAGTTGTTTGAAGATTATAGCCTATTTGATCCATGTGACCTTGAATGAAGGTCAAGATCATTTATTTGAACAAACTTAGTAGCCCTTCACCCCAGCATGCTACAGGCCTAATATCAAGTTCCTGGATCTCTTGGTTATTGAGAAGAAGTTGTTTGAAGATTATAGCCTTTTTGACCCATGTGACCTTGAATGAAGGTCAGGGTCATTTATTTGAACAAACTTGGTAGCCCTTCACCCCAGTATGCTACAGGCCTAATATCAGGTCCCTTGGCCTCTTAGTTATCAAGAAGAAGTCGTTTGAAGATTATAGCCTATTTGATCCATGTGACCTTGAATGAAGGTCAAGGTCATTTATTTGAACAAACTTGGTAGCCCTTCACCTCAGCATGCTACAGGCCTAATATCAGGTCCCTGGGCCTCTTAGTTATCAAGAAGAAGTTGTTGAAGATTACAGCCTATTTGATCCATGTGACCTTGAATGAAAGTCAAGGTCATTTATTTTAACAAACTTGGTAGCCCTTAACCCAAGCATGCCACAGGCCTAATATCAGGTCCCTGGGCCTCTTGGTTATTGAGAAGAAGTCGTTTGAAGATTAAAGCTTTTTTAACCCATGTGACCTTGAATGAAGGTCAAGGTCATTTATTTGAACAAACTTGGTAGCCCTTAACCCAAGCATGCCACAGGCCTAATATCAGGTCCCTGGGCCTCTTGGTTATTGAGAAGAAGTCGTTTGAAGATTATAGCTTTTTTAACCCATGTGACCTTCAATGAAGGTCAATGTCATTTATTTGAACAAACTTGGTAGCCCTTCACCCCAGCATGCTACAGGTCCAATATCAAGTCCCTAGGCCTTTTGGTTATTGAGAAGAAGTTGTTTAAATGAAAAGTTGACGCCGGACGGCCGGACGGCCGGACGGACGACGGACGCCGCACCATGGCATAAGCTCACTTGCCCTTCGGGCAGGTGAGCTAAAAAACCAAAGGGCTCAAATAACAGCTTATTTACAGTACACACTATTCAAAAATAAATAAAATTAAAAATTAAAAAGGTACTACAACCCTGCATTCAGCATACTGTTGTCTTTAAAAGTACATGATGCTAATGCAGATACAAATAAAGTGACAAATGAAAGTGAAGGGAAAAAACTCTGAATATTGAAGCATGTAACACGAGCCACTTTGCTGTCCCAAATTGTTTTAAAACAGGGTAGAATATGAGATGCCTGAGCCATGTGAGGAACTGAAAACTAAGGAACATAAGAACTATTAATAGAAACACAGACACATGGACTGATAGGCAGTACCACAGCTCCCTGACCTAGTACTGGTGGTGGTGAACTCACCCGTCATTTTCCAGAAGAACAATGGGCCCAAATCGCTCACCTGCAATGCAGTGATCTTTTCATATATGGATCCTGCAGTTATTTGAAAGCATGCTACATGACCAATATAATGTCTCTCGGCACTTAAGCTATTCACTAAAAGTCATTTAAAGATTTAAGCATACTTGATCGACGTGACCTTGAATGTGAGTCAGGGTCATTCATTTGAACAAAGTTGGTAGCCCTTCACCCCAGCATGCTACAGACCAAATATCAACTCCCTTGGACGCTTGGTTATTGAGAGGAAGTCGCTTAAAGATTTTAGCCTTTTTGACTGCTGTGACCTTGAATGAAGGGCAAGGTCATTCATTTCAACAAACTTGAGAGCCCTTTACCCCAGCATGCTACAGGCCAAAAATTCGGTCTCTGGGACTCTTGGTTATTGAGAAGAAGTCGTTTAAAGATTTTAGCCTTTTTGACTCCTGTGACCTTGAATGAAGGTCAAGGTCATTCATTTGAACAAACTTGATAGCCCTTTACCCCAGTATTCTACAGACCCAATAACAACTCCCTGGGACTCTTGGTTATTGAGAAGAAGTCATTGAAAGATTTTAGCCTTTTTGACTCCTGTGACCTTGAATGAAGGTCAAGGTCATTCATTTGAACAAACTTGGTAGCCCTTTACCCTAGCATTCTACAGACCCAATATCAACTCCCTGGGACTCTTGGTTATTGAGAAGAAGTCGTTTAAAGATTTTAGCCCTTTTGACTTCTGTGACCTTGAATGAAGGTCAAGGTCATTCATTTGAACAAACTTGGTAGCCATTCACCCCAGCATGCTACAGACCCAATATCAACTCCCTGGGACTCTTGGTTATTGAGAAGAAGTTGTTTAAAGATTTTAGCCTTTTTGACTCCTGTGACCTTTAATGAAGGTCAAGGTCATTCATTTGAACAAACTTGGTAGCCCTTAACCCCAGCATGCTACAGACCCAATATCAACTCCCTGGGACTCTTGGTTATTGAGAAGAAGTCGTTTAAATATTTTAGCCTTTTTGACTCCTGTGACCTTGAATGAAGGTCAAGGTCATTCATTTGAACAAACTTGGTAGCCCTTCACCCCAGCATGCTACAGACCCAATATCAACTCCCTGGGACTCTTGGTTATTGAGAAGAAGTCGTTTAAAGATTTTAGCCTTTTTGACTCCTGTGACCTTGAATGAAGGTCAAGGTCATTCATTTGAACAAACTTGGTAGCCCTTTACCCCAGCATGCTACAGGCCAAATATTAGGTCTCTGGGACTCTTGGTTATTGAGAAGAAGTCGTTTAAAGATTTTAGCCTTTTTGACTCATGTGACCTTGAATGAAGGTCAAGGTCATTCATTTGAACAAACTTGGTAGCCCTTCACCCCAGCATGCTACAGACCCAATATCAACTCCCTGGGACTCTTGGTTATTTAGAAGAAGTCGTTTAAAGATTTTTAAGCATATTTGACCCCTGTGACCTTGAATGATAGTCAAGGTCATTCATTTGAACAAACTTGGTAGCCCTTCACCCCAGCATGCTACAGACCCAATATCAACTCCCTGGGACTCTTGGTTATTGAGAAGAAGTCGTTAAAAGATTTTAGCCTTTTTGACCCCTGTGACCTTGAATGAAGGTCAACTTTATTCATTTGAACAAACTTGGTAGCCCTTCACCCCAGCATGCTACAGGCCCAATATTAGGTCTCTGGGCCTTTTGGTTATTGAGAAGAAGTTGCTTGAATGGAAAAGTTGACGCCGGACGGACGGACGACGGACGGACGACGGACGCCGCGCCACGGCATAAGCTCACTTGCCCTTCGGGCAGGTGAGCTAAAAAAAAATCATTCAAAGGCTTAACCAGTTTGGACCTTGATAGCAGGTCATTATCATGATCTTTGATTCAAAGATATCTGATATTTAACCTAACTCTACAGCATGGTCGTGAAGATTCTCAGGTGTGATTATATAAATAGACCTGAAGAAATGAAACAAGTGATCCAAGAGGGATCTTGGCCCCCAGCATTGAATGATCTTTATTGGCCCTCTTTTCCCAATTAACTATTTCATAAAATGGAAAAATCCTAATATGAAATCTAAGCAAGACGTAAGAAGAACTTTCTGATAAAGAGCAAAGGTATATTTCAACTACCAAAATCCAAGATGGCTGACGCTTGGCCATTTTGTTCTCCCAATCAGGCTCAATACTGAATAAACACAGCTAGGGTCATGGGAAACCTATATGTGAAGTTTGAGAAATATCCTTAAAGTACTCATCAAGTAATAGCTATATAAGTAATAACCTTCAACTGCCAACATTCAAGATGGCTGACTGTCAGCTATTTTGTCTTCCCATTCAGACAAGAAAATAAATGAGCATAACTAGGGAAACCTGTATATGAAGTTTGAGGAAAGTATAACTAGTCTCAACAAATAGAGATAACAAGGATCGTTTACAGATGACTGATGAACAACGGACCATGGACATCTGATGATTGTGGGCTAAAATCGTTTACAGATGGACTGATGAACAATGGACAATGGACCATGGACATCTGATGATTGTGGGCTAAAATCGTTTACAGATGGACTGATGAACAATGGACAATGGACCATGGACATCTGATGATTGTGGGCTAAAATCGTTTACAGATGGACTGATGAACAACGGACCATGGACATCTGATGATTGTGGGCTAACAAACTCTAAGTTAGAATAAAAAAAAAAGTGTTTTAGCAAATGCTGAATTCATTGAATAGTCTTTAGATTATAAAGCTAAATAAGGTTAAATGCTGAATTAATTGTTGATGTAGAATTGCTGTCTAGTTTTGTAAGATCAACCTTCACAGATTTAGTTTTAATGAGTAGAGCAAAGGAGGGTATTAACATGGAGAACATAATATATTGCGTTACGTTACATGCTCTTATGTATTTTTGTTATTATTTTTAATCTCATCTCATATATATCGTTGCTAGAGGCCCACATGGTATAAGACACTAGTGACCTGCATCATGCTTATGCTGACCTGGTAAAACACACGCAAAAGTGACCACCTGGCTACTAGATCTAAATATTTTTACTGATTACATCCATTTTCTGATAATTACCTATTCAATATCTATATCCATATTCTGCTTTTGGTGTATTATAAATAGAACATGGGTGGTGGTTGGTGGAAAGATTGAGATGGACATAGTTTGAGAGGTACGTGTCACTGTGCACATATATTGAATGATTTTTAGTTGACTACTCAAGGGCCTTTATATAGGGGTTGGATCAAGGTATATAAGTATCTCCAAGCAGAGCACAAACTAAAACGTCTTCACTTCCTTAAATACGATGGCCAGAATATACTGTCATCATAGGGGAATATCTCAGAAATGATTTCTGAATACTGAAACTTTGTATCTCTTTTTAGTCAATTGGGCTTAATTATAACTTGCAATGTCAGCTTTAAGAATTATATTCGCATGCCATGATTATAAAGCACAGGAAATTATCTGATTGCAGAGATCATCGTACAGAAGAAATGGTCTGATTGCGGAGATCATTGTCCACAAGAAATGGTCGGATTGCGGAGATCATTGTCCACAGGAAATGGTCAGATAGTGGAGATCATTGTCCACAAGAAAATGGGCAGATTACGGAGATCATTGTCCATAGGAAATGGTCAGATTACGGAGATCATTGTCCACAGGAAATATTCATAATGCAGAGATCAACATACAGGAAAATGATGAGTATTTAGAAATCTACAGGATCAGATCAATCTACAAAGGTCATTATATAGCTACAGTACTACCTTAGGACTAGTTAGACCAAAGAGATCTTTACAGTACTAGTGGTGGTAATTAGCAGAAGATTGAGATAAAGCATTTTAAGGTTCATGCAGATATTTACTTTAAACCTTGATTTAGGAACATTTCAAAATAATACAACCACAATTGTATTAATTTTTTTTTTTTTTTATGAAGGTTAATATTTTCTTGACAATTTCAGACTTTTTTTTGCATGTTCCATCATATGATTGTTCTCATAACCTATAGTCCATCATCAGAAACAAGCTAATACAACCTCGACCTCGAGATCTCAACAAGAATTAATTGTCCAATAACTATTCAACTAATGCAGCTTTTGGTACTTTTTGGGTCTCACCAACAGTCAAGGACCCATAGCTATATTGTTTATCATAACTAATATTTTGTGGCACTTTTTCCTGCAAGACTTTAATGCATAGAATCTATGGCATTTCACAAGCTATAGCAATGCAGTGGAAATTAAATTTTGGAAAATACTCTTTGAATTTCTAACCCAAAACTGATTGATCAATATAATATAAATGCTAGTTACATGCAGCTAATCTAGTAAGGAGCGGGTAACATGTCCCCCCAACCTCTCCCATTACAGATAATCTAGTAAGGAGCGGGTAACATGTCCCCCCAACCTCTCCCATTACAGCTAATCTAGTAAGGAGGAGGTAACATGTCCCCCCAACCTCTCCTGTTACAGATAATCTAGTAAGGAGGGATAACATGTCCCCCCCAACCTCTCCCATTACAGCTAATCTAGTAAGGAGTGGGTAACATGTCCCCCCAACCTCTCCCATTACAGCTAATCTAGTAAGGAGTGGGTAACATGTCCACCCAACCTCTCACATTACAGATAATCTAGTAAGGAGGAGGTAACATGTCCCCCCAACCTCTCCCATTACAGCTAATCTAGTAAGGAGTGGGTAACATGTCCACCCAACCTCTCACATTACAGCTAATCTAGTAAGGAGGAGGTAACATGTCCACCCAACCTCTCCAATTACAGCTAATCTAGTAAGGAGGGATAACATGTCCCCCCAACCTCTCCCATTACAGCTAATCTAGTAAGGAGTGGGTAACATGTCCCCCCAACCTCTCACATTACAGCTAATCTAGTAAGGAGTGGGTAACATGTCCACCCAACCTCTCCTGTTACAGATAATCTAGTAAGGAGGAGGTAACATGTCCCCCCAACCTCTCCCATTACAGATAATCTAGTAAGGAGTGGGTAACATGTCCACCCAACCTCTCACATTACAGATAATCTAGTAAGGAGGGATAACATGTCCCCCCAACCTCTCCCATTACAGCTAATCTAGTAAGGAGGAGGTAACATGTCCACCCAACCTCTCACATTACAGATAATCTAGCAAGGAGGGATAACATGTCCCCCCAACCTCTCCCATTACAGATAATCTAGTAAGGAGGAGGTAACATGTCCCCACACCCTCTCCTGTTACAGATAATCTAGTAAGGAGGAGGTAACATGTCCCCCCCAACCTCTCCCATTACAGATAATCTAGTAAGGAGGAGGTAACATGTCCCCACACCCTCTCCTGTTACAGATAATCTAGTAAGGAGGGATAACATGTCCCCCCAACCTCTCCCATTACAGATAATCTAGTAAGGAGGGATAACATGTCCACCCAACCTCTCACATTACAGATAATCTAGTAAGGAGGGATAACATGTCCCCCCAACCTCTCCTGTTACAGATAATCTAGTAAGGAGTGATAACATGTCCACCCAACCTCTCACATTACAGATAATCTAGTAAGGAGCGGGTAACATGTCCCCCCAACCTCTCCCATTACAGCTAATCTAGTAAGGAGGGATAACATGTCCCCCCAACCTCTCCCATTACAGCTAATCTAGTAAGGAGGAGGTAACATGTCCCCCCAACCTCTCCCATTACAGCTAATCTAGTAAGGAGGGATAACATGTCCCCCCAACCTCTCCCATTACAGATAATCTAGTAAGGAGGAGGTAACATGTCCCCCCAACCTCTCACATTACAGATAATCTAGTAAGGAGGGATAACATGTCCCCCCAACCTCTCCCATTACAGCTAATCTAGTAAGGAGGGATAACATGTCCCCCCAACCTCTCCCATTACAGATAATCTAGTAAGGAGGAGGTAACATGTCCCCCCAACCTCTCACATTACAGATAATCTAGTAAGGAGGAGGTAACATGTCCCCCCAACCTCTCACATTACAGATAATCTAGTAAGGAGGGATAACATGTCCCCCCAACCTCTCACATTACAGATAATCTAGTAAGGAGGGATAACATGTCCCCCCAACCTCTCACATTACAGATAATCTAGTAAGGAAGGATAACATGTCCCCCCAACCTCTCCCATTACAGATAATCTAGTAAGGAGGAGGTAACATGTCCCCCCAACCTCTCACATTACAGATAATCTAGTAAGGAGGGATAACATGTCCCCCCAACCTCTCACATTACAGATAATCTAGTAAGGAGGGATAACATGTCCACCCAACCTCTCCCATTACAGATAATCTAGTAAGGAGGAGGTAACATGTCCACCCAACCTCTCCTGTTACAGCTAATCTAGTAAGGAGGAGGTAACATGTCCACCCAACCTCTCCCATTACAGATAATCTAGTAAGGAGGAGGTAACATGTCCCCCCAACCTCTCCCATTACAGATAATCTAGTAAGGAGGAGGTAACATGTCCACCCAACCTCTCCCATTACAGATAATCTAGTAAGGAGGAGGTAACATGTCCCCCCCAACCTCTCCCATTACAGATAATCTAGTAAGGAGGAGGTAACATGTCCACCCAACCTCTCCCATTACAGATAATCTAGTAAGGAGGGATAACATGTCCCCCCAACCTCTCCTGTTACAGATAATCTAGTAAGGAGGAGGTAACATGTCCCCCCAACCTCTCACATTACAGATAATCTAGTAAGGAGGAGGTAACATGTCCCCCCAACCTCTCCCATTACAGATAATCTAGTAAGGAGGAGGTAACATGTCCCCCCAACCTCTCCCATTACAGATAATCTAGTAAGGAGGAGGTAACATGTCCCCCCAACCTCTCCCATTACAGATAATCTAGTAAGGAGGAGGTAACATGTCCCCCCCCAACCTCTCCTGTTACAGATAATCTAGTAAGGAGGTAACATGTCCCCCCAACCTCTAGTTAGGATATTATAACCGAGCAAGCAATTATTTCACCCTTGAACCGGAAGTTGGGCCCAATAAAAAGACTAAGTGCAGAAAGAGATGTAATACATGGAAATAACCTTATACAAAAGTTATGTGATAACGGCTGTTAAAGGCAGTGAATTAATTGATTATTAATTGATAGATATATCAATATATTTGTAATTTATGTCAACAGAATCATGACACGATGTCATATCGTATTTCTAATTTCACTTTCAATCTCTGTCAGAAATTATGTTTAACTGGAGAACTATTGTAATGTAACATTCAGTTGAACTGATCAATAATACGCCATTAAGCATACAAGATTTTAGAAAGATCTATTCGGTACTTCGCGAGAAAATGCGGTAACAATAATTGTTTAAGGACAGAGGAAAGGCGGAATACGGACCATGGATGAAAAATGATTTGAACAGCTGAACATCTTTTTAAAAATTATTTTAATGTGAAAGTTATTTAATATTGGCACTATTATAAACAATTAAACCTTTGAATTAAGGGCATTTGTCAAAACTGCATGACCTTTAAATTTCTACTGTTATCTGATAAATGTACATACACTGGTGGATAATGATTTCTGTGAATGAAAATTATAGACACGATTAAATCTGTCAAACCTACCAAGAAAGGTCCACCTTGATGTACTGCATGTAGCGGTATGGAGGAAGGATCCATGTACACACCAGCTTGTCCTTCCAATTGTGCCAGATACACTCAATGTCATTAATGGGTTCTAAAGGGTCTGCAACATAAAATACATTGTCATTTACCAGTTCTATATTCTAAAACACAAAATACACCGTCATTTACCAGTTATATAGTCTACAACACAAAATACACTGTCATTTACCAGTTATATAGTCTACAACACAAAATACACTGTCATTTACCAGTTCTATAGTCTACAACACAAAATACACCGTCATTTACCAGTTCTATAGTCTACAACACAAAATACACTGTCATTTACCAGTTCTATAGTCTACAACATAAAATACACTGTCATTTACCAGTTATATAGTCTACAACACAAAATACACTGTCATTTACCAGTTATATAGTCTACAACACAAAATACACTGTCATTTACCAGTTATATAGTCTACAACACAAAATACACTGTCATTTACCAGTTATATAGTCTACAACACAAAATACACTGTCATTTACCAGTTATATAGTCTACAACACAAAATACACTGTCATTTACCAGTAATAAAGTCTACAACACAAAATACACTGTCATTTACCAGTTATATAGTCTACAACACAAACTACACCGTCATTTACCAGTTATATAGTCTACAACACAAAATACACCGTCATTTACTAGTTCTATAGTCTACAACACAAAATACACTGTCATTTACCAGTTATATAGTCTACAACACAAAATACACTGTCATTTACCAGTTCTATAGTCTACAACACAAACTACACTGTCATTTACCAGTTATATAGTCTACAACACAAAATACACTGTCATTTACCAGTTCTATATTCTATAACACAAAATACATTGTCATTTACCAGTTCTATAGTCTACAACACAAAATACACTGTCATTTACCAGTTCTATAGTCTACAACACAAAATACACTGTCATTACCAGTTATATAGTCTACAACACAAAATACACTGTCATTTACAAGTTCTATAATCTACAACACAAAATACACTGTCATTTACCAGTTATATAGTCTACAACACAAAATACATTGTCATTTACCAGTTATATAGTCTACAACACAAAATACACTGTCATTTACCAGTTATATAGTCTACAACACAAAATACACTGTCATTTACCAGTTATATAGTCTACAACACAAAATACACTGTCATTTACCAGTTATATAGTCTACAACACAAAATACACTGTCATTTACCAGTTCTATAGTCTACAACACAAAATACACCGTCATTTACCAGTTATATAGTCTACAACACAAAATACACTGTCATTTACCAGTTCTATAGTCTACAACACAAAATACACTGTTATTACCAGTTCTTTAGTTTCATACAAACTACATAATGTTGTTACATACCATCTACTTTTAGAGTCACCGTGCCAATAAGACCTTCATTTCCAGTAACTTGTCTGATTCTACATTGGTACTTTCCATCATCCTCCAGCTTCCTAACCACCTTTGTAAATGCAACAGCAGTTTCATTGACTATGGTCATGAAGGACTGATCCACCTCTGTACCATTGAATGTGATATACAAATCTGACGCATTTATGAGCTTGGATGGTTTGTTCAATGCACATGTCAGGATGCTAGTTTCATTTGTGTAGTAAAATGGATCATTCGGCAAGAAACCTGAAACATAGTTTTTCAATTTGTTATCAATCAATACTTTTAGGTCATCTGACCCAAAGGTCCAGGACGATTTATATATAGCTGTCATGTTTTGTCCGTTGTTGTGAACAGTCTACATCAGCTGTGTAAACTTTTACATGAAAAACGTTACTCCTCCTTAATGCCATAGCAGATTTTAACCAAATCAGGGCTGAAAAATCTATTGGGCAAGGGAAATCAAAATTTGTATAAATCAGGTTGGTTGGACCCCTGGGGACAGTGGGGTTGCTCCAAATAAGGAACTCAGCAAAAATTTGATTTTCATTCTTACTCCTCCTTTATCCATGGAAGGTTTCTGCAAAATTTCATTAAAACTGGTTCTGAGAAGAAGTCAAAAATGTTAATTGTTTACAGACGGAAGACACACAACAAAGGACAAAAGGCAATTAGAATAGGTCAAGTCTCTAGTGATCCTAAAACTATGAACATGTATAGCTAGATAAATGACACAGTGCAGTATATATGTGATGCAAAGGAAAAAGCAGAAAAAAACCATTTAAATACCATTGGATTGGATAGAAAAAATGGTGATTGATAAAGAAATTTTAACCCATCACTACTCAATATAAAGGAACAAAGGAGGAGCTGAGCCCTAAGAGTGAAAATTACCTCAAATTCAATGCATTTTGATAACAATAATGAAAAGTTACAAATTTCTTACCAAAACTACCAACATGGAAAACAGACTCCTTGTGGGATTTTTTTACTGAAAGTGGCATGTATATATAAAAGCTACTAAAAGTGGCATGTATATATAAAAGCTACTAAAAGTGGCATGTATATATAAAAGCTACTAAAAGTGGCACGTATATATAAAAGCTACTAAAAGTGGCACGTATATATAAAAGCTACTAAAAGTGGCATGTGTGTATATATAAAAGCTACTAAAAGTGGCACGTATATATAAAAGCTACTAAAAGTGGCATGTATATATAAAAGCTACTAAAAGTGGCATGTATATATAAAAGCTACTAAAAGTGGCATGTATATATAAAAGCTATCATTGTCTCTGCTGTAAATCATTGTAGTGAGATAACCTAGCCTCTTGTTAGGAGAAATATAGCCGATTCTTAAAAATCTTTCTAATTAAGTGGGAATGAAAGAATGTGGTCTATGTTAAGTCTTTTCCCTTGCACAACATTGTAATAACTACAATACTGACATGTCAGAAAAGGCCCCATTGTGTGGCTATCCCCAACAATCATCAAGACGGCATCTGTCTATATCGCCATATACCAGTATTTATTTTTAACTTTGACCTTATGCTAATCAATTCAGAAGAAGTCTATAGAGTTCTGTTTATCTGCTTAGAAACCAACAGTTCAAGTTTGAAGTTTTTGAGAGCATGTGGTCTGAGCATTCTGAGGTACAACATTATACCAGTTAGTTAGTGACCTTGACCTCTGGTTGACCATACTCTACATCAACAGGGTTATGTCCCATGTTTCACACCAGATACACCATACTGAAATAAACATAATAGAAGTACTTACTTCCACAATTACAGCAGAGCTGGCATGCAGAAGAAAACCACATAAGATGCCCAAGGCTGATCAGGAGTAAACAGATGGTCTTCATATTGTAGCAGACGCAGCAAATCAATACCAGTACATGTTAAACCTGTAAACAAAGTAAAGGTTTTGGTACAATAACTTTCATGAGTTCAATTTAAAATAAAGTGATCATTAATAAGTTAAGGGCTGAGTAAATTATTCCTGTTGATGATGAGTCTTGAGATATCAAACATTCATACTTTTACATTTCGTAATTACTTCACAACTATTTCAAGTGAAACCTTGAAAACAGTTTGGTTGACTCAAAATCTAAATTTTCTATGACCAAGGCCTCTGGAAAATTCTTTATTAATAGGTATGAGGCAACAAAGGGCCCCAGAGCCCTCAGGAACATATTTCATTCACAGGTATGCAGAGGTAACACAAGAGAGCCAATGCAAGGGCCTTAACGGTAACTCAATAGTCCCATATGCTATAGTAGTATACAAAATCAGTATCAGTACTGTTGGCCAAGGCAGCCATATTGGGTTTCGAAAGACCCGAAAAATAATAACACTTTGTCAGGACCATCTCATGATCATTTTAGGTATGTTAGATCTCAGTCCCACTGATGGAACTTAAAAAGAAGTTTGAAATATGAAAAGTTTATGTATGGGCATAGAGCATGATGACCGACGAAGCACGATGACTAAAGGTCACCTTGACCCTTTATAACTTGAGTGACTGATATCACCACTCTCATTCTACTCCCCCAACACCCGTATTTCCTCTGTTCCTCTCCCTCCACATTTATCCATTATCCATTTTTGTATCTTTCTCCTCTTATTCCCCATCTACATCCTCCAGCACCCCCAGCCAACCCCTAAATCTCCATTATCACCTTCCTCTCTCCTCCTCTGTCTCCTTACCTTTTCTCAGTAGCAGAAGAACTTACATTCAGTCCAACTTTTGAAATTGATGACTTTATCCTAATAACAGAGTGATATGGCTAACTACGGTATAACCTGTCTTAACCGAATGTCATCGGGGCTAGAATATTTGGCTAGTTTACACAGGTATCTGGTTTTAGAGATCGATAATACTCAACATCTGAAAAATGGGTTTTGACTTTAATTTAAAACAAAGAAAATGTAAACAGCAGCTATTCAATTGCTTACAACAACAGAGGAAAGTCAGCCATTCTACGATCTAGTTGTTTTATTAACAAAAACAAAATATATTCAACTTGTCTGCCATTATTTTCTGTATGCTAGCAGATTTGGTCAGTTAAATAATGTCGGTTTTCGGAATAGACAGGTTCTGGATATACAAGTTTTACCTACTTTAATACAAGAGGGAAATTAAAGTGCTGGGGCCAACACAATAGAGCTTGAAAAGACAGGGATCTCAACTAGACAGGGACTGCTTTTAACAAGTCATACTGAACAACAAAAGGCCCATGAGCCCCAACAGTTTCCCCCCGAGTACTAATATGTTTCGGTCAACTTGACCCATTTTGACCCTGCCCATCAGCTTCTGGTGGTTATTTTTAGTCAGGGCCAGTATAAGTGCATACCATAACACCATCCCATACTGATAATTCTACCCAAATTTTGACCATTTGAGATGGAATTCAACAAACATTTATATATACCTGTGACCTCTTGTTCCACAGAGTGGCTGAGTATATAGATACATGTGACCTTTTGTCCCACATTGTGGTCGAGTGTAGTACAATTGTATGATATACATGTGACCTCTTGTCCCACAGTGAGGCTGATTGTAGTACAGTTGTATGAGATACATGTGACCTCTTGTCCCACAGTGAGGCTGAGTGTAGTACAATTGTATGATATACATGTGACCTCTTGTCCCACAGTGAGGCTGATTGTAGTACGACTGTATGAGATACATGTGACCTCTTGTTCCACAGTGAGGCTGATTGTAGTATGACTGTATGATATACATGTGACCTCTTGTTCACAGTGAGGCTGATTGTAGTACGACTGTATGATATACATGTGACCTCTTGTCCCACAGTGTGGCTGCATGAGTGCAGTTTGTAAAATAAAATCTGATATCATGAACATTTTCTAAAAATCAGCCGATGCAAAAATCTATATTTTCATTTTACAAACATATTGTAGAAAAAAATCTTACCAAATTTCCATAACATCAGAGCTACAGACAACTACTGACTGGATTTTAATGGTCAGGCCTGCTCTGAATCACCACAGTGACAGCTAACTATGACAATACTCAGAGTACATTCAACAGGAAATCTCAAACTCTTAGCTTTAATATACTGGTGCCACATACAGGACATGTAAACAAATTCAAGAGGCATTTATATATATCACAAAATAGGTTTTCCGGTACTTGGACAGAGGGGTACACATGGCGAGTCCTTTACATGAATCTGAATCTACTTACAACAAGTGAATTAAGGTTAACTTGAACACATCTGTAGTATACATACAAACTATTGCACAAAACATCCTGGTATATACTACGGGTGTCTATACATGATTTACCAGCCATTCTCCAGTTTTAGGCGGGAGCCTCCAAGTTATTTCAGTAGATATATATATCTCTACTGAAAAAATTTCATCTGAAAACATTTTAGATAATAAAGTCTATATGTTTCCTTAAATAGAATGTTTTGTCCTTAAAACTGATTAAAAAAGCAAATACAGTACACAAGGTCGCAATAAGATGTTAAAGCAACAATAAAAGATTAAATCTTGGTTCTAACACGATTCGTTTGCAACGCGTGTTTTGATTGGTTACGGACCATGTTCTAATCTGCGATAGAACCATGATCTATCGTGTTAAACCACGCCCCGTTTCTAATCAAAACAATATGGTGTCAAGTTTGACTCGTAGCGAAATTCAACACCCTGCAACATTTCTGATTGATGACCCATGAGATTGGAATCGAAAGTGAAGAAATCGAAAAGAATGAATTAACTGAATAAATTTAACAAAAATCGTTAACATCATTCTTACTGTCATTTATTGATTGAAACGTTCATTTCGTCCGTGTGTAGGCATCTAGCCAAGTAAAATCCGAAATGAAATGAAACAAGTGCACACAACTTTCACATAACGGTTGAGCCTGTAGAAACACATCAACTCTGACTTTGTCAAAACGTCCATGTCATTTTGCATACTGCGTAAATCCAAATATGTCTTTAAATCTTCGGTAACAGGACTTTCACAACAATCCAAATACACCGCTTCGTCAACATACAGATCGAACTCTCGCGATTATGGGCGTGGCCAAATGACCGACTTTGAAAGCTTCTTTCTGATTGGTCAGTCCGATATAGTATGACACGTCACTAGTGGAGGTCACAGAGTACTTTACAGCGTAGTTGTAGCAATGTAAAACAATGTTTGTACGTATATTTGACAGTAAACGTGTTAGAATGGGGATAGTACGTTGTTTTTCGTGACTATACTGGTGATTAGAACATGAAATTTGGTTTAAACTCTCGACCTATCGGTCTCGAGTTCAAACCAAATTTCATGTTCTAATCGCCAGTATAGCCATTCAAAACAACGTACTATCCCCTAAATAGAAACAAAATATAAGTTATAAAAGACTTTCCAAACTGAAAGCATGCTTGTTTTGAGCCATGACATGAATGTACAGCTGAATATGTATACCTTCACCCAAGCTAGGTACAGCATATGGTGATACATTCAGAGAACATTTAAGAAATGTAATAAAATAAAACCCTGTGTACAATAATAGGAAAGCTTATTATACTGCAATGATGTACAGAATGTGACCCCTCCGATAACCAGATAGCTGCACTCACTTCCAGCTCACAAAAGCTCATTTCCTGTACAAGTATTTGCACACAAACATTTCAATTTCATACAAATGTTAATGCTTGTGAAGGTCATTCAAATATTTCAACTTTAAGGTCAAAACTTTGACTAAAACTGTACTGGGTGGATGATATAGAGCCTAAAATAATGATAAAGTTTTTGTTTATTGAGGTAATGAAGTTATATTACAAATATTTTCCTACTTTTTGAGCTGCCTCTCCCAAAAAATTGGTTCAAACCAAAATCTTGTCAATCTTAATGAAGAAAGTGATTTTATAGGTTTTATTTTTGCTCTAAAGGGGAACTTTGTTCACCAAAACTTGGAAAGCTTGAATACCAATGATTAACTTGTGTCACTTCATCAGTCTCGGTCAAATTCTCTCTTTATCTTAGTAAAGAAAAATTGGAAATCTCGAAAAAACTTGGATAATACAAAGTGAAAATTTGGTCCCAACAATAAAAGTCTTGAAAATGTTCGAACAACACAAAGTATCGTTTTTGAGTCAAGCAACGATCGGTGGTAAACGCCAACATTTTTTCAACATAAAATTTCCGATTGTAGTACTGAAGGTACATTGTATTGTCACTACAAATCTACTGATTATTACATACTATCAAAAGTGTATTAATTAAATCAATTAAACAATTATCTGTGGAATCTTCTAACAACAACTTTAACTCTATTAATTGGATAATACACCATCTCAGTGACAGTAACATGGGCATGTCCAGTTAAAAGGTAATGGTTGATGGTTCTGTTACATTTTATATATATTGTGTTAAATTTAAATGGTTATTCAATATGACATTTATAAATTGTTATTAGGTTGAATTCTGTTTTATTGAAATCGAAGTGACTAAGTGAAAGAAAGTTTATCATATCTGTCCATCAGCAAGACTACACCAAACTACGAGTGACAGAAATATTGCATATACATGTACATTTATTGTGCAATCTTTATGACAACTCACTTTTTTTTCTCATGCTTCTGTTGAGTTTAAGTTAAGGAAATTCCATTGTATTTCCCATATTTGTCTCCCTAGCTATCTCCAGCCTCAGCAGAGCCAAACTCTTCATTTATAAAACATTGAATCTCCTTTGCCTCCTTTTCCAGACCAGTTTTATCAAAATCCATTCAGCCATTCAGGACTACTAGCAATTCAAATGATCTACCTCGAACACTATTTTCCCAATTGGACCCTGACACTTTGGCCCAAAGGGAGCCACACCTTCCATTTATACAAAACTGGATCACCTTTGCCTTATAATTGGTGCTCTGAATTAATAATACTTTTGACCAAATTTCATCAAAATCTATTCAAGCATTCACGACTAGTAGCAATTTAAGGAAATGTTGATAAACAATGAATGACAGATGACAGAAGATGCACCATGGTATAACTTACCAACCCTTCGGTCCAAGTGAGCTAACAAAAAGAAATTTCTTCCACACTTTTTATGATGTTTTTCTGTATGTTCAAAGCATTTGCACACAAAAGATTCAATAGATCATTCAAATAAGCATTAACTAAAATATTTCTTTGTGTGTCCCAGATAATAATTTTCATATATATTACAATATATATATATTCAATTTTACTTCCTTATAAAGCAGCCCTGGCACACATAATAGGTCTTGTCCCTAATTTCCTGTCCAGGGATATCTCCTCTATCAGCTGTGTATTAATCTATTAAAACTAGCTAGGGTTATAAACGGAATACTAACAAGAGGCCAAGGGCCTCGTAGCTCTCTGGACGTTGATACAGTAACGTGCCAATTTTAGTCTTTTTTTTTTTTTTTTTTTTTAATTTTGCTATATATTCTTTGTATTTTTAACTTTTTCAATGAATTTTCCTGACTTTGTGTATTGATCGTTTTAAATGAAATTTTGTACTCTTATAGAGAATTGTTTCCTGTTTCATCCCATAATATTTTCACTGTTTTCCGATATATATGACTAGAGAAATCATATATTTTTTTTACAATACCTATTTTTTTGAACGCCATTTTGACGTTATTTTAGTAACGTCATATAGAGAAATGGCGTCACACGGAAATTATCAGTGTAGACAATTCTGTATTGCTCCATAAATACTCAACGGAAAAATAAATAAATATTATGAGAAGAAACTATGGACATTTCTTCATAACATGACGAAATATTGTCAAAATCCGTTCACATAGTAATGTTTCATATCCGTGTGTTTGCCAGGGACGTATACGTATACCTCGCGAGACACTCTGTACACTGTAGCAGACGACATAATGTGTATAAAGTAACACGCATAGCAGCATTTTTTTTGCAGCGGCACAGGGATACGTGTGTTGCAGCACATTACTATATACACATTACAGTGGGTTGATATAGGAACTTTGCCTCATAACTCCTCAGAATAACGTTCGGCATGTCCCTGTGACACCGAATATGTCCAAAATGACACCGTATATTGACGATTACTCGAAAATGAAAACATTTAACAACTCAAATTTCTTGTCAAATCTAGTTCGTGTCGACCCCAATCATGTGTCTTGAAATCCATTCTGACAGTCCCACTGTTTCTGATATCCTCTGTCCACAAACTTTTAATAATTCTACTTCCGGCAAAAATATGAGAATGACTGCGTAAGCTCTCCTGGACTCCGTCCAGAGAGCTAAAAACTCTCTGCTGGCTAACTCCTTAACTTGAGATCAAAGACGGGCAGAGCTTTACAGTCCTTTCAAGTCTGTACCAACATTACCCTAATACCCCTCCAAGCCTGTACCCACATTACCCCAATACCCCACCTAGCCTGTACCTCTACTCATATTAGCTTGCCCCTTCCAGGGCGAAAAGACAAAAGGACAAGAATTAAGATATTTGATTTTCCTCTTTTCGAGGTGAAAAGTTGAAATAATGAAATGGCACAAATCAGCCACCTGAATTCATATTGTTTTCATGGTCAAATGGTTGTTTTCACTTGGTATGTTCATATAAAGAATCAGAAACACTCAGAATGAAATATACAGTATACAAGGTGAAAACCAGCTCCTGTCTAGTACGGGTCCCTGTCTATTCTGGCTTTACTGTTCCGGCATTTTCCTTCTCAAACTATATAGAGTAGTTAAAACCTGCATGTCTATTCTGAAAACTGGCGCTGTTCAACTGACCATGGTATAAGTTTACTTGTACAATTGACGTGGCCAAACCGCCCGTTATGTTTTCCCAACAATCAACAACCTAAACAATCACTTCGAGGACTTTCACAATTAGGCTACTGAATATTCTGGGTGATGACCATGTCACTGATTGAAGTTTCCACAGATGTGATTTACCTGTAATTTTAATTTGCATCTCGAGGTGGTTGACGACTATTCACTAATCAAAAAAGATTACCGTCAGATATTGTGAATACTTTTCAAATGTATTCTTGGAAAATAAAGCAAACGCCTGCCTTTTGAGCGTCCAGTTGATACAGATCTAAGAATGCCCGGATGTTGATACTGATTAATGTTACATGTGCCTAACGAGGCAGTGATTGAAACTGGGCTGACTTACTCTGGTGAGTAGGAAAACGATTTGTTAATTCACTGACTAATTAGATGGAAAAATCTTCATGGAAAAATACCTACAACGACAGTACATACACTGCGATTTCCAGCATGGACATAGCCGAGATGTGTTCTCAACCGCTTTATTTAAAATCTGTTATTTTTGTTTACGATCTATATCGGACTTAAAAACTATTTTTTTAATTAACATGCACTTGTGAAAAAACATACACATTGTGAACTGGATGACTTTTTCCTTATTGTTAGTAACTGAAAAGTTAGGGTGTACATTTTCTTTGTTTTAAATTAAAGTCAAAACCCATTTCTCAGAAGGTGATTATTACCGATCTCTATAAACTGGATACCTGTGTAAAGCAGCCAAATTGTCTGGTCCCAGTGGCATCTGGTTTAGACAGGTTACACTGTATGTGTAATACTATCTGTTTTTCATTATTATATAGGTAGGCATGACATGTGTTAATCATTTTAAATAAATAAAAAAAAACATCAAGAAATACAATGTATATATTTGTTTAACCTTATATTAGACTACACAAGAATTGTCAAACAGAGAAAATTATATCATATCATACCAAAAAAATTGTAAGTTATAGCTGTTATTATTTTAATAATAGGAACAGTTAACACATGTACTGGGATTACATTTTAATAATATTAGACTTTTAATAGAGTTTCATTAACATATTTTTTTCATGTTATAGATTCAGAGACTCACAGTAGAAAATCAAGTTGGTTGGTATTTTTTGTCCAAAAAAAAATTAAGTGACAGCTGTTTTTCATTGTGATCATGCAGTACTTCTTTGTAACAAATTTAAACCTATTCTGGACGAATGTCAGTTATGACAATGACAGAAAAGAATGTTTTCATAGATGTTAAGTCATTGTGACAATGACAGAAAAGAATGTTTTCATGTATGTTTAGCCATTGTGACAATGACAGAAAAGAAAATTTTCATGGATTTTTAGTCATTGCAACAATGAGAGAAAAGAAATGTTTTCATTGATGTTTATTTAATATAGCCATTGTGACAATGACAGAAAAGAATATTCTCATGGATGTTATGTCATTGTGACAATGAGAGAAAAGAATGTTTTCGTGTATGTTTAGTCATTGCGACAATGACCGAAATTAATGTTTTCATGGATGTTTACAGTCATTGTGACAGAAAAATGACCTCTATGACGGTATATAAAATCTAGATCTCTCTACACATATGATGAAAACACTTGTATAGAACTTTCACTTTAGAATGTGTTTCAATATATAGGTATATCAACAGGTTGACCTAGATGTTAATGTAAACCAGTTTACTTCCCTGTGTTAAGGATTCACTAAGGACATGGGTTCAAAGTCCACCACAAACCTAAGTGTACAAACTTAGAACTTTACCCTTTTTGGCCCCATTTAGGATAAAAATCAAAAGACAAACATTTTAGGTGAAAAACTTCCTTTATGATTTTTTCTGAAGGAAATAGATTCCATGCTAGCAATCAAACTGTACAGTTGCACTGTAGACTATTCTTCACACTTAGTGCCCTAGGTTCAGACTAGTAGTGCACTACACTTACACTAAGGTAGATTAGTAGTGTACTACACTTACACTAAGGTAGATTAGTAGTGTACTACACTTACACTAAGGTAGACTAGTAGTGTACTACACTTACACTAAGGTAGACTAGTAGTGTACTACACTTACACTAAGGTAGACTAGTAGTGTACTACACTTACACTAAGGTAGACTAGTAGTGCATTACCCTTAGACTAAAGTAGACTAGTAGTGTAGTATACACTTACACTAAGGTAGACTAGTAGTGTACTTCACTTACACTAAGGTAGACTAGTAGTGTAGTATACACTTACACTAAGGTAGACTAGTAGTGCACTACACTTACACTAAGGTAGACTAGTAGTGCATTACCCTTAGACTAAGGTAGACTAGTAGTGCATTACCCTTAGACTAAAGTAGACTAGTAGTGTAGTATACACTTACACTAAGGTAGACTAGTAGTGTACTTCACTTACACTAAGGTAGACTAGTAGTGTAGTATACACTTACACTAAGGTAGACTAGTAGTGCACTACACTTACACTAAGGTAGACTAGTAGTGCATTACCCTTAGACTAAGGTAGACTAGTAGTGCATTACCCTTAGACTAAAGTAGACTAGTAGTGTAGTATACACTTACACTAAGGTAGACTAGTAGTGTACTACACTTACACTAAGGTAGACTAGTAGTGTAGTATACACTTACACTAAGGTAGACTAGTAGTGTACTACACTTACACTAAGGTAGACTAGTAGTGTAGTATACACTTACACTAAGGTAGACTAGTAGTGCACTACACTTACACTAAGGTAGACTAGTAGTGCACTACACTTACACTAAGGTAGACTAGTAGTGCACTACACTTACACTAAGGTAGACTAGTAGTGCACTACACTTACACTAAGGTAGATTAGTAGTGCATTACCCTTAGACTAAAGTAGACTAGTAGTGGACAATGTTTAGACTAGTAGTGCACTACACTTACACTAAGGTAGACTAGTAGTGCATTACCCTTAGACTAAAGTAGACCAGTAGTGGACAATGTTTAGACTATGGTAGACTAGTAGTTATACTACACTTACACTAAGGTAGACTAGTAGTGCATTACCCTTAGACTAAAGTAGACTAGTAGTGGACAATGTTTAGACTAGTAGTGCACTACACTTACACTAAGGTAGACTAGTAGTGCATTACCCTTAGACTAAGGTAGACTAGTAGTGCACTATGTTTAGACTAAAGTAGACTAGTAGTGGACAATGTTTAGACTATGGTAGACTAGTAGTATATTGTGTTTAGACTAAGGTAGACTAATAGTGCACTATAGTTAGACTACATGTAGACTAGTTGTGCGTTACATTTAGACTACAGGTAGACTAGTAGTGCACTATTGTTTAGACTAAGAGAAGAGTAGTGCACTATTGTTTAGACTAAGGTAGAAGAGTAGTGCACTATTGTTTAGACTAAGGTAGAAGAGTAATGCACTATTGTTTAGACTAAGGTAGACTAGTAGTGCACTATTGTTTAGACTAAGGTAGAAGAGTAGTGCACTTTGCTTAGATTTAGGTGATGTCGGGTGACCAAAACCCCCAAACAGGTCGGTAATGGTCATGATCAGTATCCATGGCTACCTGTGATTTTTACCTGTAGGCTACATCTACCTTTATATAATTACCTGAGTACTGTGTGGCAGTAGTATTTATAGTGTCTTTTAAGCTTATAAATTAAAGTTAAACTTGGTTAAATTTTACTTTTATGCATTTGAGTAAAAACGAGTTTGTACCTAAATATAATGTCATAAAATATTAACTCTAGTTAAATGACCAAAAGATATGTACTATACATAGCCATGTAATAAGAAAAATGAAAGGTATATTTTCATAGATATATAAACTTGATCTCTGTTTATCTGTAAAAGACAAAAACAGTGCTAGTTTGTGTACATGGATATCTAATTAAATTATTTCCTAACCTGAATAATGTTTCTCATTAGTTCATTACACACACAATCATATTGCTACAGATCATACGGAGTACATCGATCATGTTTATCCTGCATAAAACATGGAGGTGTCCACAAAAGAAAATTGTTCACTCATCAATATCAGATCAATTGAATAATTAAGTAGAATAGAATCATGAAATAATTCAAGATTTGAGGGGAAAAAATCTTTGTAAAACAGATGATAACCCATTATGAGTCAATATACCTCAGGGTTCACCCTGGACCCAAAAATCACGGGCCATTTTGACAAGATTTCAGAAATCGTATGGGTCAAAACATAGAAAATTGAAGAAATTTGTGAGTTTTGGCGGGCCATTTTGGAAAATATGTGGCAAATGGTCCCATGCCCCCCTCCCCCGAGTTATCCCTGTACCTAATTTCTAATCTTCTTAGAGACAATATTTTTCATATTCTCTTCAATTAAATTTTATTTTAATTTTTTTTATAATTACACTAGCATTGATAAGTGAATTTTTGCTAGTACCCCTGAATTTATGTTTGTAACCCTCAAATTTTCAGAAGAGTGGTATATTTTACCCCTGACAGGGTAAAGTAATGGGACATGCTGGATAAAGGTCATTCATTTGAAAAAAAAATGCTCTTCGGTCATCCCAGCATTCTACAAGCCAATATTAGGTCTCTGGGCCTCTTAAGATTTCAACATATTTGATCCTTTTTAACAATTGCCTTGAATGTAGGTCAAGGTCATTCATTGAACAAACTTTGTAGCCCTTTCTCCCAACATGCTACTGGCCCAATATGATTATCATGGTTTTGGACTTCTTTAATTTGTTACTGATCCATGAAAAGAAGTTGAAAATATAAATGACCGGCGACGACGAACAAAAGGCGATCACAACAGGTCACTTAGAGACTTTGTCTCAGGTGATCTAACATAAGCCACATATATAATTGTGCGTTTGTTATTTCCAATGCAACAACTGTAAATCAAACGTATCCATAAATATTGATATTACCGTATTTTACCGGGTGTAAGCCGTTTTTTGCAGATAACCACACACCCCTGATAATGGCGGACAAAGGTGCTAGCTGGCAGTAAGGTAAGTCTGATGCTTTTAAACTCATTTACTGTATCAGTATCAACAATTCAATAAGTCCATGGGACCTTAACACTTCATAGTTAATGGATATACACAAAAGACATCACTATGCGCTGTAGTTATTGCTTCTTCACCATTTCTCATAACAAGCAAGATTAAAATGATTGGACAAAATGTTTTGAAGAAAAGTGGTTCACAATAAGGTAGTGTAGTCTAGTTAACTCAGTGTCGTCTCACTTTGTCATAACTGATAAAAGACGTTTTCCAATCCCTGTATGTACCTCTCTGCTCTATATAGTTAAAATTTTGCAATGAAAGGAGGTTTTTAGAGTATTCTATGGTCTAACACAGAGAGAAAATATAATGTGGCGCTACCAAAATTGGAAAAGTACCTAGAATGGAACACAATGAAACATTGTTTTAAAATAAACGTGCAATAAATAGCTCTAATAGGAATCTACTGTTACCTCACAAGATCATGTGATGTAATATGAGTTGTAAGCTTATGTCCGACAGAAAAAAAGAGGATGGCCTTACGCCGAGACTTTCCACTCTCTGTCTTTTAAGTGACATATTTAAATGTATAAATACATTTTTAGACAAGGTACCATCAAATCATATCCTTCCATCTTCACAGAACAGTTGGCGTACTTCAAGATCTTGGGGATTTCCAAGTCTGATAGCTAACTAGGCTACTGGGTCGGTCATCTGATGGTGAAAGATTTCAGGGTGAAATCAGAAATTGTAGTACTCACCTTCCACAAACTAAATCTTCAACAGAAGTGATTACCAATCATGACAACGAGAACAATGAAAATATCCAGCTTCGTGATAAACAACCAAGTGAAATAACTTCCTAGTACGACAAGCGTCTCAATGAGCAGAACAAACACACTCACAAACATGCACGTGGTCAAGGGGACGCAACTCGAGAGAGCCGTCAGCGTTCAGGCACACGTAGTCCATATGCACTGGCTTTAATAAGTCTTTGCTTGGACATCATTTTCCGAAATAGGATAGTCCATACATGTAGATGTCGATGTCCTCGTAACTTGGAAATAAGCTCTTGATAGTGTCACTTCACGGTTGCACATACATTCTACATAAGCCCACAGGAAGTAATGATAAATACCCTGCCCGTGCACGTGCCGGGTTTACTTCCCACTGGCTTTGTAATGTAAAAGTAGTCGAGAGATGGGCATATGGCCGCAACAAAAGGCAATCACTGTTTCATTTCATGCATATTTCTAACTTATTTAGGTCACACATTTTCATCTACAAAAACAAACAAACAAACAAACAAAAAGTTCGAGAGTAAAGTATTTAACGGTCGAGAGTAAAGTATTTAGAGGTCGAGAGTAAAGTATCTAGAGGTCGAGAGTAAAGTATTTAGAGGTCGAGAGTATTTAGTGGTCGAGAGTAAAGTATTTAGAGGTCGAGAGTAAAGTATTTAACGGTCGAGAGTAAAGTATCTAGAGGTCGAGAGTAAAGTATTTAGAGGTCGAGAGTAAAGTATCTAGAGGTCGAGAGTAAAGTATTTAGAGGTCGAGAGTAAAGTATTTAGCGGTCGAGAGTAAAGTAGGAAGCGGGGGGGCAGGAGGGGCAATTGCCCCCCCACTTTTTTCAGTGGGGGGGCAAACATATCTTTTTGTCCCCCCCACTTTTTGACATCCAAAATCTAAAAAAGGGGAAAAAACACGAATTTATATATTCATTTCGATAAATATCTGTATATTTTCGAACCGATAATGTTTTCTTGAAGGCAACGATAAAAACTGTATCTTGTACATCCGGAACATTCCGACTTTTATACTAGTATATCAATCCTCAGACCTGTGTGTCGGTCGTCTGCAATAGCCTGGTAAGTCAATATTTATATCTTAATACGAAATTTTGCTTAACTTCATCACATAGATTCAATAAGTTGATGATAATTTGTGAAGTTAATTGAGTTCATAATGAGAATAAATCAGAAACACAACATGAATAAGAATGCGCGGTTTTAACGTGAATAGAGTGATACTAATTACCGACAGGTATGAGGAAATACAAAAAAAAATTCGACTCGCGCTTACGGCGCTCGCTTTATCACTAAATTATTGCCCCCCCCCCCCCCCCCCCCCCCCCCCCCTTTCGATTGCAGATCCACAGGGGGGCTTCGCCACCCTGGGACCCGCTGGGCGGCCCCCAGACCTCTCGCAAACAGGGAAAAAAATCGACTCGCGCCTACGGCGCTCGCATGATCACTTAATTACTGGACTCCCTTTTCGAAAACTCCTGGATCCGCGCCTGATCCCGAATTATTGGAAATGTGCTATATTCATTTTCCGCGGAGGGCTTAGACCCCCTTGAACCCCCTATCAGGGCGCTGCCCTGGACCCGCTGGGCGGCCCCTCAGACCCCTCGTAAAAAAAAAGCAAAAAAAAAAAAAAACAAACAAAAATCGGCTCGCGCCTAAGGCGCTCGCATTATTACTAAATTACTGGACCACCCGCCCTTTCGAAAATCCTGGCCGGACCTGGTGATTCATGTTTTGCCATAAATAATATATCCTGATTTGCGTAAATAACTTATTTTGTACTACATTAATTATCAAAATTATCATGGGATGTTGAAATGATAATTATTGCCTAATTTTGCGGAGATGGCATACGATTTGTTTAGTGCGTAAAATTTAAGGTTAAAAAAAATTTTGCCCCCCCACTTTTTGACGACTTCCTACGCCACTGTAAAGTATTTAGAGGTCGAGAGTAAAGTATTTAGCGGTCGAGAGTAAAGTATTTAGAGGTCGAGAGTAAAGTATCTAGAGGTCGAGAGTAAAGTATTTAGCGGTCGAGAGTAAAGTATTTAGAGGTCGAGAGTATTTAGTGGTCGAGAGTAAAGTATTTAGCGGTCGAGAGTAAAGTATTTAGTGGTCGAGAGTAAAGTATTTAGCGGCCGAGAGTAAAGTATTTAGAGGTCGAGAGTAAAGTATTTAACGGTCGAGAGTAAAGTATTTAGAGGTCGAGAGTAAAGTATTTAACGGTCGAGAGTAAAGTATTTAGCGGCCGAGAGTAAAGTATTTAGAGGTCGAGAGTAAAGTATTTAACGGTCGAGAGTAAAGTATTTAGAGGTCGAGAGTAAAGTATCTAGAGGTCGAGAGTAAAGTATTTAGCGGTCGAGAGTAAAGTATTTAGAGGTCGAGAGTAAAGTATTTAGAGGTAGAGAGTAAAGTATTTAGAGGTCGAGAGTAAAGTATTTAGCGGTCGAGAGTAAAGTATTTAGAGGTCGAGAGTAAAGTATTTAGCGGTCGAGAGTAAAGTATTTAGTGGTCGAGAGTAAAGTATTTAGTGGTCGAGAGTAAAATATCTTGTTCTGGCCGGGGCTCAAATGTTAACATAGCCAAGTCTATCATTTACACCGACTGATGCTGATTATTATGGCACGGGAAGGATGTCATAATTAATTATTTTTGCCTAGGCAAAATTCGATTTCTGCTTAGGCAAAATTTGATTTCTGCCAAGGCAAAATTCGATTTTTGTCTAAGCAATAAGCGAAACAAAATTATTTTTGCCTAGGCAGAAATGATTTTGCCTAGGCAAAAATCGAATATTGCCTAGGCTGAAATATTTTTGCCTAAGCAATATTCGATTTTTGCCTAGGCAGAAATAATTTTGCCTAGGCAATATTTTATTTTTGCCTAGGCAAAAATATTTAATTATGACATCCTTCCCGCGCCATAGATTATCCGTTTACAAGTCTTTGATATGAACACTAGACTACATGTGAATCCAGATAGACGCAGTGCATATTGGAATATCCTCTCGAGAGATGTCGCAAAGATGCATCCATGAAAAAGTTGTTCGATAATTAATATGATGTTCGATCCGTCTGATTTATGTAGGCCTTGTCATCCTAATCATGGACGTATTAATTAGTTCTGGGAATAATGAGGGAGTGTTAACACGTACTTTGTATTTCCCGCCATTTACAGTAGCACTGATCACACAAACGCTTTTAGTGTTGAAGTAAGCTTATGAGTAACACGGATTGTTGCATTAGTCTACATGTAGGTCAGAAGAAGACACCCTGATGTCTTTGGAATTTGTCTTTGGAGGTTGAAGATTTAAACTTATGCGTGCATGCAAGGTACTTTTTAAGCTATAGCTTTCTTGAGCAGACTGTACAATACCCTATGCTATGTAGAAGTGTAAATAATTGTGAGTTAACACTGAAAATTACGGATACTTATGTACGTGAAGCGTCAGAATCTATTTATAGATTGTCAGGCCTCATCGATGTTCTGCTGTTCTCGTCGATATTTGTAGATTTTAACCAATCTGTTAGATATACATATATTCTGTATTTTAATGTTAAATTTTGATATGCATTCAAAAGAACTTGATTTACGTGTTTTAGCTGACTTTCAAATCCTAATGACCCCGGGGTATAAAAAAATGGACGATTTTTTGGGTGTGACGGTTTATGAGTTGAAAAAAACCACATCATAAAGAGTTATTAAAAAAAGAGATAGAAAACAGATTTAAGTAATTTTTGACACGTAAATATATTCATCTTTTTAAAGATCACATTGAAATTATCCATTGGATGATGATGTCATTTTCTGTAAAACCAACATTCTACTTTCATTTTAAACCATATCAGTCTGACTGACACTCATATGAGTATCCAGAGCACTAGATAACTAGTCCCAGACGTAATGTATTATCCTTATTCCTTTTAACAAAAGAGTGATTTCCACACATGTGACAGTAAGTTTACTGTTATTAACTGAGAAAAGGTTTCTGAAAATAATTTGCATAAAAAACAGTTTGAATTTTTAAACATATTGCTAAAGGAATGTCAAGCTTCGTGATAAAATTAATCAGGATGTACTGATAATAATACAATCATGGAATGGTTCAAGAAAGAAAAATTTATTTGAAACCCAATTATTTCAGAGCATAATATTCTAATATTGTTAAATGATATTGTTCAGGTGAGGATCTAGGAATTTGAAAAGGGGGGGGGGGTCCAGAAAATGTGTGAGCGCCATAGGCACGAGCCGAATTTTTTTTGATGAGGGGTCTGGGGGCCAACATTTCGGAAAATGAAATTATTATAGCAAATTTAATTTTGCAATCTTTCGGGGATGAGATTTTCGATAGGGGGTTGGGGGTTGGCATAGACATGTTTTTTAAGACTATAAAAAAAATTTTCCTTGTCCAAAAAAGGGGGTGTCCTGATCCCCAGGAGACTCCCCCCCCCCCCTGGATCCGCTAGTGTTGTTTGAAATGAACATTTCCATTTAATCAGAAGGGACAACATTGTGAAGCACAGTAGCAGTATTACTATGGTTGCTCAGTCTATTATCTACTACCTGATATTGGTAGCTCTACCTCAAATGTGTTCTCTGGATTCAGAACAGTGGCATTATAGACTTCAGAACAATTCATACATGAAATAAAAAGTGATCATGATCAGTCACTATAGACTATCCTTGAAAATGATTAAACCCACAATCTGATGATGAGCTGTTGATGTGTAGGCTATCTTTTAGTCCCCAGTTGTGTCCACTTAATTTTGAAACTGCATGATCCCTAAAACAAAAAGGCTGACAAGCGTCCATCTTCAAATTTGTCATTTAAAGTTTGTTAAGCCTATTAATTGCAATTCTTGAAAAGTATGTCATGGGAAAAAAAAGTTCTTAAGTTTCTTGTGTAGGTTCTCCTTGGTTGCTAGTTGTGGCCATTCATTTTTGAGTCTGAACAGGAAAAAAAATGGGCAAGGAGTTGCTATCTTTGACTTTCATAGTTGAATTTTGTTTCCACTCTTTCGTGAGAAGTACTGAAACTTGCAAGGATGCCTGTTCTCTTGGGTCTCTTGTTGTGCCCATTCAGTTTTGAGTCTGATCAGGAGAAATGACAAATGACATTATAGAATTATTAGATTACTATGGTTAAATTTTGTTCTTGTTTTTAGGTCACCTGAGACAAAGCCTCAAGTGACCTATTGTAACCACCTTTTGTCCATCGTCGTGTGTCCGCAACCAATTTACATTTTCGATTTCTTCTCTTCAAACCTCCAAACCAAATTCATTGAAATTTGGCAGGAAGGTCGACAAAAAATGTGAATTATGTGGTCCCGATCCCAGAGGGGCCCGAGGGGCGGGGCCAAAAGGGTCAAATTGACAAAAATTTCAGAAAACATTTTCTCAAATCGGGTTCCCATGCCATTTGCCCATCATACATCTTGCTGCCATATCGACTATAACAACTTTAAAACCACTGTCCATTGCTTAAATGGTCGGTATTGAAGTTTGTTATTCTATTTCTGAAGAAGTACAAGAAAGATATACATATATTTACATTGCATATCTTTCTAAATCTTCATATGAAAGTTCTACTTCAATTCCAACAAAGGGCCACCTTGTTTTGTGAATACATGTACTTCATATTTATGCAACAGATAACTATCAAGAGTAAGAAGAAGAGAAAAGTACAGTGAAGTACTAAAAGAACCAATAAACATTATATATACAATAGTAGGATTGCTCTGGGATGTGTTGTCAAAAAGAAATATTAATTGTAATCAGGTAATTGTCTGTATATATATAGCATAATTCAAAACTACATCATGTACATGTATATTTTAACAAATTCTGTTTTTACAGGACCAGCAATAAGAATTTAGGAACTTTGAAGGCTAAGATGGAGTAAGTAAACTTTACATTCATTGAACTCCAAATTGTTGTGATAATAATAATAATTGAATTCCTAATCCTGTCGCATATTATATTATTTAGTAACAGGTCTTTATGGTGTCATATAACTTTTGAAAAAAAACCAAACACTTGTAATGATGACTACTTGAAAATATTACTTAATTATGGGAGAGGGAAACAAAAAATCATAGTTGGTCTTCAGGTAGATCTAGCTAGGCCATCTGGGGCCCTGACCTGACGCAGACTGGATCTCGACTGGCTTCATCTGTTTGTGCTTTACTATAGAACAAGCAGAGATTATTGACATGCAAACAAAACTTATTCTGAATCAAAAAAATGGAAAAAGTAGGGACAAAATGTTTACAGAATAAGATTTATATGAAAACCCTTGGAAAAGTATAAGGAGAATCAGATATTCGGAAGTGACAAGCTTGGGTTTCCTCCGACTACTAGTGCTGGTGACAATTGATCTTTAATTACCTCCTTTATAGACATGATATAATATACTATTAATGTGACAACACATTTTTATCGCTTGATTTATTTGTTTCACTGAGGATCCCAGGTTTTCATTAATGTGTTATTGTCATATATATGTGACAATTTATGAAATGGTCATGATCATGACGCCTTTAAAAATGAAAGGTTCATAACAATTAATATCACCTTGTATTAATATGTTATAATATTGGTCTGTGGCCTTAATCCATTACAAGTGTTTATAAAATGATTCAACTCGCCCCATTTTCATCAAAATTCCAAAACTAAAATTTAAAGATATTCTTTAAGTTCAATTTTCCATAGTAAAGAATTACAGAATTTATGAAAGGTGAGGTACCGGGTAACTAAAGCTTGATGAAACCGGGGATGGGTTGTGAGGAACACGTTTATGTACATATTATACATGGAATGTGGCCTTGTAGGTGATCATTTTAGTAGAAAACCCTTGTCCTGTTTTGTGTATGGTTTGAGATTTTACATCCTAATTATAAGTAACAGCTGAGATTACATAACAACATGTAATTGTGTGTAAATTTACAGTGCAGTTGTTCGTAAGGTGTAAGTATTTGCATCTAAAAACATGTATGTCAACTAATGTTATGCCTCGTTGCCTTATTCTTTTCCTTGATCTTGCATACATTGTAAATTTCTGTTAATTAATATAATCGCATATTTCTTTACAGTTCAACTAATGTTATTGCAACCATGAACAAACAACATAAAGGACACCATGAATTTATACAGAGTAGTCGGCCTATTTGTTTTTATGTTCCAAGTTCAAATAATTTAAACCAATCAACCATAGAATATTGTATAATGTGGATATTTATTAACCTTAAGACTGTGATGTTGACTGCCACATAACAATGGTCTGAGGCTTATATTTAGTAAATAATAATTAGTTTTAAGTGAGTATTGAGATTGCTTTAATTATGGCATGATAACTGACATCACAAAAGTGACATTGATTGTACATGAAGCTATCAGTATCACAAAATATCAGCCTGACATATCATGTGATCACTCTTGTCCCATATGTAAAGTCCCCCTGGTCCCTTAATATAGACATATTGCATTTTATGTCTGCTTGGAAAACAACATGGCCAACAGGCTGCCATCTTGGCTTTTGTTGATTTAAGTTTGTTACATGTATCGCTATTTCTTGGAAAGTGCTGAAGAGATTTTTCTCAAATTTCAGATGTAGGTTTCTCTTGGTCCCTAGTTGTGCATATCATATTTTGGGACTGATTGGAAAACAACATGGTTGTCAGGCAGCCATCTTGGATCTTGACAATTGAAAATTGTTGTAGCTATTTCTCAGAAGGTACTTAGGGATCTCTCAAAAATTCTATTTTTAGTTCCCCTGGTCCCTTGTTAAGCATATTGCATTTTGGCACTGATTGAAAAAACAAGATGACCGACAGGAGGCCATCTTTGATTTTGATAATTGAAGGTTGTTATCACTATTTCTCAAAAGTTAGGTAATTAAATGGCATCTTTCTCAAATTTCATATGTAAGTTCCTCTTGGTCCCTATAGTTGTGCATATTGCATTTTGGATTCGATTGGAAAAATAACATGGCCGACATGCAGCCATCTTGTATTTTGACAATTGAAGTTTGTTACAGCTAGCTCTCAAATTTCATGTGTAGGTTAGGTTCCAGTTGGTTCATTGTTGTGCCTATTCCTGTATAGGACCAACCTGACAACAACATGGCCAACAGGCAGCCATCTTTGATTTTGACAATTGAAACTCTTTCTCGGGTTTGAATGTAGATGTTCCTCTTGGTTTTCAGTTGTGCATGCAGGTCAGATTGAAAGAACTAAATATATGACAAAGAGTTTGATTTTGATAATTACAGGTTGCTCGTGCTATATAGTTTTGTATAAAGTTATTTAACATTTGAAGGAGGAGAGAAAGAAGGGAAAAGAAGAGTTTTTCATTTGACTGATATGGATCATTCAGTGGTGGGAACCAAGATCCCTCTGGGATGTCTTGTCCTAAACTCTCCTGAAAAGAAAACATTAATGTTTATGTGTGGATTGAGAAATATAAATTTTCAGAGAAAGAGCTGCCACATACTAATTAAAAACTATAGTCTGATAGTAATTCTCTAACAGATTGTTGTGCAATTAGCAGATTTTTTTGTACATGTGCTTTCTTTGAGATTTTTCATCCCGTCCAGCATTTTTATGCCCATATCAAAAATACAAAGGCAAATTTTTTAAACAGCATTTGCAGAATCGTACAGTTGATGGTACGCATGAAGATTTGTCCAGATTCTTGTCCTAGGCTTTATTTTCTTAATTCTTGCAGATTTCCTTGAATGAACCTTTACACACCAATGCTTTACTCCTTTGCATTGTTTTGGTTAAAGTCACAGTCATTGTTCAAAGTAAAATATCAAATCTGGCCAAACAACACCTTCATTACAAGAGATGTTACAATTCACTGTGATACGATCGAATCACAGTATTTTACATAACATTTAGATTCACGATACCGTTTCCGTAATTTTGATATGTTCACAATTCTAAACTTACAATCCACCACCAACTCTGTAAGCGTTTATACATTCGTTTCCATTGGACCGCTTGCATTTTATTTTTCTGAAAAGAAGACTTGGAGTATTCACTAAACTAATCAGGATTGTATCTCAGTTCATTTCATATGTGTGAACTCTAGTCAGTGGACAAAAATTCACAAATTAACAGATGTTTTGTTATTATTATTTCAGAGAAGGTTGAAAAATTTGACATTGATAAGGTTACAATTTTAAGAACTTTCAATTACTTGTCCTTTAGAATCGCTGGTCTGAGTGATCAGGGATATAAAGTTGTGAAATCACACTATGTGGTTCCAGGATCCTGTCCCACAGGAAAAGTTTGAAATGTAGAAGCTTTGTGGTGCATTGTGTTGCCTTATATAATTAGAAATTAAACAAACTGTAAAGCTAGTATCTTTAGAAGGAAAAAAAAAATAGTTAAATCAATTTCATTTTTGGAGGGTGTGTAAATATAAAGATTGTGATTTTTTGACATTGATAAAAACTCAGTGAAATACCTACTAGCTAATGATATGATCCAACTACCAATAACCACAGTTGTCTGCTTCTGGTTAGTATTGTTGTGAAAGATGACAGAATATACAATGTTATATACTCAATATCTATCTTGCCAACAATGGCAGGTGTAGTCTACGATCACGCGAGTGAGGTACGTAAATACGTCCGTGTACAAGCTTGACCAGGTGTAGACTTCGCTGATAGTGGTCATGCACGGCCGAACATCAACTCTGGGACGAGGTGACATAAACACCTTGGCTTAGAGAAGTCAGCTCAAGTTTCAAGTTTTTTTATTTACCAAATGTCATATAACATATAGGTATATATCAATACATAATACAAGAATCATAATAATAGAATGTCCCAAGATGGCGGAGGATAATTCCTTATACATGTACAAAATTAATATTAATACTCATTACCATTAATATCATTAAAATAGTGAAGTACAATATAGCACTATAGACGATACCGCATAGGTTCATAAATTCATTAGATTGTTTCTTAGATCTGTTGCATGCACCAAATATTTACCCAAATTACGTAATGTTTTGATATTTTTATATGAAAATAATTCTATTAGCTTGAATACACTAGGATGTTTGTAATAGTACTTCTTTAAAAATTTAATTCTTAATTCTACATACGCAGGACATAATAAAATAAAATGCATTTCGTCTTCAATATCATTGTTGTTACACAAGGTGCAAATTTGCTCACCTCTCGGAACTGCATTATAGCGTCCGGACTCAATATGAAGAGAGTGTGCCTGCATACGATATTTACTTAAAATCTGTTTAGTTTTAGAATTAAGAGATTTCGTCAGGTAATATTGAAGTTCAAAGTCATTCGCAAGATAT
Source organism: Pecten maximus (assembly GCF_902652985.1). NCBI lineage: Eukaryota > Metazoa > Mollusca > Bivalvia > Pectinida > Pectinidae > Pecten > Pecten maximus. Next base: position 14,060,059 of record NC_047018.1, on the reverse strand, counting down.
TTATAAATTTGACACTTAGAAGAATTATTAAAGGAACTATGTAAATCTTGTATAAATATGTCATGCAAGCGTTGCGTATACAATTCTAAAAAGTGTTTTTCATTGTTAACATTTTGAGCAATCCAAACGTAATTAAAGCCATGTCTACATAAATCATCTTTTATCTCATAGACCCAGTTTAATTTACAATTAGGCTTTTTAATATTGAGCTCTAGCAGTGCCACATAGCATGACTTCAATATACAATTATTTGTCTTTAACAACTTTAACCAATACTTCATGATCATTATTTTTCGTTGTACATGTAAACTATATCTACCAGTCTCAAAATACACCATGGAGCTATTGACTGTTTTCTTCACGTTTAGTAATCCTTTAAGGAATAAAAGATGTACAGCTTCAATCTTAGGTGCTGGGTGATGTCCCCATACTTCACAACAATAATTAAGTATACATGACACATATGTATCGAATAGTGATAAGTTTCGGCATTAAGCATATAATTTTTAATTCTACTTTTGAGAAGATAATAAGCTTTCCTTCCCTGCGATGCTAATGTATTGTGTGCGACAGTAAATCTTCCATTATAATTAAAAACTAATCCCAAATAACAAAAAGTATCAACTACATCTATATCCTTCCCTTGAAAAGTCCAATGTTCGGTAGGCGTCAAACGCTTGCTCTTTCTAAAAACAACAATTTTGGTTTTATTTATGTTAACTGTTAGATTCCATTTATCGGAATAGGTTTGCAGACAATCTAACATATTTTGGAGATCATTAGCATCTTCAGTGAATAAAACTGTATCATCAGCATACATAAGAATAAATAAATTTAAAAGTTGCAATTGGTAGCTATGACAATTAGAGTTAATTAGTGCACTTTCCATATCATTAACAAAGAGCGAATATAGTATCGGCGATAAAGATTCCCCTTGTAAAAGTCCGACATGCAAGTCGAACAAAGCAGATAATTTCCCGCTTAATTTAGTACAGGATTTTACATTATCATAAATTGACTTAATTACATTTAACAACCTACCTCTAATTCCACTTCTCCACAATTTAAGCCAGAGTTTATCGTGACAAACACTGTCAAATGCTTTACTATAATCGACAAATACGCAGTACAATTTTTTATTCTGTTGTAAAGTATTTGTGATTAAACTATGTAATGCAAATATTGCATCACGTGTACCAAAACCAGGCTTAAACCCATATTGCGCATCTGTAACGACATGTTCAGATTCGCTCCATTCTAACAATCTTCTATTCAAGAGACTGGTAAATAACTTAGCTACATGACTAATTAGGGTAATACCCCTGTAGTTGTTAACATTGTTTTTATCTCCTTTCTTATGCAAAGGAGTAATTACACCCTGTGCCCAGGCTTGGGGGAAATATCCAACTTCCATAATGGTATTGAATAATTTTAATAAAACTGGAGCAAAATAGTCCTTATATTCAATTAAATATTCATTAAGAATCATATCCATACCAGCCGACTTATTTCTGGATAGACCTTTAATTGCGTCGACTACTTCCACTAATTTAAAATCCAGATCTAGTTCAGAAAAAACATTATCGTTATCATCAAAGCCGCTATCAGTGTCGGACTCCATACGAGTAGGCTGTCCAGCGAGACCCTTGAAATATTGATAAAAATCATCTAATACTAGATCACTATTGACACCAACCCGTCGCTTAGCAAACGTTCTGTAAAATTCTTTGGGGTTATTACGTTTTAGCAATTCCATCATGTTACCTTCCATTCGTATATAGGCACGCTTCAGCTTGGCCTCGCACACTTTATAACATTTTTTAGCTTCAGATAGACATACCCTGTTATCATAAGATCTGTTTTTATTAAAATTAGATAAAACAGTCTTATAATTAGAATATAACCTCTTGCAATGATCATTGAACCATGGCTTATCAGTTTTTGTCTTACTAACATTGGCACAATGACAAGAGCAAGAACAATTTAATATTTTACGATTACGTAAACAAAATTGATCAAACAACGAACGCGTACATTGAACAAAATTGTCCAGGCTTTTATCAATACTTTCTTTTGTGTTGTTTAGCTGATCAATAGATCTTTCAATCAGAAATATGTTTTCCAGAATAGTTCTGTTATCATTGGCCTCCTCAGACCAGACTACACTGGAAACAGAGGAATACTTATTCTCATCTGAACAGCAATTACAATCCTTATTTGTCATATTAAGGCATGTTAATGAAACATATATAGGGGCATGATCTGAAAATTCATTAAAACAGCCCACTAAAAAATGTTGAACATTAGAAAATGAATCTGTAACCGCATAATCAATCACACTTGTACCATTAGTATTACAAAACGTTATCTTACCGCTATTGTCTCCTGAAGTACGGCCATTTATAATTTTTAAACCAGTTGACTTACAGAGCTCTATCAAATTACGACCAAAGCTATTAAGTTGTACATCTTCAGATTTACGTATGGGAACAGTCTGCTCTTCATTATAAGAAATAAAACCATCATCAAGACTATTTATGCGGTTATGTAGACTATCAAATGTTATATAATCAGGTTCCGCTCCTGTTCTACTATTTAAACCACCAATAACAAAAACATGGCCTTTACTACTATAGTGACCGACTCCATTTTCTAACACCTGGAAAATGTCCTGGTCATACGAACCGTAAAAAACTGATCTGTCTGGAGGTATGTATGAAAAAGCTATATAAACATCTTTATTATCCTGGAAGAGTTTTCCATCTATTCTGACCCACATAATACTATCCAATTCTATTAAATCTACCGATAAAAACGGCCGAAGCCAAGTTTTGAATAGGCATACAATACCTCCACCTTTACACTTGGTTCTAACAACTGGTTTACACGATTCAAAACCATTTACTTTAAGCTCATCCTCATTATCTAACCAACATTCAGACAAAAAGACTATATCTGAAGTGTGAAATACACCACAAAAATCTGAATTTTCAAGTTTTACACTTAAACTACGCTGGACATTCCAGCTACATACAGTTAATGAGGCGTTACCCTCCTGAGACCCCTATACTTGCTTCACATTAGTTTCGTCACTACCAGCAACCGACATCTGCGAGTCTGTAGGAGACGGATGCTGGGGCGGAGAGACATCAGAACTAGGTTCTTGAAAAACGGAAAGATCATTGTCAGGCACTGACTGAACGGGTCCTTCAGACACGTCGACACTACGCGATTCCAGCGACTGAAATCTATTAGCTGTTCTAAGATCAGCAGTGCCTTTAGACGTAGATGATGGTGTTGACGACGGACAACGACGCTTTGCAGCCCTTCCCCCACGATGCGACGACCCCGACACCGTACCATGAACCGTTTGCACATACCGAGGTTTGTCTGTCTCAGGTCCCGCGTAAAGAGCTCCATCTACGTACATACGATCTCTCACGAATTTCACTTTGTGACGATCTCTCCTGAGTTGTTTGGCGACCGGATACAGTTTTTGTCTTACCTCCTCAACAACTGCTGGAAATTGCTCGTTGATGCTGTAACGCGATCCTTGCAACCTGTGTGTCAGTGATAACACTAATCCGTGCTCGTCACGTACATTCACAACACTTCTCCCTGTTTTAATAATGGAATGTACTATTAGCATCAGCATCTGCAGCTGAATCGGAACAATAAGGTCAACCCCAATGCCGCTGCATGACAAACTTCAAAAATGCATCAACCTCTCTCGTAGCAGGAACTCAACGGCCGCTCACGAACTAAGCAAAGTGTCGACCCATGTCAGCAGCGATTGAGCCAACAGAGCATCTTGCCGAACCTCGGATGACGTCCCCGAACAGCCGGCCCAAAACCAACAAGTAGCTATGTATCCGCATAGCACAGGAAACAGGCAGGGCAACCATCCAACCAATAACAAGTCCTCTGCAGAAATGCAGATCATCCGACAACATTCCCCAGCAGTAGTGTTTCTCCCAGATTCACCATAGGACCGTGATCCATGCAGCACTGGCAAACCAAGATCACCACCTTGGGTGCTGCCCCCCCCCCCCCCGAACCAGAGGGATCCAATGCACATCGCCAAGAGACGACCGTCGTCCCCTCAGATGTCTGAGGCCATCATGGGATACACAACCCTGAGGTATGTTATGGCGAGGCACGCACTCAACCCTCCCCGAAGTACCTAGGGTCGGCCACCTGTGAAGTAGACACCAGCCCCAGTCTTTATGAGAATGACTGACAGGACAAAGACCCTCATTCAATTCAGCGATCCCTTCACCATAGTAAACAGAGACACTTTGCAAACGACATTCGATTCCAGAAGGAACCGACTTTCTTTTTTTTTTTTGATTCCAGAAGGAACCGACAACGACCCACGGTCCCTGGATAAGGACTACTGGCAGAGCCCCAAGCACGCCAGCCGGCATACTGCAGGGCAGTCTAAGAAGTAGGAGCAACCCCAGCGAAGCACAGCTTCGACACCTGCATAGACCCTGAAGACATGCTACTGCCGTCTGTCCATCGATCAAGGACAACAACTGCAGGCCTACCATCCCTTGCCCATCATCATTGAAAAAAGTGTGTTCCCCCAATAATAAAGTCACAATACCCACAATAAGGACTGCAAACTCTGTGACCAATCTCATATCCTATAAGGAATCCGGTGATTCTTCGGTCATTCGACCAGGCGCGAAACCAATTCGCAACCAAGACACCCTAAAAACATCTCCGGCCACAAAGGCGGTCCAGCGGAATCCCTTGCTGACCATTCCAATCCTACTACATCATGGATCTACATCGTTAACATCAATGAAGACACGTGAGGAGATGCAGCTCCCAATTTCATTGATCCTCCTAGGTGAATCAGACTGGATGTAGTTGATAGGACAGAACCAATCATGGAACCCAGTTGGAAACATACACCCTTAACTGTTCATAAACTCCGCTTCGGTTACTATCCTGTACGTTCCTTCCCCAGTAAACGATATCAAGTTCACACTAACCCCAGCAACAGCGTGTCGAGAGGGCAGCATCGGTTTGTATAACGCTAAATGGTTTGGTGCAACAAGGTCCCCAAAGCATGGCGTTGGCTTCATCAACATTTCACTCTCTACATGCATTTTTTTCCCCACATAAGTTTGTCTGTGGATGAGACTCATAGGCCGGCACCCAACATTCAGCCGATCAGCATTAACCAACCCACAATCAATGACACCTGTGTCTGAAACTCTGGTTCCTTGTGCTGTCTGACGAAGCACGTTGTCAACAATTACAGGAACTCCCTCACAACAGGTACCCCTCTCCGAAAAGATCATAGAAACTTTCTCCCCCTCACCACTGCCTAGCTGAATTAGAAAAGGAATCACAGCCTCATCCTCTGTATGTTGAATTACATTACCACACGGTGCAAGGGAATGGGCCATTTGCTGCGGAGAGTTCCGATTAGGAACACAATTATCTGATGTGGGGGAGGTACCCAGTGAGGATCTCCTGCACTTAACCAACATCATCAGGTTATCAATTTCTGTATTGATACCTGCCGGTTCTCCCGTTCACTGAACCCCTTCAATGTTACCAATCATAGTGACACCCGATATAGAAATGTTGTCATATGTATGTATATTGTGATCCTATATGCTATTTGCATACGGAATAAAAATAATTGAATTGAAATAGAAACACAACAGACATGTTAAAATCAAAAGCACTGAACAATAGCACTGATAGTGCACCGCCCTGCGATGTGTGGCTATAAATAGCTTTCACCAACAACACTGTGTATGTACCGCTGTATAACTATTTATGAAATTGCGCTTTTACTGCTGATCCCAATGTTGTGAACGATGACTGAATATACAATGTTATATACTCAATATCTATATTGCCAACAATAGCAAGTGTAGTCTACGATCACGCGTGTGAGGTACGTAAATACGTCCGTGTACAAGCTTGACCAGGTGTAGACTACGCCGATTGTGGTCATGAACAGCCGGACATCAACTCCGGGACGAGGTGACATAAACACCTTCACTTAGAGAAGTCAGCTTGTCACGTACATTCACAACAGTATTGATAAAAAAAAATATCAGCCCTACTCCTACTATATCAAAAAGGTATAACACTCAAGAAACCAAAAGTGGGGTTGAGGTTCGATTTACTTTGAATTTAAGTTCAATCTGATTAAAACATCAAATGCATGTAAACTTCAGTAATGTGCCTTGGTTTAGAATCCTTAAATATCAATGCATTTAATTCTTTTGTTGTATGACAATAATTTAAATATGAAAAAATGGATCACAAGTGGTCATGATATCAGACGATGCATAGACTTTGGAATGGAGGTAGTTGGTATGTTTTAGAGTGGTATGCAAAGGGGCAATCTGATTGGTGGACAACTCTATAAACAATACTTGTCGACCAATCAATTCTACGTTTGTTCCACAGTCGATGCATCGTAGATCTTCAAGTGTTAAATCTTGTTGATATAGTACGAGTAGGGACTAATATTTTTTTCTATCAATGCTATAACCTGAAGCAGATGCCTGTGCAGTAACAGACCATTGTCTTAATCCAAGTTTCCGAATTATCAAAAATTTAATAATGCTTATTCATGAGTATGTATATTGATCATCTACATGTATATACATACAGTCGAATCTGTCCAAACGACCATCTCTATTTAGTGACCCTCTGTTCTAAGCGACCATTTCAATTCCTCCCGAGCGTTTTTCGCTCTATATTTAAACTCTTTTATTAAGCAACCCTCTGTTTACGCGACCAGCGACTACAATTTTTCGTTCCCGTGATAAAAATAACTCTCCAATAAGTGACCAGAAGTCTCCAAAATGCCTTACATTACCATTTTCGCCTTAATAACACCCAAGTAGTTTTACTTTTCGTGCAAAAGGACGGGAGATGAGGCGAAGTGACCATCTGGAATTCTGACGATTTTCAGACGTTTTATATACGATATATCAATTTGCATGCGAAATATAACAATGAAGGACTGCATATACAGTTAACTTACTGTTAAATCATGATTTGTTATCTATTTTGAGACATTAAAACAGATATTTGCCAGTGAAAAAGTCACTGTTTTTAAAGTAGGAAATGCAGGAACGTAAATAATAATCGGAGCGGAAATCCGGACCAAGATTTCAGGAATTAAAAAAAATATATATAAATAATTTGAAAGTAATCTAATTAACCAATGAAATATATTTCTCATATTAAATCGATGTATTTTGCTATGCTGAAAGAATTTCAAAAAATACATATAGTGATGAAAAATTAGCACAGTAATAATTATTAAAAACAAAATACACAAAAAAAAAAAAAAATTGTTTTGTTTTATTCAATGAAGTGGTTCATTTTTCATATATATCATAAATCATTATTGCCAATTTATAAAGCGAATAAAAAGCTTATGAACATTTATTAAATTTAAGATACCATCTCTATTAAGAAACCACTCTCCATTAAGAGACCGTTTTTCAACTTCCCTTGAGTGGTCGCTTAATACAGATTTGACTGTATATATATTGATAACATCTCACTTAGCCGATATACTTTATGCATAGCCATATTTTAAAATGTATATACATGTATGTGTAATATAATACAAGTTTGCATGCAGTATATTTCTTAAAATGTTTTCTGTTAAAATATGTAACTTGTCATCTAAATCTTGCTCTACCTCAAAACATAATTTCTTCCATTATGATATTGCTGAGAATTTATTAGTACTGTTTGGGGTGATGTAGAGAAGGGTTGGTTAGAAATTTGTATTATCCCCCACAAAGTCTGGGAGGGAATTGTAGCATTCTGTTTGTAATTTGGTGGCTTTTTTCATATATTCAAATATGAGAAGACCTTGAACCTATAAGGCATATATGATGACATTGTATAGCTCCCCTTTAAAATAAAGCCAATGGTTTAACTCTAATAAAGATACTGTACATATATATCTATACATGTATATATAAGTACATATAAGCTGGGCAATCTCGAGATATATCACTTCACAATAAAGTAATTTTTTATTTCCTGAATTAGATGATACATACACAGCTTATCTAATGGGATGGTTTCACATGCTATTAATGCACTGTGTGTGTACCTAAATGTCTCCTAGATTTTTCTACATATATTTGCATGCTTTACATCTCTAAGATGGTATATATTTCATCCTGATCCCATATTAGTTGTATCATGATGTTTTTTGCTATCCAAAATGTTTCTGTAAATGTAATACAGGTATGTCAAGTAGGAAATATACTCAAAGTTTTATCTAACTGAAACAAATTAATTAGTAATGACACTAAAACAGAGAAATCTAACATTTGAGACTGTACAGAAATTTGTGGAATATAAATGGGTATCCTGAAAAACTGCTAGGAATACCACAAATTGTCCAGACATACATGCCAAAAGAGAAAGTATATGGCCTATAGCAGTAATAGCTGGCCACATATATATATAATATAAGGTATGTGGTGCCCTGTAATAATCACTTTGTCCGTCTGTCCACAAATTTTACTCTTGGCTACATGTAAAACTATGGTAATTATTGACCGATTCACGGGAAACTTGGTCAAGATGTTCAGTTTATAAAACTACGCACTCAGGTAGAAATTAAAGGTCAAAAGTCAAGGTCACCAATTTCAAAGGTCAAGGTCAAATTTTGAACCTTTTCACTGATGAATATTTTGTTCCATGATGAAGCAAGATGGGGGCATTGGTTGAAAGAAAATAAATCCATATTAACAAATTAAGGTTGCATCAGTTTTTACATTTTTGTTAGCCGAGCAAACATGGAGGTGGAAGGAAACAAGAGTCTCATCATGTAAAATGTATATTTTGCTTTTTGCTTCTGTTTTTGAAGTCCAAATGTCAATGTCAACCTCAGTTGTATGAGCAGATGTCTTGACTATTATGGGGATTATTGAATTAAGATGGGCTCTGCTGACCTGTCAGTGTTCTAGTTAGGTCTGTAGTGGTAAGTGGCCATATAAAGCCAATTTAGACTGACTAGATAGGTCTGTAGTGGTAATTAAGTGGCCACAGAAAGCCTGTTTATACTGACTAGTTAGGTCTGTAGTGGTAAGTGGCCACATAAGACCTGTTTAGACTGACTAGTTAGGTCTGTAGTGGTAAGTGGCCACATAAGACCTGTTTAGACTGACTAGTTAGGTCTGTAGTGGTAAGTGGCCACATAAGACCTGTTTAGACTGACTAGTTAGGTCTGTAGAGGTAAGTGGCCACATAAGACCTGTTTAGACTGACTATTTAGGTATGTAGTGGTTAGTGGCCACATAAGGCCTGTTTAGACTGACTAGTTAGGCCTTGTGGTAAGTGGCAATATAAGGCCTGTTTAGACTGACTAGTTAGGTCTGTACTGGTAAGCGGCCATATAAGACCTGTTTAGACTGACTAGTTAGGTAATTAGGTCTGTAGTGGTAAGTGGCCATGCAAGGTCTGTTTCTTCTGCAATTCAAAAACCCAAAAGACTAAGGTTATGTAATAACATATTTTTTTTAATGAGAATTAAAGACAAATTGAGCTAATAGATGGATGGATAATGGATGATATGATTTGAATAATGAAGAAGATAGGGTAGTACCTGTTTGTCACCAAATTGTCACACATACACATTTCACTGGTTGTGCCATACAACCCTGTACCTTCATTCAGTTGGGCTGAAGGGATACCATAGTTCTGTATTGTGTTATGTAATGTTGCGATATTATATTGCTTTACCATTGCTTTTACTTTTGCAGGATAGTCAGAAACAGAGCCAAGAAATTTCTTGGGTTGGAGGATGAAGAATCTGTTGAAGAGCGTCGCCAGAGATGGAAGAACCGCCGTGAACTTATCTACCGTGGTGGTATCGCACCAGAAAAACCTACAACTCAGGCAGATGGAAGGGGAGCTCGTCGATGTCGACCACAGCCCCTGAAGAAAAAGGCAGCAGTAACAACCATAACATGGAACAAAGCTAAGACTATTGTGGTAGGTCCTATGATAGGATACTGGTGATGTAGGTTAATTTTCTTGGTGAAATAGTGTACTTTGAACATTATTCATACATACCTGTTTGTAATTCTGTATCTTATTTGGCACCAAAAGGCTTGAAAGTACATAATAAATTTATCTACAGTACCAATCTATGATAGAGAGGTTTAAATTTGAGGGATTAATCTTCAAGATACATCCTCTAATCAATAGGCTTACCATTTATATAACCAAGTGGTATGATACATTTACCATACTGGAGCACATGTGTCAACTCCACTGCTTGTTGCCTGTGTTGTGTTAAGGAATTCTCTGATTCCAGGGAGTATTAAGATCAAAGAAGGAAAGAAACTTGGCGTGTTCGGGAGAAGTTTTGCTCCAGTGTGTTTAGACAGATATGTGGATACCAAACCAGAGTTTTCTAAGGTGAGTCTTGTCTTTGATATAAATGTTGGCCTTGTTGATTAGCTGATCAGAATATAGCAATGAGAATCACTGTTGGTGTTCTGGTAGACTGCCCTTCATGAAAGTAATAACAGACCTTGGCCCATTGGCTCTTCACCATGTGTGATTTGTATATTCATTAGTTGGTTTCTATATTTGTATTTACATTTAAATCTGCTTTAGTTGATCAGGGTATGATTTGTTTCAGTTTATCAATGAGAGATTTTATGATGAGTTACCACCTAGCACTACTGATGACACATCACATGCAGACCGCCCCTCCTTACCAAGGTGCGTATACTGCCGTATTCAAACACTCCAACATCATTTTATACCTGAGTGGTCTTTCACTATTTGTAGTATATTTAAACCTGAATGAAATGACTGGATTGACAAAGCCTAGTTTACATTTGCTAGTCATGGATTACTGGCACAATTGTTTATTGTGGTAATAGACCAAAGCTCTATAACTTCTGAGTACGTCAGATTTGCGAATCATTATCCGTTTGACCGTTACATTTGTAACTTTACACCAAATCCAACCAGCCATAACTTGCAAAAACAATAGACATTGTACACAATTTTGCACCTTTGAACAGAAAATGACATGGTACTCAATTACAACTGATACCTGGTCATGTGACTTACTGTATGGATATTCGTAGACTGCAACAGCACTCAGTCTGAACTGGAACATTACGTCTATCTGTTTGTAGTGAGCAAACTGTATGGATTTTTTCCACATGATAATCAATATCTAGTTGAAATTTTGCAGAAAATATTTTCTTTTCTTTCAATAATAAACCCCATATAGAAGACTGTTGCAACTGTAAGCATGTGTGGTGTATCAAAATCACTCCCTAACACTGTACGCAGAAACAATATAAACCATGCGCCATTAGAATACATAACAAACATCTGACACCCATATGGTTGGATCCATCCACGGAACATAAGACATTGTCAGGATCACCATCCACAGCACACTGATGGGATCACCATCCATGGCACACTAGACATTGTCAGGATCACCATCCACAGCACACTAGACATTGTCAGGATCACCATCCACAGCACACTAGACATTGTTGGGATCACCATCCACAGCACACTAGACATTGTCGGGATCACCATCCACAGCACACTAGACATTGTCGGGATCACCATCTACAGCACACTAGACACTGTCAGGATCACCATCCACAGCACACTAGACACTGTCGGGATCACCATCCACAGCACACTGGACATTGTCGGGATCACCATCTACAGCACACTAGACACTGTCAGGATCACCATCCACAGCACACTGGACATTGTCAGGATCACCATCCACAGCACACTAGACATTGTCAGGATCACCATCCACAGCACACTAGACATTGTCGGGATCACCATCCACAGCACACTAGACATTGTCAGGATCACCATCCACGGCACACTAGACATTGTCAGGATCACCATCCACAGCACACTAGACACTGTAGAGATCACCATCAACATCATGCTAGACATTGTCAGAATCACCATCCACAGCACACTAGACATTGTCAGGATCACCATCCACAGCACACTAGACATTGTCGGGATCACCATCCACGGCACACTAGACATTGTCAGGATCACCATCCACAGCACACTAGACACTGTAGAGATCACCATCAACAGCACACTAGACACTGTCGGGATCACCATCCACAGCACACTGGACATTGTCGGGATCACCATATACAGCACACTAGACACTGTCAGGATCACCATCCACAGCACACTGGACATTGTCGGGATCACCATCCACAGCACACTAGACATTGTCAGGATCACCATCCACAGCACACTAGACATTGTCAGGATCACCATCCACAGCACACTAGACATTGTCGGGATCACCATCCACAGCACACTAGACATTGTCAGGATCACCATCCACAGCACACTAGACATTGTCGGGATCACCATCCACAGCACACTAGACATTGTCGGGATCACCATCCACAGCACACTAGACATTGTCGGGATCACCATCTACAGCACACTAGACACTGTCAGGATCACCATCCACAGCACACTAGACATTGTCGGGATCACCATCCACAGCACACTAGACATTGTCGGGATCACCATCCACAGCACACTAGACATTGTCGGGATCACCATCCACAGCACACTAGACATTGTCAGGATCACCATCCACAGCACACTAGACACTGTCAGGATCACCATCCACAGCACACTGGACATTGTCAGGATCACCATCCACAGCACACTAGACATTATGGGGATCACCATCCACAGCACACTAGACATTGTCGGGATCACCATCCACAGCACATTAGACATTGTCGGGATCACCATCTACAGCACACTAGACACTGTCAGGATCACCATCCACAGCACACTGGACATTGTCGGGATCACCATCCACAGCACACTAGACATTGTCAGGATCACCATCCACAGCACACTAGACATTGTCGGGATCACCATCCATAGCACACTAGACATTGTCGGGATCACCATCTACAGCACACTAGACACTGTCAGGATCACCATCCACAGCACACTAGACACTGTAGAGATCACCATCAACATCATGCTAGACATTGTCAGAATCACCATCCACAGCACACTAGACATTGTTGGGGTCAACCTATTGGGATCTTCAAACCTGGTCATGTATTAAAAAAATTACTGATTGTGATAAATGCAAAATCGCTGCCTTATACACACCACATAAAACCCCTGTGGTAACATTTATGTGAAACAGCAAGGTCTCTCACGACCAACCTGCCAAATTTGGCAACACTTATTGGTATTTTGTCGGTTACTTCAATGATTCTAAATTAGTAAACATATTTAAAAGTAATTAAGGAACAGGCTGTTGAAATAAGGTTGTGTAAGTTATGATGTAGACAGACAGTTAACATGACAATATATATTTGATAAATGTACAGAGAGGTATTATGATTAAAAAACAAAATAGAGATTACATAATTTATATTATAGGAATATTTCTTGTAATATTTACAAAATTTTTTTATAAATGTTGATGGCAGCATGAGTTTTAATGACATGCCGATGAGAGATCTGTCCCCGAGTAAAAAAGAGAAGCCTGTTCCACCGGAGCCAGGGATGAGCCGACTGTTTCGAGGGGTGGCTGAGACTGAGAAGGAGCGGCGACAAGCTCTGGTTCTTAGTATGGAAGAGAACACATGTGAAGCACTTAGTGGAAATTGTTGTGGTGACGATGAAAGAAATGATGAAACCAAAAGGTAGTGTAAATTGACAGTCACTAAAATATCAAGTCATGTTGATCTCAGATTTCCTTTACAAAATTATTTAATATTTGTAAATGATAATTGTAGAACCATGTCTCAACTTTTCCAGAAGCTTTCTGAATTATCAATTTATACTGTATTATAATAATCTGTGTAGACTGGATTTAACTACCATACTATGAATACAGAAGGAATTTTTGGAACTGAATGATTTGACCAGTTTTGAATAGAGATCCAGATTGGACAGAATCCAGTTTAGACAGAGTCCACTGTAATTCAAACTTTGTTAGATTTATCAGCATCAGATGGTAGTTTGATGGATGGGGCCAAAGTGGGTCAAATTGAACCTGGGTGACCGTTAAGGCCATCAGCCTCTTGTATTTATGTAAGATGAAGCTTTATTTGGTAAACATTGTGGGTGTATTTCAGGCCATACTTTACCTGGTTCATCACGTTTACACAGACAGTCATTATGATCACCGCTCTGGCTTTGTATGGCGTGTCAAACTTCGGAGCTGGAGAGGTCACCATTGATGACTGGGTATGTTTTGTGAAGTGCATCAATACATGATGTAATAAGATCTAGAATAAAAATACTGAAAATTATCAAGTATAAATATATCACTGATGTATGAACCCTACAGGGTTTGAGGGACTCCACCAGGTAGAGTTACGTTCCTGTCAATTTGGCATTGCATCAGAATGCTTAAAATAATGCTGTCTATGTATTTTTTATGTTTTGTGGGTAGGTGGTTGAGAGAGGGAGAGCGTGTGGGTGTGAGTGGGTGAGGGTGTGCTAGCCGCTAGGTTGCTTATTATATATGGTTGTTACATTTTAGTGATAAGTTGTAAAACTTAAGCTAATAAAAGAAACTGAAACTGATTATTTTCAAAATGATCTTTACTTCTAAAACAGCATCAAAAGAAGTTGTGCTAAAACTAACAATTAATGTATGTTGTTCTGACCAAATGGCTCAGCTTTTACTAATAATCCTAAAATTTAAGATTGTCTTTCTGGCCACAGATTAACTGGAACATTTTAAACTTCTTATTAAGAACTTTTGAGCAGTGACTCATAATTGAAAATAAATGTTCTGTGTATGACCTCAACCAAATATTCTTAATAACCATGTCTGAAAATCTAAAATTACTTCTCCAGAACAGCTGTAGAGATTGACATTTATTTCTAAAATACTGGATTCCCCAATTGTCTAACAAGAAGTTTTATGTGCCATTTCATGATTCACTACCTGAGACATTAATACAAAGACTATATATCAGTACTGGATAACCCAACAATCTTTGTTGTTGTACACCACTTGTTGATTGTCAACAGCTTTACTTTGTAAGGTTCACTTTATTACAGCAGATGGTAACTGTCCTTTACCTTCATACCCAATTTTAGTTCAATGATTTTCTGTATTTTGCGACAGGTGAGAAAACCAAACATGGCCATTGAGTCAGTCCGACGATCAGAGTTTGGGAATATATGGCTTGGTCCATCACAGGCTGACCTCATACATTTGGGAGCCAAATACTCGCCCTGTATGAGGAAAGACCCCAACCTTGCTCATGTTATGGATCTAGATCGTGAAGAAGAGCTAACATCAGGTTGCTGTATTCGTGACGACAATACTGGCTGTGTTCAGACTGTCAAATCCCGCTGTAGTGTAAGTATACTTTATCTACACTTGTATTTATTTATTTATTATGACCTAGGGTCATTATATTCAGCCATTAGTATTCTGGAATAAACAGCTGCTAAGTTTGTTTAAATGAGTGAACTTGACCTACTTTCAAGACCATAGTCAAATGTAGTAAAATCTTAAAAACAACTTTCTCTCAACAACCAAGAGGCCCAGGGTTATACTTGGCCTGTATCATGCTGAGATGAAGAGAACCACATTTTTTTTTTAATTAATGACTTTGACATATATTCAAGGTCACAAACATCAAATGTGTAAATCACTTCTCAATAACCAAGAAGCCCTGGATCATGATATTGGGCCAGTGTTTGAATGACGGGTTATCAAGTTTGTTGAAATGAATTATCTATACAGTAAAACTCGTTTATAACGAACTCCAAGGACCTTGAAATTGAATTCGTTATACAAGTAGTTCGTTGTATAAATAAAACGAACGGGAATAAAAGTTGATACAAAAATTTGTTCTACGTGTTAATCCTAATGTAACTAGCGAATTTGTAAGACTAGTACTGTTAAAACAAACAAGTTAACAAACAGGTAATGTTCCTTTAATTACAGAATACGTTTTCACTTTTACGTAAAAAAAAATCCAAAATGAACTTTTGCTGAAAACATGCATCAGTCCTCAGAGTAATAAAAGATTGAACATTGTGCATAGCACTAAAAATGTCATCCAGGACATTCGACTGTGCCTCGACGAAACGTCGCAATTGTCCACGTTTTCGACTTGGTGAGGCCGATTACGAATACTGAGTAATGATATCATTCGTGTGTTAAAGAATAGTACTTGCAGGGATGTTTCCCTTCTCCTACAGCTGTCACTATCATAAATTTCGTCTCCAACGTTTAAGCCTTACGCTTTCTCGACGGCGAAGCCCTATCTACACCTGACACGACACAGTCAAAGACATATATACAACCCGACACTGATTAACACTCATTCAATTTATTTCATATACATGTAAAACGGGTACCTGCAAAAACGTACCTATTATGTACCGCTGTATGTGAGCTTACCTGTAAACACACAAATAAATCCCCTTGGGGAGCCCCGGCAAGCTGGCCGTGACCTTCAACGGCTGTGTAAACAAACCCTGTACAGGTAATTAGTCTACGGGTGATTGGCGATTCATTATGTGAGTGCTTATTTACTAAGACAGAGAGATGAAGGAACCCAATAATTAATTCGTTATGAACAAAAATTCGTTTTATAAATTTCGCTATACAAGTGGTTATAAATTTGTTATATAAATTTCGCTATACAAGTGGTTACATTACTAATATTATATAGTGCGACTATCGGGGATTAATTTCTATTTCGTTATACGTGAAAATTCGTCCTAACCGAGTTCGTTATATTCGAGTTTTACTGTACCTACTTTCAAGACCCCAAAAGTAACATGTACATGTATGGAACTTTAATGTGTGTAGCATGCTGGGATCTAGACCTATTTTTGTTCTTTATAGCACTTCAAGCAGACAAGGGACAGGTGTCGTTCTATCCATTCTGCCCCCTGTGTATCATTAAATATTCATGTATTACCATGTTTATATGCAAATAAGACCCTGATCACAAATAAGCTCCTGATTACAAAAAAAAGTCCCCTTCATTTTTAAAGAATTATCAATTTTAAAATATTAAACTAGAATTGATAAATTAATCAAGACTTCCCCAAAATTTATCACTAAACATTTTCATAATTTTTCTTTGTTTGCCAATTTTGCGAAAGTGAATTATTTATTGATAGGTGGGTTATAACTGTATTGTGTGTTTGTTTTGCAAGTCCCTAGATTTTCCTCGTCTGAATTACAGGGTATCCTGTCTACGTTTATGAAGTGGAATAAGACACACCCCAGTAAAGATGGCTTCATGTCTGGACCTGTGTGTGGACAAGATCCAGCGTAAGTCAAATCTGAGGCTGCCAACATTTCATTTGTGGACTCTCCACAAAACAACTAGGTATTATGAACTGGAGGCAGTTAGGGTCAGATTTTTGTTATGTTGTGGCTCTGTAGGAAGTTGCTGGAGTCATACTGTGTTATCCTTTCTCTGTCCAGACTGTTATACAATCAGACGTACATTTATCACAAACAGTTGTATGCATGATCACATTCATCCTTCCTGGCAGTGACTGGGAAATTAGCAGTGTAAGACATGTACCCTTTTGACTACTTGACATTATTAGTCGGGTACATCACGTGCATATTGAAATATTGTTCAATTGAGACTTTACCAAGTTGGTTGTCTCTGTTGCATTTGTAAAGAAAAGACACATTAGCTATGAAAGGGTGAAAAAATACATGAATTTCTTTGATTGATGGGCTACAGCTTCACTTGTTCGGCTTCTGCCTTTTTGCTTTCTAATAATATATGTTAATAATTACATTTTTTCAGCTATTGCAAAAATCCAGTATCCAAAAGTCCATTTGAGTGGGATAAAAATGACATGACACAGTGGCCTGTGAGTTTCTTATCCAGCTGTTTGTTTTTTCTGCAATACTAATGTAATGTAAATTCACTAAATATATGAAAAATAAAGTAAACATTTGTGGATTGGGTAACTGACAGAGATGTTATCTTTTGTCATATTCTTTAGAAATCTCTTACAGTGATACAGGTACACACATATTCTTTTGCTTTAGCTGGTGGGCAGCATGGCTCTGTACTATATAAATAGAGATTGTGTGTCTAGCTGCTCCTACTGCATGTACCATGTATGTTCTTGAATGAAACATTTCACTATTCTCATCTACCAACCCTATACACCCATAACATACAACAGGATGTACTAAATTTGCTTTATGCCTCAGAAAATTCAGTTTTATCACCAGCTAATACATAAATAGGCTTGAGAAGTCTACTCCATGCAGAAATATCAGTAACTGATACCTGGTGATATATTCTGTGTTTACATTGTTTATGACCACTTTATGTTTTCCCCAGATTTGTACAGAGACTAACAATCCAGGCCATCTTGGGACAGTCTCTGTCTCTCAGGAAGACAGACACATGTCCTGTGACTTGCTTGGTCGTCCTTGTTGCCATGGTATCCAGGGCGAGTGTATGATCACATCCCGAGAACACTGTAAATTTCTGAAAGGATTCTATCATGAGGAGGCCTTCCTGTGTTCTCAGGTAGGAAACTGTCTTTATATTGGTAATTTCTGTATTACAGTTTAATTTTCAACTTGTTGTAATCTTCTAAAATAAGTGAGTTGGCATTCCAGTTGTCTTCGTATCATAATAGTCACACTCAAGTGTCAATACAGATTGACTTGTGAGGTTCTTTATCGATCATCTGTGCAGCATTCAACCAGCCCATAACAGGTACTTTATACAATTTGCTCAACCCTTGTACTGTCTTTTTAGGTCATCTGACCCGAAGGGTCAGGATGACCTATAGCCATCATGCTTCGTCCGTCGTCGTCCGCCGTGCGCCGTCCGCCGTCCGTAAACTTTTCACATTTCAATCTTCTTCTCAAGTTCCACCAGTGGGATTAAGCTGAAACTTGCCTGAAATGATCCTGAGGTGGTCCTGACCAAGTGTTGTTATTTTTCGGGTCAGTCCGAAATCCAAGATGGCCGCCATAGCCACCATTTTGAAAACACATTTTAAACTTCTTCTCAAGTTCCACCAGTGCTGTTGGGCTGAAACTTGCCAGAAATGATCCTGAGATGATCCCGACCAAGTGTTGTTATTTTTCGGGTCAGTCCAAAATCCAAGATGGCCGCCATAGCCGCCATCTTGAAAAACACATTTTAAACTTCTTCTCAAGTTCCACCAGTGCTACTGAGCTGAAACTTGCCTGAAATGATCCTGAGATGATCCCGACCAAGTGTTGTTATTTTTCGGGTCGGTCCGAAATCCAAGATGGCCGCCATAGCCGCCATCTTGAAAAACTTATTTTAAACTTCTTCTCAAGTTCCACCAGTGCTTTTGAGCTGAAACTTGCCTGAAATGATCCTGAGATGATCCCGACCAAGTGTTGTTATTTTTCGGGTCGGTCCAAAATCCAAGATGGCCGCCATAGCCGCCATCTTGAAAAACACATTTTAAACTTCTTTTCAGGTTCCACCAGTGCTATTGAGCTGAAACTGGCCTGAAATGATCCAGATATGATCCTGACCAAGTGTTGTTATTTTTTGGGTCCGTCCGAAATCCAAGATGGCCGCCATAGCCGCCATCTTGAAAAACTTATTTAAACTTCTTCTCAAGTTCCACCAGGGCTGTTGGGCTGAAACTTGCCAGAAATGATCCTGAGATGATCCCGACCAAGTGTTGTTATTTTTCGGGTCGGTCTGAAGTCCAAGATGGCCGCCATAGGCGCCATCTTGAAAAACACATTTTAAACTTCTTCCCAAGTTCCAGCAGTGCTATTGAGCTGAAACTTGCCTGAAATGATCCTGATATGATTCCGACCAAGTGTTGTTATTTTTCGGGTCGGTCCGAAATCCAAGATGGCCCCCATAGCCGCCATTTTAAAAACACATTTTAAACTTCTTCTCAAGTTCCA
This sequence comes from Pecten maximus, assembly GCF_902652985.1. NCBI lineage: Eukaryota > Metazoa > Mollusca > Bivalvia > Pectinida > Pectinidae > Pecten > Pecten maximus. The sequence continues at coordinate 14,040,102 of NC_047018.1, read as the reverse complement.
CCAGTGCTGTTGGGCTGAAACTTGCCTGAAATGTTCCTGAGATGATCACGACCAAGTGTTGTTATTTTTTAGATTGGTCTGAAATGCAAGATGGCCGCCATATCCGCCATCTTAAAAAACACATTTTAAACTTCTTCTCCAGTTCCACTGGTGCCATTGAGCTTGAAATTGGTGAGGATGTTAAGGAAGGAGTGCCAACAAAGTGTTGCTATTTTTTCGGCCTTGTAAAAACTTTGGCATGGCAGCAATGGCGGCCATTTTGTAACATGATTGCGCAATCATGGTTTTCCTGAACAACACCTATTTCAAACTTCTTCTCAAATTCCACTGGTGGGATTCAGCTCTAACTTACCAGAAATGATCCTTAGATGGTCCAGACCAAGTGTTATTATTTATTGGGTCGGTCAGATATCCAAGATGGCCACCATGGCCAACAGTGCCACTATATACTTGCTACAGAGAATGCATATTACAATAATATAAGGGTTTTAATTTAGAGTCAGATGACCGTTAAGGCCCCTGGGCCTCTTGTTTATTTAGCATTTAATCAGTTATCAGTAACACCAGCCTACATCATTAAGTCTATGTTGAGCTAAGTATATAGAGTGAGTAAACTTGGCTACAATAAATAAAGACAAGACATTAATAGATGAATAAATCAATGTAATTGTTTTTAACTTTTCAACAGGTTAACTGTATGGCCGATGTGTGTGGTATGATACCGTTTGTTTATGAGGATAGACCTGACCAGTTCGGCCGTGTGTTCTCGGCTTTCCTCCTACATGCTGGGTAAGTATCTTGTGGCCGTGTGTTCTCGGTTTTCCTCCTTTATGCTGGGTAAGTATCTTGCGGCCGTGTGTTCTCAGCTTTCCTCCTACATGCTGGGTAAGTATCTTGCGGTTTGTGTGTTCTCGGCTTTCCTCCTTCATGCTGGGTAAGTATCTTGTGGCCGTGTGTTCTCAGCTTTCCTCCTACATGCTGGGTAAGTTTCTTGTGGCCGTGTGTTCTCAGCTTTCCTCCTACATGCTGGGTAAGTATCTTGCGGCCGTGTGTTCTCGGCTTTCCTCCTACATGCTGGGTAAGTATCTTGTGGCCGTGTGTTCTCGGCTTTCCTCCTACATGCTGGGTAAGTATCTTGTGGCCGTGTGTTCTCAGCTTTCCTCCTACATGCTGGGTAAGTATCTTGTGGCCGTGTGTTCTCAGCTTTCCTCCTACATGCTGGGTAAGTATCTTGTGGCCGTGTGTTCTCAGCTTTCCTCCTACATGCTGGGTAAGTATCTTGTGGCCGTGTGTTCTCAGCTTTCCTTCTACATGCTGGGTAAGTATCTTGTGGCCGTGTGTTCTCAGCTTTCCTCCTACATGCTGGGTAAGTATCTTGTGGCCGTGTGTTCTCAGCTTTCCTCCTACATGCTGGGTAAGTATCTTGTGGCCGTGTGTTCTCAGCTTTCCTCCTACATGCTGGGTAAGTATCTTGTGGCCGTGTGTTCTCAGCTTTCCTCCTACATGCTGGGTAAGTATCTTGCGGCCGTGTGTTCTCAGCTTTCCTCCTACATGCTGGGTAAGTATCTTGTGGCCATGTGTTCTCGGCTTTCCTTCTACATGCTGGGTAAGTATCTTTTCTGTCTACCTCCACCATGTTGGGCATCAAGCTTACTTTGTGTTAAGAAGCTTTTTTTTTATGGCTGGGTTATGAAAGTTGTCTTTAGATATGTCTGGAAGAGCCAAAAGGTATAGAGGCATGGTTGATGACCTTTACTGGTATGTTAGCATGAAGTTCTACTTTACGGAGTGTTTATTCAAGATAACAGAGATAAGATTTGAGAAAGCCCATTGTCTTTTTAGGTCACCTGAGACAAAGTCTCAGTTGACCTATTGCGATTGCCTTTTGTCCGGCGGCGTCCGTCGTAAACAATTTACATTTTCAACTTCTTCTCAATAACGAACAGGCCCAGAGACCTAATATTAAGTGTGTAGCATGCTGAGATAAAGGGCTACAAAGTTTGTTCAAGTGGATGACCTTGATCTTCATTCAAGGTCACAGGGGTCAAATACGATGAAATCTTTAAACAACTACTTCTTGATAACCATAAAGCCCAGAGACCTAATGTTAGGTCAGTAGCATGCTGGGACAAAGGGCTACCAATTTTTTTTTTCAAATGGATGACCTTGACGTTCATTCAAGGTCACAGGGGTCAAATATGCTAAATTTTTTAAACAAATTCTTCTTGATAACCATGAGGCCCAGAGACCTAATGTTAGGTCAGTAGCATGCTTGAACGAAGGGCTACCAAGTTTAATCAAATATATGACCTTGACCTTCATTCAAGGTCACAGGGGTCAAATATGCTTAAATCTTTAAATTACTTCTTGATAACCAAAAGGCCCAGAGACCCAATATTAGGTCTGTAGCATACATGGATGAAGGGCTACAAAGTTTGTTCAAATGGATGACCTTGACCTTCATTCAAGGTCACAGGGGTCAAATGTGCTAAAATCTTTAAACACTTCATTCTCGATAACCAAAAGGCCCAGAGACCCAATATTGGGTCTATAGCATACATGTACATGGATGAAGGGCTACAAAGTTTGTTCAAATGGATGACCTTGACCTTCATTCAAGGTCACAGGGGTCAAATGTGCTAAAATCTTTAAAAACTTCATTCTCGATAACCAAAAGGCCCAGAGACCCAATATTAGGTATGTAGCATGCTGGGATGAAGGGCTACCAATTGTGTTCAAATGGATGACCTTAATCTTCTTTCAAGGTCACAGGGGTCAAATATGCTTAGATCTTTAAATGACCTTTTCTTGATAACCAAAAGGCCCAGAGACCCAATATCAGGTCTGTAGCATGCATGGATGTTCAAATGGATGACCTTGACCTTCATTAAAGGTCACAGGGGCCAAATATGCTAAAATATATCATAACTCAGGTGACCGTTAGCGCCTTCTGCAATAGAGGAGTTTTCAGTTTTGGTATATCTTTAATTATGTTATCATAGAATCAGAAAGTCAAATTCAATGATTTCACCATTAACATTAACTGGTGGACTGTGCACTATGGCTGCAATATCTTGATTAGACTTTAATCACCACTCTAAACATTCTATTAAATAATCTCAGGTACATGTATATATCATTTTTGTAATTTTGATCCTCTTTATTTCCTGGATAGGCTGTTCCATCTCCTGATCACCATCCTGTTTCAAATGGTTGTGATGCGGTATGCAGAGAATTTGATTGGCTGGAAGTTCATGGCTATTATATATTGTGGCAGTGGTGCTGTGGGCAGCCTTGCTAGTTCTGTTCTACTTCCCTACCAGGTTGAGGTAAGTACACACTACCACTTACTGTTTTACCCCAACTCAAGAGTCCAGACAAGGTGTTCTGTGTCATCTAGCATTTATAAATGTGTAAGGACTACAAACAGAATAAGACTAATGTAATTTTCCATAGAAAAACTAACTGGGAAGTCAGAGTTAAACTGTCATACTATAGATAATTGCAGCAACTTCTTGGGTTGTAGGTGGTACCTTTAGGGAGTGTAAGTGTGGGTTGTAGGTGGTACCTTTAGGGAGTGTAAATCTGGGTTGTAGGTGGTACCTTTAGGGAGTGTAAGTGTGGGTTGTAGGAGGTACCTTTAGGGAGTGTAAGTGTGGGTTGTAGGTGGTACCTTTAGGGAGTGTAAGTGTGGGTTGTAGGTGGTACCTTTAGGAGTGTAAGTCTGGGTTGTAGGTGGTACCTTTAGGGAGTGTAAGTGTGGGTTGTAGGTGGTACCTTTAGGGAGTGTAAGTGTGGGTTGTAGGTGGTACCTTTAGGGAGTGTAAGTCTGGGTTGTACGTGGTACCTTTAGGGAGTGTAAGTGTGGGTTGTAGGTGGTACCTTTAGGGAGTGTAAGTGTGGGTTGTAGGTGGTACCTTTAGGGAGTGCAAGTCTGGGTTGTAGGTGGTACCTTTAGGGAGTGTAAGTGTGGGTTGTAGGTGGTACCTTTAGGGAGTGTAAGTGTGGGTTGTAGGTGGTACCTTTAGGGAGTGTAAGTGTGGGTTGTAGGTGGTACCTTTAGGGAGTGTTAGTCTGGGTTGTAGGTGGTACCTTTAGGGAGTGTAAGTGTGGGTTGTAGGTGGTACCTTTAGGGAGTGTAAGTCTGGGTTGTAGGTGGTACCTTTAGGGAGTGTAAGTGTGGGTTGTAGGTGGTACCTTTAGGGAGTGTAAGTGTGGGTTGTAGGTGGTACCTTTAGGGAGTGTAAGTCTGGGTTGTAGGTGGTACCTTTAGGGAGTGTAAGTCTGGGTTGTAGGTGGTACCTTTAGGGAGTGTAAGTCTGGGTTGTAGGTGGTACCTTTAGGGAGTGTAAGTGTGGGTTGTAGGTGGTACCTTTAGGGAGTGTAAGTCTGGGTTGTAGGTGGTACCTTTAGGGAGTGTAAGTGTGGGTTGTAGGTGGTACCTTTAGGGAGTGTAAGTCTGGGTTGTAGGTGGTACCTTTAGGGAGTGTAAGTGTGGGTTGTAAGTGGTACCTTTAGGGAGTGTAAGTCTGGGTTGTAAGTGGTACCTTTAGGGAGTGTAAGTGTGGGTTGTAGGTGGTACCTTTAGGGAGTGTAAGTGTGGGTTGTAGGTGGTACCTTTAGGGAGTGTAAGTGTGGGTTGTAGGTGGTACCTTTAGGGAGTGTAAGTGTGGGTTGTAGGTGGTACCTTTAAGGAGTGTAAGTCTGGGTTGTAGGTGGTACCTTTAAGGAGTGTAAGTCTGGGTTGTAGGTGGTACCTTTAAGGAGTGTAAGTCTGGGTTGTAGGTGGTACCTTTAAGGAGTGTAAGTCTGGGTTGTAGGTGGTACCTTTAGGGAGTGTAAGTGTGGGTTGTAGGTGGTACCTTTAGGGAGTGTAAGTCTGGGTTGTAGGTGGTACCTTTAGGAGTGTAAGTCTGGGTTGTAGGTGGTACCTTTAAGGAGTGTAAGTGTGGGTTGTAAGTGGTACCTTTAAGGAGTGTAAGTCTGGGTTGTAGGTGGTACCTTTAAGGAGTGTAAGTCTGGGTTGTAGGTGGTACCTTTAAGGAGTGTAAGTGTGGGTTGTAGGTGGTACCTTTAGGAGTGTAAGTCTGGGTTGTAGGTGGTACCTTTAGGGAGTGTAAGTCTGGGTTGTAGGTGGTACCTTTAGGGAGTGTAAGTGTGGGTTGTAGGTGGTACCTTAGGGAGTGTAAGTCTGGGTTGTAGGCGGTACCTTTAGGGAGTGTAAGTGTGGGTTGTAGGTGGTACCTTTAGGGAGTGTAAGTGTGGGTTGTAGGTGGTACCTTTAAGGGAGTGTAAGTCGTGGGTTGTAGGTGGTACCTTTAGGGAGTGTAAGTCTGGGTTGTAGGTGGTACCTTTAGGGAGTGTAAGTCTGGGTTGTAGGTGGTACCTTTAAGGAGTGTAAGTCTGGGTTGTAGGTGGTACCTTTAAGGAGTGTAAGTCTGGGTTGTAGGTGGTACCTTTAGGGAGTGTAAGTGTGGGTTGTAGGTGGTACCTTTAGGGAGTGTAAGTGTGGGTTGTAGGTGGTACCTTTAGGGAGTGTAAGTCTGGGTTGTAGGTGGTACCTTTAGGGAGTGTAAGTCTGGGTTGTAGGTGGTACCTTTAGGGAGTGTAAGTCTGGGTTGTAGGTGGTACCTTTAGGGAGTGTAAGTGTGGGTTGTAGGTGGTACCTTTAGGGAGTGTAAGTGTGGGTTGTAGGTGGTACCTTTAGGGAGTGTAAGTCTGGGTTGTAGGAGGTACATTTAGGGAGTGTAAGTCTGGGTTGTAGGTGGTACCTTTAGGGAGTGTAAGTCTGGGTTGTAGGTGGTACCTTTAGGGAGTGTAAGTCTGGGTTGTAGGTGGTACCTTTATGGAGTGTAAGTCTGGGTTGTAGGTGGTACCTTAAGGGAGTGTAAGTCTGGGTTGTAGGTGGTACCTTTAGGGAGTGTAAGTCTGGGTTGTAGGAGGTACATTTAGGGAGTGTAAGTCTGGGTTGTAGGTGGTACCTTTAGGGAGTGTAAGTCTGGGTTGTAGGTGGTACCTTTAGGGAGAGTAAGTCTGGGTTGTAGGTGGTACCTTTATGGAGTGTAAGTCTGGGTTGTAGGTGGTACCTTAAGGGAGTGTAACTCTGGGTTGTAGGTGGTACCTTTAGGGAGTATAAGTCTGGGTTGTAGGTGGTACCTTTAAGGAAGGTAAGTGTGGGTTGTAGGTGGTACCTTTAGGGAGTGTAAGTGTGGGTTGTAGGTGGTACCTTTAGGGAGTGTAAGTCTGGGTTGTACGTGGTACCTTTAAGGAGTGTAAGTCTGGGTTGTAGGTGGTACCTTTAGGGAGTGTAAGTCTGGGTTGTAGGTGGTACCTTTAAGGAGTGTAAGTGTGGGTTGTAGGTGGTACCTTAAGGGAGTGTAAGTCTGGGTTGAAGGTGTTACCTTTAAGGGAGTGTAAGTGTGGGTTGTAGGTGGTACCTTTAGGGAGTGTAAGTGTGGGTTGTAGGTGGTACCTTTAGGGAGTGTAAGTCTGGGTTGTAGGTGGTACCTTTAGGGAGTGTAAGTCTGGGTTGTAGGTGGTACCTTTAGGGAGTGTAAGTCTGGGTTGTATGTGGTACCTTTAGGGAGTGTAAGTCTGGGTTGTAGGTGGTACCTTTAGGGAGTGTAAGTCTGGGTTGTAGGTGGTACCTTTAGGGAGTGTAAGTGTGGGTTGTAGGTGGTACCTTTAAGGAGTGTAAGTCTGGGTTGTAGGTGGTACCTTTAGGGAGTGTAAGTCTGCGTTGTACGTGGTACCTTTAAGGAGTGTAAGTCTGGGTTGTAGGTGGTACCTTTAGGGAGTGTAAGTGTGGGTTGTAGGTGGTACCTTTAGGGAGTGTAAGTCTGGGTTGTATGTGGTACCTTTAGGGAGTGTAAGTGTGGGTTGTAGGTGGTACCTTTAGGGAGTGTAAGTCTGGGTTGTATGTGGTACCTTTAGGGAGTGTAAGTCTGGGTTGTAGGTGGTACCTTTAGGGAGTGTAAGTCTGGGTTGTAGGAGGTACCTTTAGGGAGTGTAAGTCTGGGTTGTAGGTGGTACCTTTAGGGAGTGTAAGTCTGGGTTGTAGGTGGTACCTTTAGGGAGCACTATTTAGGTTCCTATGAATTAATTCTTTATTTCTGTTTAAGGTTGGACCTGCTGGTGCGCAGTTTGGAGTCTTATCTGTGTTTTTGGTGGATTTGCTTGGCCATTATTTGCAGCACCGACAGGAAAAGGGTAGTCGTGATCAGAAAAAGCGCCTCTGCACATGGCTTGCAATTTTCGTTGTCATCATGTTGATCCTGTTTTTCCTGGGACTGTTCCCCTGGTTAGATAATTGGGCTCATATGTTTGGATTTTTCTTTGGTCTTTTGATGTCCACGATTCTGGTCGAGGACTTTGGCATGCAAGTAAATTTTATGAAACGTTGGGTTGTAGTTTTGGTTTCTTCCATTCTTGCATTACTTATGATAGTAATGCTCATTATCATATTCTATGTGGTGCCTATTACTGAGGGTGATGTCATCTCTTACTTCAACTGTATCCCGATCACTAAAACCTTCTGTAAAAACATGGATGTGAGTATCAACCGAGGCTCCACGTATACTGCCCTGCTCTAAGTGCCTTTTACTGTTTCAGCAGAATTCATAGGACTTCAATATATTCTCTATTAATTATAAATAATTGTACTTTAAAATAGGACAGCTGTTTAATAAGAATATTTCAGTCTTTTTGAGATGTTTTTATTTAATAGGGGCTATTCAAATTGCCTTTCGTCTGTGGTCCATAGTCGGTCCGTCCATAATGTTCTTCACGGATCTTTCTCAAATTTCACCCGTTTTTGGTCCATAGTTATACATGTTCCATATTAAGACTGATGAGAAAACAAGATGGCCGACAGGTGGCCATTTTGAATTTTGACACTTGAAGTTTGTTAACGTTATGTCACAGAAAGTTCTTCATAGATCTTTCTCAAAGTTCAACTGTAGGTTCCCCTTGGTCCCTACTTGTGCATGTTCCATATGGAGTTGTTATGGATATTTCTTGAATTTCATTTAAATTCCTCTAGTATTAGTTAAAGTTTGTTAACCCTATTTCATTCCATTGTCAATTTTCCAAATGATTAAGAGGAAGAAGAGAAAAGTAGGGAAAAGATTGTTAGGGAAAAGATCAGTCTTACAAAGATCCAATAAAACCTTTTTCAAATGTGGGCACCAAGATCCCTCTGGGACGTATTGTTAAAACTTGATTTCTAATAAATTGATGTCATGGATTGTGATCTAATGGAATGTAATTGATCTGCTGTAGAAATGTGATTCATTTATCTGTTGTAATATTACCATCCCCAAAATATACATGTAAAAGGGGATAAATCTAGATAGAATAGTATGCTAGTTCAACCAGATTTATTTAATAATGTTCTTAAGATTACTACAGTGGAACTTCGTTAACTCGAAGCCGACGGGACCACGAAAAAACTTCGAGTTATCCGAGTGTTCGAATTAAGCGAGTTATCGTTTTTGGTGAAAAGTTTGGCCAATATTTGTCAACATTATATAATCATTATAACTTCGCTCTGTCGCTCATCAGTTTAGTGTGAAGACTGGTCAATACATGTAAATATATATGTAATGTTTCGTTATGTCACTTGTAATTTGGTGTAGTTTTGCCGATATACAGTCACGATAAAGTTTCTTTCACTTAGTCACTTCAATAACGATCTGATGTGCAAGTCATGTTTGCAAAAGGTAAACGATAAAACGGAATTCGACAAAATAACAAGTTATTAATGTCAAAACAAATAACCGTTTAAGTTTAACACAGATTGCATACAAAACGTAACAGAACCATGACCTTTTATTGGACATATATGAAATACTGTTTGATCGGCCTACTTACTTTTTATTGATAACCACGCCATTTCCATGTGTATTAGCACCGGAAGTTGGGCTGCGCATGTGCGTATAAAATGTTACTGTAACTGAGTTGGCGTTTTATCCGATTTAATAGACAGCACTGACCGTTACAGTTGTACTCTGAACACCTCGGCAGTAATTACGCTATTGTTTCAGTAGTTTAAAGATTTAATAGGCGCCGGTGACTGTGTCATTGCTACACCTGTAAAAACATCAGCCGGGTAGATCTACCGGTGTGTCAGAGATTAGTTCCGCTTGAGCGAACGGGTAGATGAGTTGTTGACTATCGTGTGTAGGCCTACTGATATCGGCGACCGCCTTGGGAAATTACCTGCTGTAAGTAAAGCAGTACTTTTTATCACCAAGACTTGTTGTTATAAGATTCAACCGACAATTTCTTTTATGAATTTATGAAACACTTATGATAGCATGTAGGCTAGTAGTGCCGATATGTTCAGTATTACAAACGGAAAAAATGTCGGCGTTTGCCACCGATCGACGAAAATTATACTTCGAGTTATTCGAACATTTCAAGTAGGATTTTTATTGTTGGGACCAAATTTTTACTTCGTATTATCCGAGTTTTTCGAGTTATCCGAATTCGAATTTTCCGAGTTTTTTTTACTAAGATAAAGAGATAATTCGGCCGGGACCGGCGAGGTACTTCGAGTTAAGCGGGGTATTCGAGTTATCCGAGTTCGAGTTAACGAAGTTCCACTGTATTACTAAAAGAAACCAAATCTTAATAAAATCCAGCAACTTAAGCCTGAGAACAATATAATTTAAGGGTTCTGTCAAGTTTCTTTGAAGAAAAGGTGTCCATATTGTAAAATTGTTGTATAAGGACTGTTTTTGTTCTGATGTTCAGCTTATTGTATTATTGCTCAGTTTATATAGATATAATGTGTATGTATGATTACTATGTACGGAATGTTTTTTAAGTCCTTCTCATTACGTTTCAGTCTGAAATAGATTAATACCGAAGAGATTATTTAGATCATACAGTAGTTTTTATTAGCTCACCTGGTTCGATGAACCTAGGTGAGCTTATGCCATACCGTGGCGTCTGTCTGTCGTCCCTCCGTCAACCATTGACTTCTTCTTCATAACTGCTGATGGCCATTTGACCAAATTTGGTCAGAAGCATCCTTATTGGGTCAATTTGGCTATATTTTTATAAACAACTTCTTCTCTAAAACCAAGCGATGGATATCATTAATACTTTCCTGGTAGCATCACATAGTGGTTGGGATTCAAAATTGTACAAATGGTGGGGCTGACGCCCCGGGGACCTTGGGGGAGGGGCCAAAATGGGTCAATTGAGCTATATTGGTATAAACAACTTCTTCTCTGAAACCAAGCAATGGATATCACTCATATTTGCCTGGTAGCATTGATATGGGATGGGGATCTCAAATGATGGGGCTGACCCTTAACTGGTAAAGTGCTAATTATATAATTCAAATAGAAGTTTTTGTCATATTTGGTGAAATATCCAGGTGAGCGATACAGGCCCTCTGGGCCTCTTGTTTTATTTGATATCCTGGTCACCTTTATTGTTAGTCCAGTCTCAGTTCAAAGTTTGCCTAATGATATAAGGAGAGAGTGACTGACTGGAGCGTGGGACATTGTTTCGCCTAAAACATCAGTTTGGTATTGGGACATTGTGTCACCTACAACACCAACTTTGTATTGGAACATTTTGTTCCCTGAAACACCAGCTTGGTATTGGGACATTGTGTTCCCTGAAACACCAGCTTGGTATTGGGACATTGTGTCAACTAAAACACCAGCTTGGTATTGGAACATTGTGTTCCCTGAAACACCAGCTTGGTATTGGGACATTGTGTTCCCTGAAACACCAGCTTGGTATTGGGACATTGTGTCAACTAAAACACCAGCTTGGAATTGGGACATTGTGTCAACTAAAACACCATCTTGGTATTTGAACATTGTGTTCTCTGAAACACCATCTTGGTATTGGAACATTGTGTTCCCTGAAACACCAGCTTGGTATTGGGACATTGTGTCAACTAAAACACCAGCTTGGTATTGGGACATTGTGTCACTAAAACACCAGCTTGAGAACGTGACAAAGTGTCCCATTATACACTGACTGTATAGTGGTAGTCAATCTGTTTATTAAAACAGCAGCTGGACATGGGGAGAATCTGACCCCGAAATATTCTGACTGTTGTAAGGGTCAGAACAAAGGAAACAGGGTATCATATATTCATTAAAGTTTTATGAAAAAACACTTGCTCATTTGTTTGACAAACTTTTCGACTGTCAACATTGTTTATTCTACAAACATCCTTCCACCTCCATATCTCACTGTAGCTGTTAAGCGGTGCCATTTGCATAATTTTACTTGATGCCTTGTTCACAATTGTTTTAAAAATCTATTTTTAATATTTTATATTAAATCAAGTGTCAATTTTGTTCGATGAAATACAATATGTACCATACTACACCCAGTGCCATTTTGTATTGACTCTAGTTAAATGTGTGTAATCTGTAATTTTCTGTTCGGCATGAAATTAAGCTAAAAAGCATTAGTGTTTTGTAGAGGGACTGTGTTATTTAAAAGATGAAAATTAACTACACCTGTGTAGGACGGTACTGCAGGGGAATCATTTGGGGGGGAATTGCTTTCTTTTTTGAATTGATTAAACTAGAAATAGTTGTTTGAAATTAATGTCATGGTTAATAGAAGTAAATGTAAATATGGAAGTACATGTTATTTCATCTACTTTTGTCAATATTTTTTATTTTTGACTCAACAATGCTTTGATCTGTGTAGTGCCAAAACATTTCAGGACAAAACTACATCTGTATTGGAGTTCATTTAGGAATATTTGCTGGAATTCATACATAGATAAGTCTAATGTTGCATGATGAGCAAGTTTATTATCAGACAAACTACAAATAAATAACAAAACTTACCAACACAGTGTTAAAATTCCTCTCTAAGTGATTCCCTCCCCACTTAAAAAGTGATTCCCCCGCCGTAACATCTACACCCGGTGAACTGTCTTTCCCAGTAGTGATGTTGTATAGGGATTGTCTTTGTTGACTAAAGCATTGTTCTGTTAACATTGTGTGTAATTGTATCCTTCTTTAAAACATTTTGTGAGGTTGTGGTTTTGTTGTTTGGTGTATGTAGTCTTGATGTGTAGAATGCCTTTTTACAGCAGTGTAAATCTTGTCTTTCATATGCGATGCGATGAATAGGGCTTTGATGTCGATGTTGGATTTTATGCAATATTAAAAGCAAAAGCCTTTTTTTCAAAACTAGAATAGCAAATAATACACTTTGGGGATTTATAAACATGATAAAAAGTACTTATATCAATTATTCTCATGATATCTTTTATGTTGGCATAAATTCTTATTTGAAATTACATTTATAAAGTTTTTGTTTCTACATTTGCAAAGAATTCTAATATGAACTGTTTAAATTTCTGTTATTTTATTTATTGATTATATATATCTTATACAATTTCTCATTCCATAGTTTAGATATCTTAAGTTTGATTAGTACATTTTTGTTCAGAAAACTTATTTTTTTTGTGTTGCTCTCCTACAATTTCAATAGAACTAGTAGAATAAAAATTGATGTAAAAGTTCAAGTGTTGGCTGAAGCAGATTCTGACCTTTACATTTTATACACTGAATGTTAATATACGTAAAAGAAGCAAATACATGTACTTTCAACATGACTGTCTTCATAACTTCTGCTCAATTAATGTCTACCTACAATATTCCTATCAAGGCACAAACAGTATCATTACTACTGTGTGTATCCTCAATTAAGCCCCCTCTCCTAAGGTACAAGTTTAGTCTCAAATTTTGGGGAGTGCTATTTTTTAACATCTTTTAACTTACTATTTTAAAATTGAAACTTAAGATATCGACGAAGAAGGGGCTTATTTGAGGGTAGGGGCTTATTTTTGGTTAATACGGTAATAATCATTCTGTACCAAGCTCTTAGGTGTAGCCATTCATCAGGGATTGTAGGTAGGTAAAGTTGTTATCCTTGGTAACATCATCCATCTCTGAATCCCTGAAGGAGTGGTCTGGAAGTTTGATATCTGCTCAGTAACGGGATCACTGTTAAGAAATCATAGATGATTATATTTTTTACCTTTGTGCTTTCTTTATAAATAAAACATACCTTAGATTTGTATATTACAGGTAATGCTTGTTCTGTCATTTTGACAGGTTCTTTTATGGTATGGTATTTATGGTTTTGTTTTTCCTGGAGGGAATAACTGCATAATAAAATCCAAATCTGTTTTAAGGGCAGAATGATAAGAGTGTTAAGTCCTGTTTTAAGCTGTTACATTGTGCATAATTTTACCTTAATGTTGGCAATTCTGTGTTTTCTAACATCAAGAAAGGGCTGAAAACTGCATGGGATTGGATGACCCTTGAAAATAAGTTTGCACTAAGGTATTTTTGTTACCAGTACTAGAATTTGACCATGTTGTGTTGTCAGTATAAGATGTCTATGTCATTTAGCTTTTTCAGGGATCCTTGCTTTAAAAGCAAGTTAAACAATAACTTGACAATAAATGAGGGTGGTGTTCATTTTTATTATTTTCTGTATTAATTATAATTAAGTAAATAATTAAGTAATTATACATATAATCACAGATCACAAAATTAAAAAAAAACAACATCTGTTTCAAAACTAGCAGGTAAGATATTGAGTACCTAGTTCACGTACATCTACATGACCTACTGGAGTGGTGTAGTTTGAAAGTATTATCTGAAATAAATTGAATAAAATTAAATAAACATTAAAATTATTGGATTTGGAATGTAGTAAAAGGCTTTCTATGCAATAAATTACATGAAAAAATAGACTTTTTTCAACATTATTTATGAAACACTTGTAAATTGTAATACTGATTTTCGTAAATGGATCTCAGAATAATATACAAATGTATTTCACCTCATTGTTTAATATTAAGAACAATCAATATTTGTAAATCATTCAGGGCATACCAAATGTTAATTACTAGCACTTTTTCTGAAAGGAAATAAAACTGGAAAATAATATATAGTTATTACAAATGTAGATTGTAATGATTTTTTGATACTTGTGTGAAATTTAGAAATGTGAAAAGTATCTTGAAACAGGAAAAGATTGTTGTTCTTGAGTTTAAGAAATATAGTAAACAATTTCAGACAGTCATTATCTGATGTTTCACGGTCGTATGATAAATAGGGATGTACTTTATATGGTCAATTATGTATTTGATAGTTACATATTTTCTGGTGAAGACTTTATATCCATCATGCTATTGGGTTGTATTTAATACATTTACACTTAGTTCCTTTAGTTTGTGATCTATTCATCTATATTAATAAATTATACTAAAGAACTTTTTGTTTTGTTATAAATAGATACTTAATTCAGCAGATGTTTCTATTCCACATGGGTCACTGTTGCCTGAAAGTATGGCAAGGCTGGTGAACTTACGGTGTACGTAGTATGCCATGCCATCTATCCATCTGTACCCTCATTATCTTTTTTTTTTTCCCAACTAGTCCACTACAACTGAGGGAACAGTTCAAACAAATTTGGCCTATTATTTATGAACATGTGCCTTCCTTCCTTCTCTACCCTCCTGGTTTAGGTATAGCAGTTGATTGATTAATGGGGCTTAACGTCCTTGTTCAGGTTATAACCGATCCTAGGACTATAATAGAAACACAGTGTTGTAGTTTATGGAAAATCTGGAACAACCTTAGGGAGGGGAGGGGGTAATTACATTATAAAATTGAGTATAACCTTCACTCCTCTAAATACTAGGAAGTACAATATAGATGGAGCCCCATGGAGGAAAAAAGAGATTTTTTTTTTTGACCACATGTGTAATATAGATGGGGCATCGCTGGAGCTCCCAGATGCATGGGTCCAGCCATTTGTAGTGGATAATAGGGATGAGAGGCGATTAATACCTCTCTGACAGGGGCAATAAACATGAACGGGAGCCAGACAGACGATAACTGCCACGGGCGTGGTGAATTGATTACTTCACGGATTAGCATCCCGAGGTGTCCCCCCATCTAATTACCAACGGTCAACAGATTGACGGGCTATTAAAATTCCTAAAGCAAAGATGGTATAACAGAAAATAGAAAAATACTACACTAATATAGAAAAATACTACAGTACATTCTTTATACAAGAACAAAGAGCAGGGTCTTGAGATTTCGAAAATCAAAATTATACATCCCTGGTATAAATAGAAAGCCGTCAGATTCCAGGTGTAAAAATGCGGGAAGTCCTCAGGTGAGGGTTTTCCAGTCCACTGTAAATATTACTGTCTTTAAAGTACTGGTTTGCTCTTGTATGCTCTTAAACCTATCCAATAACATCAAATTTATAGTAGGGACATCTTCAAACTTTTATTTGATATATATTTCACAACGTTTGAACTTCGAATGAGCGATTGGGGGGGATGGAGTCATTGGTAATAACATATAGTAAAATAATTAGTTGTATGGGACCTGTATAACAAACAGAAAGTAGAATTAGTAGTACCGATAGGTGGCGCGCACTGTTTCCTGTTACTGATAAACTTGTGACTTCATACAGGATACTTTACGGACTGTGTCTACTGATATTTGAACATTCTCGATACATAATGTAGAACGGGACTCATGTATACGTATATAAGTGAGGTGTTTTGAAGGAAATTTGAATGCTTAATTAGTATCTTGTAGAAATTCAGCGTCGTGAGTCTACGTCAACACCGGTGACAGAACAAGGGGGTGGGTCGCCACTCGAATTACAGCTGACTTGCACAGATGTAAACATCACATAGTGTTGTCCTAATTACATAACACATTTTCTAGTTTTTTTTGTCATAAATTGAAATATACACGTTTCAATTTGCTCAAACTAATTCGAATCGACAAGGAAAATGGCCGATTTCTTGGCTGAAAATAACCCATGTGGACAGAACATTTTGAGACTTGTGGCTCGGGGGAGTTCTATCATAGCCGAACTGTTAAGACTTTCTGAGTTCATACCTCCTGTGTTTCGTCTTGACAACCAGCCAGACAAACTGAGATATGGAGAACTCATCAGTGACTTTAGCTATTTCCGGAATCTTGAATATTTTGAAAACAAAATTGAATCAAAAGTTGTAAGTATCTAGTTTTAGGTTTGGAACTCTCTAAATTTTAAGTGTGGCCTTTATAAACCACCAAATTTTGGATTTTAGTACATGTGCATTTGATTCTAACCAGACCTCTTTTTCTTTTTTAAATATTATATACAACTTTTGTTTAAACAGTTTTTGTTTTGGTCCAAAATCACCTTTTGAGATGACGTAAACCTTTTTTTTTTTGATAATTTGATAATATTATGTATTTCTTTGCCTTTGTAGGAGTTACAAGACTTGGACCAAGAGTTTAATGAGAATAACATTGAGATATTGACGAGGTTTTATCAGGCATTTGCAAGTGTGCACAAATATGTTACAGATTTGAACAGGTTTGATATAACATTTTGAGATAGTATTTATTACTTCACATTTACTGAGCTGTGGTCTATATGTATTGCAAACAAAATATTTTCTGATCTCAGGAGGAAGATTCCCATGATTTGCTTCTGAGCATATTTTGTTACCATGAAAAACTTTTTCTTATTTTTTTTAAGATTGATAAGAACTCACATTAGTTATTGAGCTGATGAACCACCATACTTTAAATTTTATGCATTAGCTATATATATATATAGTTTAATTTCTGGGCTGGTGAAAAACCATGCTCTTATGCATTAGTTACAAGGCTGCCGCTGGTGAATCATCATACTTTTATACATTAGTTACTGGGCTGGTGATGAGCTACCATACTTACTTGACTGGTGAACCACCATACAATTATGTATTAGTTACTTAGCTGGTCATGAACCACCATACTTTTATGCATTAGTTACTTGGCTGGTGAACCACCATACTTTTTTTGCATTAGTTTCTGGGCGTGTAAACCGTCATACTTTTATGCATTAATTTCTGGGCATGTGAACCATCATACTTTTAGTTTCTGGACGAGTAGCCACCATACAATTATGTATTAGTTACTTAGCTGGTGAACCATCATACTTTTCGTTTTTAGACTGGTAACCACCATTCTGATATTTATTCTTCCTTAACAAAATCTTCCTTTGAAATATATTTCAGGTTTCTGGAAGATCTAGAAGAAGGAGCCTACATCCAACAAACTTTGGAAAGTGTTCTTTTGAATGATGATGGGAAACAGCTTATGGTATGAATTATTATTATCATTTAGATTAAAATACTTGACCATGACAAAAGTATGATTCTATAGATCTTGGTACATTGTATTTAACACATCTGTCTTAGTTTCTGCTACGAACAAAAGGTCTTTAGATGCAATTACCAACATACATTTAAGAGGGATCTGTCTGTAAAATGATAGTTTGATATGAGAGCATATCTTGGTTACGTCAGTTCACAGTTGTCTTGACAAACTCAGTTAATATAGACAGCGTGAGGACAACACTATTGTTCGGGAGATGAACCCAGGGCTCCCCAACCCTGGCAACTCCTATCAAATACAGAAGTGTGTATACAATTACTGCTTAGCCATAAATGTATACACACATCTAGGATATTTCCAGCTGGGGGAATAAAATTTTTGTACCGTAAAAAAAAAAAAAAAAAAATATAGACATATTGTTACAATGATTTAAACACAAAAATGTATATGGAGAGCTAACTTTTCAAGTGTGTTAATAAGTGAGTTTGATGCTGGTTCCAGTGTGAGAGCCTGTTCCTTTATGGGGTGATGCTTCTGACTATTGATATGAAGATTGATGGAATCATCAGGGAGCGGATATTGGTGTCTTACTATAGATACAGGTAAATCTCACTACAGATACAGGTAAATCTTACTACAGATACAGGTAAATCTCACTACAGATACAGGTAAATCTCACTACAGATACAGGTAAATCTCACTACAGATACAGGTAAATCTCACTACAGATACAGGTTAATCTTACTACACATATAGGTAGATCTTACTACAAATACACAGGTAAATCTGAATACAGATGCTGGTAAATCTCACTTAAGATACATGTAAATCTTACTTCAAATACAGCTCAACCTTACTAAAGGTACAGGGAAATCTTGCACCAGATGCAAGTAATTTTTATAACAGAACGATATAGCTAAATATTACTACAGATAAGGTAGATCTTGCTACAGATACAGGTAGATCTTGCTACAGATACAGGTAGATCTTGCTACAGATACAGGTAGATCTTGCTATAGATACAGGTAGATCTTGCTACAGATACAGGTAGATCTTGCTATAGATACAGGTAGATCTTGCTACAGATATAGGTAAACTATACTACAAATACAGGTAGATCTTACTATATATACTGGCAAACATTGATCTTATATCTGATACATCATAATTTTACATGTATCTACAGTTCACACATCATTCTGATTACATATAATAGAAAGCATGTAATACAGTTGATAAATATAATAGAATGTATGTAATACAATTGATAAACACTTATTTCAACGACCGATGTTCACCTGTACTTGTATAACAAATGTGTATTAAATACTGATGTTACTGTACTGCGCACTTAGTGTAATATAAGTTACAGAGCCCTGAAGGCCGCTGTGACATCAGTATACAACATATCTACATCACTACAAGGTAGTATTATATAAATTACAGTGCCCAGAAGGCCACTGTGACATATACAACATATCTACATCACTACAAGGTATATAACAGTATTATATAAATTACAGTGCCCAGAAGGCTGCAGCAGCTGATTCCAGTATAGACGATGTCTGTAAGCTTCTCAGGAGCACAGGTTACAGTAACTCTGCTGGAGCCAAACGACCACCAAACTACCCAGAATCCTATTTCAGGTAAGTTCTTTTGTAGAAAACAACTTACTTGATTGGGGTACTACAATCTAAGAAAAAATGGTTTAGCATTCCCACAAAAAGTTCCATTAGTGCCATTCTAACTAAACGCAATGTTAAAGCCTTAAAGAAATCTGTAATGAAGTTACCACTGAATAATATCCATGACACAGTATGCAATATTTACAAGGAAGTCAAAGTATCCTTTTCTTACCACACACAGTCGTGTTCCAATACCTGAGGAATTCATCAACATGGTGATTGGCCGACTACGATCGGATGATGTGTATAACCAAATATCAGCATATCCGCTTCCAGAGCATCGGTCAACAGCTTTAGCCACCCAAGCCAGCATGCTGTACATTATTTTGTACTTTGAACCAGAGATTCTACAGAACCAACAAGCCAAGATGAGGGAGATAGTAGACAAGCATTTCCCTGACAACTGGGTAAGTGCATTCGGGTATATACATTGATTATAGGGTCAGGTTTGTACATAGACAGTGGAACTTCAATATTACAACCACTGTTGTTTCTATCAAGTGAGGGTCTATAACCGACTACTTCTGAGAATTCCGCCTGAGGTATTGTTGTTTCCATCAAGTGAGGGTCTATAACAGAATTCCCCCTGGGGTATTGTTGTTTCCATCAAGTGAGGGTCTATAACAGAATTCCCCCTGGGGTATTGTTGTTTCCATCAAGTGAGGGTCTATAACAGAATTCCCCCTGGGGTATTGTTGTTTCCATCAAGTGAGGGTCTATAACAGAATTCCCCCTGGCTATTGTTGTTTCCATCAAGTGAGGGTCTATAACGTAATTTCCCCCTGGCTATTGTTGTTTTCATCAAGTGAGGGTCTATAACATAATTTCCCCCTGGCTATTGTTGTTTTCATCAAGTGAGGGTCTATAACATAATTCCCCCCTGGCTATTGTTGTTTCCATCAAGTGAGGGTCTATAACGTAATTTCCCCCTGGCTATTGTTGTTTTCATCAAGTGAGGGTCTATAACACAATTCCCCCCTGGCTATTGTTGTTTTCATCAAGTGAGGGTCTACAATAGAATTCCCCCCTGGGCTATTGTTGTTTCCATCAAGTGAGGGTCTATAACAAAATTCCGCCATTGTTAACATGTGACATTATAGTTCATGCTGTTTAGGATTCTAATTCCTAGGTTTTAACACAAACATGGGATTGCCCTCTTTTTTGGATTTTATTTCAAAATTTTATCTAAAAAACAACAACATAGAGGAGGCAAGGTGGTCTAGTGGTAGTATCAAGGGCTACATGACCAAAGGATTGCTTGTTCGAGTCCCGACACGGGCGCTGTATTGTATCCTTGAACAAGATACACTACAGCTTACGTGGACTTTGCGGTTTCCACGCGTCCGTCACGGACGTGGACAACGCAGACCCCACTCGCCCACCGGATATGGCATTCCGCTACGTTCCGTCATATATCGTGGACATCAGCTGACTGATACGGTATCCACTCGGCATTACGGTATGTGACGATTCGCGATTAGTGGTGGGCATAGTTCAACTCGAGACACCGTGTTCCACGACGATCCACGATACGTGGTGGACATGCATTTCATTTTAAAGCCCGTGGTCCATGTCGATCCGCGATATACAGCGGGTACAAGTTGTTTGCTGTTCATTTCTGATCTACACGAGTTATATCCCTTCGTCTTTCGGTAGCGGTAGTGGTATCGGTATCGTTTATCAGAATTATGCATGGTTCCATGTTGGCGGTGTAGATAAGCCTTTAGGATTCGGATGAAATTAAAGAACATTTCAAGTTTTATTTAAAGCTTTAGACCCTTGGTCCATCAATAGCGTTATTATGGCCATAATATAAACATTAAAAAACAATCGCAATATATTAAGCACCGTTAATATTTAGTGTAACTTAACATAAGCTGTTTCACCCATCAAGCATTCTCCATTGACGTATTCACGTTTTTAAAAAATATGCATTTATTTTAGAAATATTGCATTCATTACACAACATTGAATTGGGAAATAGAAAATACCACTGCGACATAAGAACAGCTTTACCAAATCTCATCAAAATATCTAAACTTCGGCATTTTAATTCTTATTCCGTTATCTTTTAAACATCGGTGTTATCATGTTATCAGACTCCGACCATATTAAAATATGCGGAATATCGAATGTTGTGACAACTAGTTGTATATCTAATCTAAAGTGTACACACAAAAGAGCTGTAAATAACTGCCTATCTGGGTATCTTGTATACATGTAGTATCGTTAATGTGGTATCTAAACGGAAAACACAAAAATGAATTAAACATTACATTATTGCATCAAAAGCAGAATTGATTCAGAATATAATTAAAACATTACTACGGCCCTTTCTGCAATATAATTTACATGTACAATGTTTATATACATTCCCTAAATGTACCGATTTATGATAACCATTTAATGTCTTTATATTTATCATGTATATTGAGTGCTTTGCATTCAGGTCCAATTATGGTTTCTGTTTCTATCACCAGTGTGATTTCAATGATTTGTATTCAATCATATTTTTAGTCATAAATTACTCATTGAATGCAACACTTTTTATGCGGCGTTTTGCATAAACATGGCAGCCATAACCGCTGATTTTCTCGGCAGCTCGTCACACGCAGATGATTCTATTTCTATTCTGTCAATCAAACGGGGTAACTGACGGCATCCGTGAGTTTCATTGGTTAGTGAGAATGATTGACAAGACACTAAAGCTTGTTACACACTCCAGTGATCTCTGACTCTGTCAATCCAACACTGTAGAAAGGCGTCCGTTAATTCCATTGGTTGGTGAGAATGATAGACAAGTCAGCGTACGTGCACATGTTTTGTCGTCACCTGTAATAGCAGACGTAAAACCCGTTAAATAAATATTGAGAAACATTATCAAAAACTGCATCGATACATACCGTAAAAAATGATTATCTACCGGTTCTAATAGCCTTTAGGGATATATTCCGCACAGTGACGTCACGTGTGAGGTTCGCCCAGAGACCATATGGCGATCTAGTACCTGGGGCAAGCTTAACCCCGCTTATAAACACAGGTTTCTGTTTTTTAGCGTGAATAATGGTAGTTGACAATAACTGAAGTTGTTTTGTATTTATTTCAATCCATTTTGTGTAAATAGTTAAGATTTTAGCAGAATTGTTAGGACAGGGTTGAATTAGGCCTACAAAATCCAAATGATTATCTGATATTGATATGCTAGTGTAGTCGATCTAGAGTATAACATATTACAAAAAACAACATCAAAATATATTTTTCATGTAGGCATTGTATATAAACATGATACGGGGTGGACAGGGGAACGTGCGCGAATACATCGATCCATGATTTGGGTCATTGCATTAATAGTATATTAAAAGTTTCTTCTAGAGATGCTAATATTTTAGGCAACGATGTTGCACGATTTGTGATATCCTGTTCCGACTCATCCACCCATCGATTTTGGGTTACATTTCATTTGTTGGAGAGCTCGAGCTAAATTATTGGAGATAGGAAAGTCTCAATGCACCTTCTATATCAGAGACGGGAATCGGTTGATCTGTAGAATAAACAATAAAAAGTCCTGTCCTAGGACTGGTTATGATAATGTTATATGAATATCTACACGTAGAAACACGAACTGAGATACATCCGAGTCCGTTTTATAACCGACGAGTGGCCAACACCACAAAGGCCAGAGACCGGCAAGCCGCGGTCACAGAGGCGTGTTAAGATAATAGCCCGGTAAATACCACATCTTAATTAACAGGTGTATCTCTAAACTCTAACCTGTTGAATTTACCTGTAGGGCAGTTTGTTTTGATAAGGACTCCCAATGCTAAAAAGTGGATCCTTAACTGTAGGTAAATTTAATTCATTTATTCCTTTGGCGTTTCAGCCAATCTGATTTTACAACATATACAAAGACATATACATTAGCAATACAAGATCGTGATATCACAGGTTCAACGGGATCAGACCGCTATTTAGGATATATATATAAATAAATGTAAACATGTGCCTGCAATTAATGCGAATAAGACAACGATAATGCAAATGTAACATTTGGTATAATGTTCTATTATAACGGGCCGTATACAACATGTCACAATTATATAATGTTCTGTTTTAACGGACCGTATATAACATGTAACTTCCCACTAAATATGTATTATAACGGGCCGTAAATCATATGCAACATTTGAGCAATATTCTATTATAACGGGCCGTATAAAACATGTAACATCTCACTAAATGTCTATTAAAACGGACCATATATAACATGTAACATTTATATAACGTTCTATTTAGTGTTATAACGGCACGTATATAACATGTCACAATTATATAATGTTCTGTGTTAACGGGCTGTATATAACATGTAACTTCTTACTAATTTTCTTTTATAATGGACCGCATATGGCATATGGCATTTGAATAATGTTCTATTTTAACGGGCGATATATAATATGTAACTTCTTACTAATTTTCTATTATACGGGCCGTATACAACATGTCACAATTATATTATGTTCTGTTTTAACGGGCCGTATATAACATACATATTCTTACTAATTTTCTTTCATAATGGGCCGTATATGACATATGACACTTGAATAATGTTCTATTTTAACGGGCCATATATAGCAAGTAACTTCTTACTAATTTTCTATTATAACGGGCCATATACAACATGTCACAATTATATTAAGTTCTGTTTTAACAGCCTGTATATAACATGTAACATTTGAGCAATATTCTATTATAACGGGCCGTATACAATAAGTAACATCTCACTAAATTTCTAATATAACGGGCCGTAAACAACATGTAACATTTCACTAATTTTCTGTTATAACGGGCCGTATATAACATGTCACAATATATAATGTTCTGTTTTATGGGGCCGTATATAACATGTGATGCTGATGTAACCTCTTACTAATTTTCTATTATATCGGGCAGTATACAGCATGTAACATTTGAATAATGTTCTATCATAACGGGCCGTATACAACATGTAACATCTCACTAATTTTCTTTAAAACTGGCCCTATATAACATGTCACAATTATATAATGTTCTATTTTAACGGGCCGTTTATAACATGTAACTTCTTACTACGAACCTCACCTTACGACCACCTCAAAATTACGACCACCCCTTTTTTTCAGTCCCGATTTTTTCTCTATATATCTTTGTATTGGTCGCTTCACTATTACGACCACTCTGCTATTCCGTATTACGACCACCTTGGGCAGTCCCAACGAATACTAATTAACGCTTATTACCCCCACAATTACGAGCAGTTGGTCGTGTCTAAAAAATTACCTGGTGTGTAGCGAACCGTGAACAGCTTACGGTAATGCGTGTCAAACTGGCCATTGACGTGTGTATACGTAATTATCGATCTTTTGTTTACTGACCAGTGTATCGACAGGTGAGTTGAATGGCTATTAATCTCTTTGAAATCTTCGCACTGACCGGAAGGTAAAATAAACATCCAGTCTTTCATTGTTCGTAACAAGCCAACATGTGCCGGGTTTTAGTTTGTAGTCCTTTGTTTACCGTTACGGGTGATCGCCCTTCCTTGGTGGCGCTGTGACGGATTAAATACACAAGTGATCCGATTATCTATCTTGCCTTGAAAATTGTAATAACCGTACATTTGCTTATTAATTATGGTATTCAAATAATTGGTTTTTGGCTGTTGGTCGTTTTAAGACCCGATCACATACAAGCGAGTAAAATAAACATAGTAACGTTTGATTTCTTTTCTGGTCAAGCGCAAGTATTTTCAGCGATCTCGATGTTTTTTTATCAATGCCGAATAGGGTCTGTAGATAGGTGTTATTATAATTTGAAAAAAACATGTTTGGTTTCAAATATTTCGCTAGAATTATGCTATTCTTTCTAACTTCATTTCTTTTTTCGCTCATGATGGCCACATCACGTAAACGTAACGAGTTATCACTAAAAAAGAAAATTGAACTGATTCAATGTAGCAATGGTCGTAGCCAACGACAACTTGCTGAACAGTTTGGGGTCGGCAAAACACAGGTCAGAGCATCTTGAAAATAAAGACAGAAATTTTAAAAGTTATAAAGAAAATAAAGGAAATGATAGACAAAAACAATTGTCTTTGTTTTTATTTAAAGTTAAGACTATGGCATGTATTTAGCCAAATCTATACAACTTGCACCTGAGTTCAGTCAATTAAGAGTTACGGTTCCTGATGGTCTAGCTCAAATTGGTCCACCTCGGCACTTTGACCCGGACCCCCAGGTGTTCTTAATAGTGAGGTTTCACTGTAATTTTCTTTTATAACGGGCCGTATACAACATGTAACATCTCTCTGAATGTCTATTATAACGGGCCATATATAACATGTAACATTTATATAATGTTCTATTTTTCTGCTTGAACGGACCGTTTATAACATGCTAATTTGCTATTGTAACGGGCCGTATACACCATGTTACATCTCACTGATTTTCTATTGTAACGAGTCGCATATAACATTTAACTTCTTACTAATTTTCTATTATACTGGTGTAATGGGCCGTATACAACATGTAACATTTGAATAATGTTCTATTTCAACGGGCCTATATATAACATGTAACTTACTACTTTTCTTTTATTACGGGCCGTATACAACATATTTAACGTGTAACGACTTACATCACCCTGTTCATAGCCTTTATTACGAGGACACGGGTTTCGTTGCATACCAATAACGAATTCGATTACAACACTTCTAATAATATAAGTTTAAAATGGAATTCGTACATGAAATAAATGCTAAAAGTAAAGTTTCAACATCGTGGGTATGTGAATGTTAAAACTTAGGCTAATTATTTTATAGGCAAACATTTGTGATACGAATGTTTATTGTTTTAACTCAACGGAATTTAAATGTAAATAATGTGTTTAATATAAAAATGAATCCCTACAGTAAAAAGAATTTTTTAACAAAACTCAAGCTAAATATACGTACAACCTGTAAAAGCATATATTCGGAACATTTTTGACGTTCACGGAAACCATACGTGTCAACTCACCAGCAGTTATAGGCGGGTTCCGATTAGAACACCCGACAAAACAGATACCTGTGGTGCTGTGACAGGCGTGACGACCGTGTCGACCGTAATTTCACACCTGATTATTGTTAAATGGTATACTAACCCACTCACAGTCGAGTACACTTTTATGTCTATATGATTTGTAATCAGTTAAGTTAAATAATATCAAGAAAAATATCAGTGATAGTTCGCCATGTTGATAAGGGTTATCGGATAGTAGAAAATGGTCTGATGTGATTTTGTTTCGCATTTTCAATCATTTAAAACAGTAAAATATCTACGTTGTTGTACTATAGCTGTCTTCTGCAAATTTGGTTTATGAAAATGGTATGCAAAATTATTAATAAGGAATGAAATGAGATGAATTCAAAGTTCGTGTAAAATAGAGGTAAAGATCATGTAATGTCGGAGAATACAGATAAGATACAGGTAATTTTGGAGAACTTTGGAGAACACAGGTAAAATCCAGGTAAGGTATAGGTGAAGACTATAATGACTGTCACAACATACCTGCATACCTGCCCGTAACTTATTTGTAAGAAGTGGGAGAAAGGAGAGACCCCCCCCCCCCCCCCCGCCGCGGTAATCCAGACGATTTTTCTTACCTTGTGGGTCAGTCACCCGTGTGGACAGATTCACAGCTTTAGCTCGTTTGTCACACCAAGTCGTCATAGCAACCGCTGCGAGGCCTTAGCCCCAGGCATTTACCCGTTCAACTCAGTTTTTGTAACGGTATTTTGCTTTCCTATACAGCGAATTAATTACTGATTATAGACTGGTCTATGATATCAATACATTTTATTCCGTAGTTAGTACGTGAGAACCCATAAACCAACATACATAATGTACGTAACCAAAATATGATTATTATTTATCAGATCATAAGTAATATACAGAAAGAGTATACATGTTATATACGGCCCGTTACTAAAGAAAATTAATGAGATGTTATATGTTCGATACGGCCCGATATAATAGAGCATTATTCAAATATTACATGCTATATACGGCCCGTTACTAAAGAAAATTAATGAGATGTTACATGTTGTATACGGCCCGTTATAATACAGCAATATTCAAATATTACATTACCAGTGAAACGGAAGGGAAGTAACTCTTATATATCGGGAGGACATCATGCCTTCGGCCGTGATTAGAAGACGCGGTAAAGTAAGCATAACTTCAAAACATAAGCTAGCCACGCTATCTAGCGTTCCACGACGGATCGCGCTGTTCCGTGGACATACACGGCATCCAGCGGGCCACGATATCCAGTGTTCCTCGACGGGCCGCGCTGTTGCGTGGACACCCACGGTATCTGCCGATCCATCACGAATCGCGGAATCACGTGGACACTTTGCCCTCGCATGTCCACTAGTGGACATTGCGTGGGCAGTCCACCGTGGGCGCGTGGAAACCGCAAAGTCCACGTAAGCTGTAGTGTACCTTACTCTCTTGTGTTCCACTGCTCCATTGCTATTATATAGTGGTATATGAAACTCCAAACTATTAATTATGATAGAAAGAATGTAAAATGCGATTACCGGGGTATTATTAAAATCTCTAAATATTTCAACTAGACCAGTAGTTGTTTTATTAAATCTATATAGCAGTGCATAACTAAATTTCACATTCCTGTGTCCAATACGTTTTCTGCGTTGATTATTACACTTTGTACTTTGTCTCTCTAGGTTTTAGGGGTATACATGGGCCTAACAGTCAACCTTCTGGACGCTTGGTCACCCTACCGAGCTGCAGTCACAGCCCTCAACAACACACTGGATCAGGCAAATGTCCGGGAACAGGTGGGTAATATCAGAGAACATGTGGGTAATATCAGAGAACATGTGGGTAATATCAGAGAACTGGTGGGTAATATGAGAGAACAGGTGGGTAATATAAGAGAACAGGTGGGTAATATCAGAGAACTGGTGGGTAATATTAGAAAACAGGAGGGTAATGTCAGAGAACAGGTGGGTAATATAAGAGAACAGGTGGGTAATATTAGAAAACAGGAGGGTAATATCAGAAAACAGGTGGGTAATATCAGTGAACAGGCGGGTAATGTCAGAGAACAGGCGGGTAATGTCAGAGAACAGGTGGGTAATGTCAGAGAACAGGTGGGTAATGTCAGAGAACAGGTGGGTAATGTCAGAGAACAGGTGGGTAATGTCAGAGAACAGGTGGGTAATGTCAGAGAACAGGTGGGTAATATCAGAGAACAGGTGGGTAATGTCAGAGAACAGGTGGGTAATGTCAGAGAACAGGTGGGTAATATCAGAGAACAGGTGGGTAATGTCAGAGAACAGGTGGGTAATATCAGAGAACAGGTGGGTAATGTCAGAGAACAGGTGGGTAATGTCAGAGAACAGGTGGGTAATATCAGAGAACAGGTGGGTAATGTCAGAGAACAGGTGGGTAATACTTGTGGATACTTGTGTTGGTGTAATACAATATTGTAGTGGATACTTGTGTTGGGTGTAATAGTGGATACTTGTGTTGGTGTAATAGTGGATACTTGTGTTGGGTGTAATAGTGGATACTTGTGTTGGGTGTAATAGTGGATACTTGTGTTGGTAACGGTGGATACTTGTGTTGGGTGTAATAGTGGATACTTGTGTTGGGTGTAATGGTGGATACTTGTGTTGGTGTAATAGTGGATATTTGTGTTAGAGTAATGGTGGATACTTGTGTTGGGTGTAATAGTGGATACTTGTGTTGGTAACGGTGGATACTTGTGTTGGGTGTAACGGTGGATACTTGTGGTGTAATAGTGGATACTTGTGTTGGTGTAATAGTGGATACTTGTGTTGGTGTAATAGTGGAAACTTGTGTTTGGGTTATAGTGGATACTTGTTTTGGGATAACAGTGGATACTTGTGTTGGGTGTAATAGTGGATACTTGTGTTGGGTGTAATAGTGGATACTTGTGTTGGGAGTAATAGAGGATACTTGTGTTGGTGTAATAGTGGATACTTGTGTTGGTGTAATAGTGGATATTTGTGTTGGGTGTAATGGTGGATACTTGTGTTGGTGTAATAGTGGATACTTGTGTTGGGTGTAATAGTGGGTACTTGTGTTGGGGTAACGGCGGATACTTGTGTTGGTGTAATAGTGGATACTTGTGTTGGGTGTAATGGTGGATACTTGTGTTGGTGTAATAGTGGATACTTGTGTTGGGTGTAATAGTGGATACTTGTGTTGGGGTAACGGTGGATACTTGTGTTGGGTGTTATAGTGGATACTTGTGTTGGGGTAACGGCGGATACTTGTGTTGGTGTAATAGTGGATACTTGTGTTGGGTGTAATAGTGGATACTTGTGTTGGGGTAACGGTGGATACTTGTGTTGGGTGTAATAGTGGATACTTGTGTTGGGTGTAATAGTGGGTACTTGTGTTGGGGTAACGGCGGATACTTGTGTTGGTGTAATAGTGGATACTTGTGTTGGGTGTAATAGTGGATACTTGTGTTGGTAACGGTGGATACTTGTGTTGGTAACAGTGGATACTTGTGTTGGTAACGGTGGATACTTGTGTTGGTAACAGTGGATACTTGTGTTGGTGTAATAGTGGATATTTGTGTTGGTGTAATAGTGGATATTTGTGTTAGAGTAATAGAGGATATTTGTGTTGGTGTAATAGTGGATATTTGTGTTGGTGTAATAGTGGATACTTGTGTTTGAGTAATAGAGGATACTTGTGTTGGGTGTAATAGTGGATACTTGTGTTTGTGTAATAGTGGATATTTGTGTTGGTGTAATAGTGGATATTTGTGTTGGTGTAACAGTGGATGCTTGTGTTGGTAACAGTGAATACTTGTGTTGGTTAATAGTGGATACTTGTGTTGGGTGTAATAGTGGATACTTGTGTTTGGTGTAATAGTGGATACTTGTGTTGGGTGTAATAGTGGGTACTTGTGTTGGTGTAACAGTGGATACTTGTGTTGGTGTAATAGTGGATACTTGTGTTGTGGTAACGGTGGATACTTGTGTTGGTGTAACGGTGGATACTTGTGTTAGTAACAGTGGATACTTGTGTTGGGTGTAATAGTGGATACTTGTGTTGGTGTAACGGTGGATACTTGTGTTGGAGTAACGGTGGATACTTGTGTTAGTAACAGTGGATACTTGTGTTGGATGTAATTACTTGTGTTGGGTGTAATAGTGGATATTTGTGTTGGAGAAATAGTGGATACTTGTGTTGGGTGTAATAGTGGATACTTGTGTTGGGGTAATAACTGATGTTTGTGTTTGAGTAATAGTGGATATTTGTGTTGGGGAAATAGTGGATACTTGTGTTTGGGTAATATTGGATACTTGTGTTGGTGTAACAGTGGATACTTGTGTTAGTAACAGTGGATACTTGTGTTGGGTGTAATAGTGGATACTTGTGTTGGTGTAACGGTGGATACTTGTGTTAGTAACAGTGGATACTTGTGTTGGGTGTAACAGTGGATACTTGTGTTGGGTGTAATAGTGGATACTTGTGTTGGTGTAACGGTGGATACTTGTGTTAGTAACAGTGGATACTTGTGTTGGGTGTAAAAGTGGATACTTGTGTTGGTGTAACGGTGGATACTTGTGTTAGTAACAGTGGATGCTTGTGTTGGTGTAACAGTGGATACTTGTGTTGGTGTAACGGTGGATACTTGTGTTGGGTGTAATATTGGATACTTGTGTTAGTAACAGTGGATACTTGTGTTGGTGTAATAGTGGATACTTGTGTTGGGTGTAATAGTGGATACTTGTGTTGGTGTAATAGTGGATACTTGTGTTGGGTGTAATAGTGGATACTTGTGTTGGGTGTAACAGTGGATACTTGTGTTGGTGTAATAGTGGATACTTGTGTTGGGGTAACAGTGGATACTTGTGTTGGTATAATAGTGAATACTTGTGTTGGGTGTAATAGAGGATACTTGTGTTGGGTGTAATAGTGGATACTTGTGTTAGTGTAATAGTGGATACTTGTGTTGGGGTAATAGAGGATATTTGTGTTGGTGTAACATTGGATACTTGTGTTGGGGAAACGTTGGATACTTGTGTTGGGGTAATAGTTGAAACTTGTGTTGGGTGTAACAGTGGATACTTGTGTTGGGTGTAATAGAGGATACTCGTATTGGGGTTACGGTGGATACTTGTGTTGGAGTAATAGTGGATACTTGTGTTAGGGTAATAGTGAATACTTGTGTTGGAGTAATATTGGATACTTGTGTTAGGGTAATAACTGATGTTTGTGTTTGAGTTATAGTGGATATTTGTGTTGGAGAAATAGTGGATACTTGTGTTTGGGTAATATTGGATACTTGTGTTGGTAAAAAATGGATATTTTACCTCAATAATTTTTTTCAAAGTATTAATGTAAAAATAAGGCCCTATATTATCAAATTTTCAGGCAACAAAGTATGCTACAAAACAGGTTAAGTTGAAGCAGCCACTAGAAAAATATCTAAAGGAAGGTGTGCTCACGGAGGAATTCGTCCTTGACACTATCCCAAAGATGATGAACGTGATGCGAGAGGCAAATGTCACGGTCCGTTGGCTCATGTTACATACTTCACCTCTATCTCTTAGTAAGTTAAAGTTTTTCTATTTTTAGCCGCCGTTATGATATAGTGGTCTATTCAAATTGCTCATCGTCCAATGTCCATCTATCTGTAAACCTCGCTATTTCTTAGGAAGTACTGGAAGGATATTTCTTAAACTTTATAGAAGGGTCTGTCCATTTGATTATTAGTCTGATCCAGGAAATAGAAAAGAATTGCCCTCATTTGTTTAGTTTTATTATTTCTAATTCACATAAAGTTCTCTTTGGATCTCTTGTCAAATATTCAATAGTGAATGGTTTTATTGTCTCCATTTATATTTTAATGATACAAATGCATAACATGAAAGAATGTGTATAAGTCACAAATTTCATTGATGTTAAAAATTGCCTGAAGTTCTGAAAGACTACCATGCTATGGTGGACATGACTGACATCCCATCACTATAACCATATACACCTATACTTAGATCTCTGCCAAGGTTTGGTGAACTTGCCCAGCATCCTTAATTCATGAGACCAGGGAATCTGTGTTGTATACAGAGAGTGCAGGTTCCCTAGAAACTTGGCCCGGAATCATTTGGGCATACATTATGTAGAATATTTGAGCCAAAGTTATGAAACATCTCAGGGACTACGGAATCAAAGATCTGGATGGTTAGAGGTTCAGCCAACAATTGACTCAATAACATTAACATTACATGTACATTGTACTGCTTCAATTAAAATTTTGATTTCTGACGTAGATAAGTTACAGAAGCCATCTATGGCAGTCGGTATGTTGGTATTAGTCTGTGTTTGTCATTAGGACACTTATTAAACATAGACATGTTCTATGTTTAAATAAATATATTAAATTGAATCTGTGTTCCTTTTGTAAGTGTCTTATGATAATCCTTTCTATTTGTTACATGTAGGTGCCGATGCGAACAAGCGTTGCCGTTTGTTACGTGAGCAGGTCCTGACTGATGCCAAGTACAATCCTCTTGAGACATTCCAGCTTCTCCTCAACATTGGCCAGTTTGAGTTCAAACTCAAAGAGGTAAACTCCAGAGTTTGTAGAAAACTTCACTGTACCTGTGTTTGTTGTAAGGTCAAAAGATTATAATTAAGATCAGTCACAAATAGAGGTTTGGATTCCTGTGATTCAGTTTGGAGTGAAAACATGTTTTTTTATGGATTTTGAAAATTTCTGGTAATTCCTCAAAAATTAACATTTAATATTTTGTACAAACTTTCAATGAACAAAGTACTTAAATATATGAAAAAGGGGTTTGGTTTATTCAATTATTTCATGAATTTTTAAGCAGATGCTAATGTTTGTCTGTGTAGATGTTTAAACAGATGCTAATGTTTGTCTGTGTAGATGTTTAAGCAGATGTTATTGTTTGTCTGTGTAGATGTTTAAGCAGATGTTATTGTTTGTCTGTGTAGATGTTTAAGCAGATGCTGGTGTTTGTCTTTGTAGATTTTTAAGCAGATGCTAATGTTTGTCTGTGTAGATGTTTAAGCAGATGCTAATGTTTGTCTGTGTAGATGTTTAAGCAGATGCTAATGTTTGTCTGTGTAGATGTTTAAGCAGATGTTATTGTTTGTCTGTGTAGATGTTTAAGCAGATGTTATTGTTTGTCTGTGTAGATGTTTAAGCAGATGCTAGCAGAGAAAGAGAAGAAGTGGGAGGAACATAAGAAGGAGGGTAGTGAGAGAATCCAGGAGCTCAGTGAGGTTTTCTCCGGGAGCAAACCACTAACCAGAGTGGAGAAAAATGGTAAGTGATATCACAACCCTTAGTCAGATTTGTTTTATAATTATACACCCGCCATGAAATGGGGTGGGGGACATATAGTTTTACCCTATATCTGTCCTGTCCTGTCCCGTCCCGTCCCGTCCCGTCCCGTCCCGTCCTGTCCCGTCCTGATGCAATGTAACTAGCTAATCTCAGGAACTGCTGATGCGATCCTCACCAATCACCAAACTGTGTTTCACGGTAAAGTGTCAAGTGGCAGCGCGGGCATTTATGTCTTACAGATGTTTTCTAGTTATATAAACTGTCAGAAGTTGGTTATACTTCTCTGTAGTTTTCACATAACTACACTGTCAGTTATATGCTGTAATAATGCTCTTATGTTTTACATGATACTTCATACACAT
This sequence comes from Pecten maximus, assembly GCF_902652985.1. NCBI lineage: Eukaryota > Metazoa > Mollusca > Bivalvia > Pectinida > Pectinidae > Pecten > Pecten maximus. The sequence continues at coordinate 14,006,466 of NC_047018.1, read as the reverse complement.
GGTTAATGTTACCCAATATTAATTATGATGTCAATGTTGACATCAATTTAGTCAAAAAAGATCATTAAAGCTTTATATGTACATTATTAAAGATGTGATAAAAAATGTCCTTGAATTGTTTCTTGTTTTCAAGGAATTTTTTAAAAACTTTTTATCTTGCTGAAACCTCACAAATATGTATACTTCTAGACTGATAAATCATAAATCTCACTTGGAGTATAAACTCATTGAAGTTTCTTTACAATGAAGGGTACTGGTGACATAACAGTTTCCAAAATAAATCTACAGTAATATCAAATCTTAACTCTCAGTATCAAACAGATATGGCTTATCTTTGATTGAACAGATAACTTACAGAACTGGTTTGGTGAAATGGCCAAGCAGATCACATCTCTCAGCTTTGATGATTCGACGTCAGCAGGGAGGAAGATCGTACAGCTGATACAGGCCCTGGAAGAGGTATGATAACCTGTGGTACTAGACAAGCCATGTATCTAATAGTACAGGCTTTAGGAAGGTTTTACAGGCCTTGATAGCTTGTACTTAACATGAATTTATACAGACCTCAGAGGCCAAGAACAGACCCTTCAGAGGCCAAGAACAGGCCCTTCAGAGGCCAAGAAGGTACTGTACTCTTCAGTAATTGTATAAATCATTTCAAGAAATTATCATGAAGATATACATGTATGAGGAGATGGTCTGGACTGAAACTCTACTTGACAGTGAAGTCTTTGATTATCATAACAGTGATGTTGCTGGATAACATTTGAACTTTTTCATTGTGTTTGGGAGCTACTTGCTATCTACATGATGTAGATGGTTCTATATCAGAGCTGCATTCAGGACCATCCAGTTTATGGATTCTTTTGAAGAGATATTGGCACTGTTAACTCCTGGAGAGTGCCTTTTAATGAATTTGTGTGGATGGAGCATCTAGACATTGCTATTATACAGATTTCTTTCATAGACTAAATTTCATACAACATAAATAGATGACAGACTTTCATCATGCCAGATCAGTAGTTTTTGTGGAATAAAAAGTGTTCAGGAATCTGTGACTGCGAGAAAAGAGGATGTAATGTCGCATATGATAATATCCTAGTTGATATATATCCCTGTACTGAATGTACTACAGTTTGTATTTTTGTGTTTTCCAGGTACAAGAGTTCCATCAGCTAGAAAGTAACCTACAGGTACGTCAGTTTCTGGCTGACACCAGAAAGTACCTACACCAGATGATACGCACCATCAACATCAAGGAGGAGGTACTTATCACCATGGAGATCGTGGCTGACCTCTCCTACGCCTGGGAAATCATTGATGGGTTGGTAACCATGTAAAATTATATGGAACTGTGAATGTTTGTGGAATTAATTCAGATTCCTAATGACAAATTGTATTCACTTGCTCCTGGAATAGGAATTTGATGTTTCACTGTATTGTGGAAAATAATAAATTTCCTTAAAAAAAAGAACACATTTACACCTACATAGATTGTGATGATCAGTTGATTAGGTACATGTTTGATGTAATTTGTTCTTGCTGTAAACGTAACTTCACAAAACTTCCTCTATTGTTATAGATATACTGAGTACATGTAACAAAACTTTCTCTATTGTTATAGATATACTGAGTACATGTAACAAAACTTTCTCTATTGTTATAGATATACTGAGTACATGTAACAAAACTTTCTCTATTGTTATAGATATACTGAGTACATGTAACAAAACTTTCTCTATTGTTATAGATATACTGAGTACATGTAACAAAACTTTCTCTATTGTTATAGATATATTGATACATGTAACAAAACATTCTCTATTGTTATAGATATACTGAGTACATGTAACAAAACTTTCTCTATTGTTATAGATATACTGAGTACATGTAACAAAACTTCCTCTATTGTTATAGATATACTGAGTACATGTAACAAAACTTCCTCTATTGTTATAGATATACTGAGTACCTGTAACAAAACTTCCTCTATTGTTATAGATATACAAATGTACTGAGTACATGTAACAAAACTTCCTCTATTGTTATAGATATACTGAGTACATATAACAAAACTTTCTCTATTGTTATAGATATACAAATGTACTGAGTACATGTAACAAAACTTCCTCTATTGTTATAGATATACTGATACATGTAACAAAACTTTCTCTATTGTTATAGATATACTGAGTACATGTAACACAACTTTCTCTATTGTTATAGATATACTGATACATGTACATGTAACAAAACTTTCTCTATTGTTATAGATATACTGATATATGTAACAAAACTTTCTCGGTTGTTCTAGCTATACTGAGTACATGCAGCAGGGCATTAAGAGGGACCCTTCTCTTGTCATCAAACTCCGAGCTACCTTCCTCAAGGTAAGTTTATCTCATACTGTTTCAAAATTCACCAAATCTGATGGAATCGACTCATACTTACATTACAATACACAGGCATATATCAGGAACATATACACAGTATAGAAATAATAATCATGTTGTTTATGTCGTAATAAATGCCATAAGAAAACATTTCATTGCTGCTGAAATTCGCTACAGAACAATTTCCCTATGATTTTCACTATGTTAGTTTGCTTTAGAATAAAGACAATATTAAAATTCTGTGAATTTAAAGACATAAACTTGATGTTGTAGATGGCGTCAGCACTTGACCTTCCACTAATGAGGATAAACCAGGCGATGAGTAAGGACTTGGTTAGCGTGTCACAGTACTACTCGGGAGAGCTGGTGGCCTATGTCAGGAAAGTCCTTCAGGTAGGTCAGACTGTCACAGTACTACTAGGGAAAACTGGTGGCCTATGTCAGACTGTCACAGTACTACTAGGGAAAACTGGTGGCCTAGGTCAGATTGTCATAGTACTACTAGGGAGAACTGGTGGCCTATGTCAGGAAAGTCCTTCAGGTAGGTCAGATGGTCACAGTACTACTAGGGAGAACTGGTGGCCTATGTCAGACTGTCACAGTACTACTAAGGAGAACTGGTGGCCTATGTCAGGAAAGTCCTTCAGGTAGGTCAGATTGTTATAGTACTACTAGGGAGAACTGGTGGCCTATGTCAGACTGTCACAGTACTACTAGGGAGAACTGGTGGCCTATGTCAGGTTGTCACAGTACTACTAGGGAGAACTGGTGGCCTATGTCAGATTGTCATAGTACTACTAGGGAGAAATGGTGGCCTATGTCAGATTGTCATAGTACTACTAAGGAGAACTGGAGACAATTAAGTTGCCATACTATGAAATGGTTTTATAAAGGTTTTCACAATGAAATACCCTCAAAACATTTTGTGTTACCTAGTGCATGTGTGTAATATGCTACTTGATTTGTTGGATACTTGTAGTTTTCAAATAAAGAGATTGTTCCTGGTAAAAACTAGCCGCAATATACCACTTGGCTAGTGAAAATTCCCTAGTTAATCAGTTGAGTGTAAGACTAGTAATCCAGAGGTCCTGGGTTTGATCCCTAGCAGGGGCAGTGATTTAAATTTAATTGATTATGCACACTGTTACATATTAGGTGCCCATGTAAGGACCCTGAAAAACACCCAGCTTTGCTCCACAAGCTTTGTTGTTACTCTTTGAAAACACAAGAACAAGTTTTTTCCTTGTAGGGGAGTATGCAACCGTGGTATATACTAGCCACAATATACCACTCGGCTAGGGAGAACTAGAATGAAATCAGAATAATATGTTTACCTACCGTATGGAGTCCTCAAAATTGTTTTATTTAAATGAAGTTTAAGGAGTACTGGTCCTCTGTTTTTCAGATCATTCCTCAGACAATGTTTGGGCTGCTGTTCCGAATCATCAGCATGCAGACAAACCAAATCAAAGAGGTACCAACACGCCTGGAGAAAGACAAGATGAAGGAGTTTGCCCAGCTGGAGGAAAGATATGAGGTAACTAGTGCACTGGTCATCTACCAACAAAACAGGAGGACACTTTCCTCTCAACCCCTCGTGGGTGAGAAAGGGTGATCTCATTCCACAGGGGAAAATTCTTATGAATCTTACCCTAATGGTCCAGACCCCCACCCACCCCCTAATGGTCCAGACCCCAACCCACCCCCTGATGGTTCAGACCCCCACCCACCCCCTGAAGGTTCAGATCCCCAGTCTCAATCCCAAGGGGTGAATTTCTTTTACCCTGTTTATCCTCTTTTATCATATTAATGTCTTATCAATACAAGACAATGCTGATGTGACATGATTAAAATGTCTTTATATTATTGCCGTTTTGTCATACAGTTGTTGAGAATGTGCAAAGAGAATGTGTAACTTATCTCAGCCCAAGGTTAAGATTAATAGAATCTTTCACCCCTTTAGGGGTGAGATATGGAAATCTCACACCAGTGAAAATAGGGGACACAGTTATCCAGGGTAAGAAAAATGTTTGTCGTTGATAACTTTCTCTACAAATTGCATTATCTAATATAACCAATAGTTTCAATTTTATATAAATTTTACTCCTCTAGGTAGCCAAATTGACTCACTCCATTTCTGTGTTTACGGAGGGAATACTGATGATGAAGACTACCCTAGTTGGTATCATTAAGGTGAGTATTTACATACCTGGTGTTATGTGTCCTTAAACCTTTGGTGGTAAATTTTCAAAATATTACAGTTTTTTCATCCCACAGACCAAGGGATTAGTTGATTTGGTTGGTCCAAACGCAGAGGGGAAATAATTTTGACCGCCGACTGATATCAAAGACATCAAATAACTGTTTTATTACCTGAATAACTCAAGACAAGGATATTGAGTGGTAGTGTGATGAGGTCCACCCAAGAGGGTGGTGAGTGGTAGTGTGGTGAGATTCACCCAAGAGGGCAGTGAGTGGTGGTGTGGTGAGATTCACCCAAGAGGGCAGTGAGTGGTAGTGTGGTGAGATCCACACAAGAGGGCAGTGAGTGGTAGTGTGGTGAGATCCACCCAAGAGGGCAGTGAGTGGTAGTGTGGTGAGATCCACCCAAGAGGGCAGTGAGGGGTGGTGTGGTGAGATCCACCAAAGTGGGCAGTGAGGGGTGGTGTGGTGAGATTCACCCAAGAGGGCAGTGAGTGGTGGTGTGGTGAGATTCACCCAAGAGGGCAGTGAGTGGTGGTGTGGTGAGATTCACCCAAGAGGGCAGTGAGTGGTAGTGTGGTGAGATCCACCCAAGAGGGCAGTGAGGGGTGGTGTGGTGAGATTCACCCAAGTGGGCAGTGAGGGGTGGTGTGGTGAGATTCACCCAAGAGGGCAGTGAGTGGTGGTGTGGTGAGATTCACCCAAGCGGGCAGTGAGTGGTAGTGTGGTGAGATCCACACAAGAGGGCAGTGAGTTGTAGTGTGGTGAGATTCACCCAAGAGGGCAGCGAGTGGTAGTGTGGTGAGATCCACCCAAGAGGGCAGTGAGTTGTAGTGTGGTGAGATTCACCCAAGAGGGCAGCGAGTTGTAGTGTGGTGAGATTCACCCAAGAGGGCAGTGAGTTGTAGTGTTGAGTTTACCACATTACCACTTCCTGCCCTCTTGGGTTGATATCACTACACTTCCACTCAATATCCTGGCTAATATCCCATGGAGTTTTACACACACAAAAAAATGTCTGATTTAATTTGGCTTTGCCATGCATATGATTAATAACATTATCAAACAATATAGTGTCCTACATATATTTTATCATTGTGTCACATTTGTTGTTGTTATCTGACTATTATTGTTAATGTAAATTAAGTTTTTTTGACTGTTTCCCTGAAAACTTGCTATAAAGTTGTAACAAGCTGGTCAAGTCAAAAATGTTTATCGACATTGAACATCTGAACACACCCTAGCTCTCAACTGAATACGATCAAGCGTCTTTCTGATCATGATTGCTGTGAGTTTCAGGAGAAATGTCCTAAGGGGTCACATATCCATCCAGAAGAAATGTCTAAAGGATCACGGACATTACTCCAGGAAGATACTCCAGGAAGAATATTTGTCCCTTTTGACATTTTCCGGGACATATTTTTGATCAATTTGGATATTTCTCCAGGAAGTAAATCTGATTCCCAAAGATATTTCTCCAGAAATCATTTTACAAAATATTTCTGCTACTGTTTATGTTGGGTTAGGTAATATAAGATTTCACTTGAATGTGTGATTATTACGATTTTTAAACTCAACAACAGAATCAACAAACCTATTACAGGTGAGTACTGAACCGTGTGTATTCTTTGTTATGTAGATTGACCCCAAACAGCTGTTAGAGGATGGAATCAGGAAAGAACTGGTCCAACAAGTGGCTTTAGCTCTCCATAAGGGACTCATGTTCAACCCTAAAGCAAAGGTAAATAAATACCTTCAGTCACACATCCATGATAAGTGACATGTGTTTTATCCTTGAGGTAAATAACAGTCACACATCTATGATAAGTGACCTGTGTTTTATCTTTAAGGTAAATAACTGTCACACTTCTAGGATATTTAATTCAGTGACTTGTGATCTACCCTTAAGAGGTCTTAGTTCTAGAATAAATGCTTTATGATTTTAAATTGCCTGAAGATAATTCTACAACAGTGTAAAGAAGATTCCTTTTTTGATTTACATTACATTGGTTTTACTCCGGTTTCAATTTAAAAAGGCATCTCTATCACAAAGTTCTGTAATCTAGCAGTTTTCTAACAATTTTGTATAAATTAAATAAATATTTTCCAATATATATGTTAAGTGTTTAGAGTTATGAACATGTATACCTAATATGTTTATAATACTGCTATTATTTGATGTGTTATCATTTTGTAGTCAAGTGAATTACTGCCACGGTTGCATGCCTTGGGAGAGAGAATGGATGGCTTCAGACGCTCATTTGAGTACATACAAGATTACGTCAACATTTATGGCCTTAAAATCTGGCAGGAGGAAGTGTCCCGGATTATCAACTATAACGTAGAACAAGAATGTAACAGCTTCCTGAGGACAAAGGTCAGTAAATGTCTCTTAGGTCAAAGGTGAAAGTTAGCAGAATAATTGGTATTGATAGGGAAATAACAATCTGGGGAAGATAGAGGACAGATAGAAGAATTAGACAAGAGTGAATACATGGAGTAATACCACAGATAGAGATCACATGTCAGATTAGAGAGACGGGAGACAAACCTACCATTCCTGTTCAAACATCCAGAAGAAATATAAACATGTGCATTGTAACTGTACTCTTTCAAACTTATTTATCATGCAGGTTCTAGATTGGCAGAGCGTGTATCAGTCCACAGCGATTCCCATCCCCCGTTTCCAGCCCGTCGATGAGAGTGTAAACTTTATAGGCAGGTTGGCAAGGGAAATAATTAGAATTACTGATCCAAGGTAATCATGTCTTTATTTTTGAATATGGTAATCAGAATAAAGTCATTCCATCGTCAAAATACTAAATACAGTGGACCCTCGATAATCCGAACACCTTCGTTCCCAGTCCAAACCGTCCGGATTACGAGTTTTCCGGACTGCCGAATTTCGTCTACCAGGTCAAAAAAATTGTCGTGTAAGAGTTATCTTTCTTGATTATATACAATCCGGGACGTTTCATAAACACGTCTAATTGTCAGACTTTTTAACAATAAATATACTTATGTTTCTGATATGATTCTTGTTTTGTTTTGTAGAAAGTAAAAAATAAACTTTGTTTTTAAAAGAACATGTAAAGTGAAAGTTGTTTTATTTATAGCGGGCATATGTGACCTACAAACAACACACATGTGTCACGTCCCGGAGGTTCACAAACAAGTAGAAATTACAAACGTTAAATACTTTAAATAAAAGACACGGATTTTACAACTTACCATCAGTCCATGTTTTTTTTATGATTTTTACGTACCAGAAACCCCAAGCTATCTATTTAAAAGTACGCGACACCAGCGAGAACTACCCAAGATGTCCGATAATTATTAAACCCGTATTCACTTAACAATGTGACGCTTAATTAAGTATCAGACGACTATTGACTAATTTGGGTAGTTCTTGTGATCACTGCTTAATACGTAAATGTGTATGTAATTAATAACATGTATCTTTCAATGAGTCGTCGTTTCACGTAACGGTGTTACAAAGCCGATATCCGTGTTTACCCAATACAAGTGTTAATGATGTTAATTACCGATCATAAATTTATTACATGTATTTGAGATTGATTAATTATCGTATCACGTACTGTATGTTTGTGCATAAATTCTTGCTAACTACGAAATAGCAATATGTGTTCCTATAAAAGTTGCTGTCTGTAAAATAACTATCATAGATATTGTACGTCAAGTTGATAAAAGCAAGACCAGGCTATACTATAAAATCCTTTAATACTGTAACTTAGGTCGTAGAGAAAAAGCAATGTACTGTTATAAAAACAAAAGCTACACATTGTAACACAGGTAAACACCCGGGGCTATGACCTGGCAGCGGTCGCTATGACTACGCACAGTGTCAAGCGATAGTCTGTATAGCTGTCGACACGGGTGACTTGCCCCGACATTTTTTTCTCCTCGTGGTGAAAAAATCGTTCGGATTATTGAGGGAAATTTACTAATGAAAAGTACGCTCCGTTCCCAAAATGGGCTTCCGGAATCGGAATCCGAATTTCCAGACTGGTGAGTACAAATAACGTTACGGAAATCCGTTCCCGTGCATTTCCGTCCGGACTGTGAGTTTTCCGGACTATCAGCGTCCGGATTATCGCGGGTCCACTGTATCCTTATTGATAAAAAATATTCAAATTTTAACAGTCAGTTGTCAAAAGACTTCAACTGATTGCAGGTAAGGTTTATGTCAAAAAATATTTACCGACACTTTATATGACATCTTCATAAATGTGAATACCAGTCAATAAAACTCAGTATATATCCTCGTACACAGGGTGACGTGTTACATCGACCAGATGAAGTCCTGGTACGACCTGAGGACCAAAACAGAGATTGTCAATAGAAACCTATTCCAGCAGCTACAGGTAAGCTTGTACCCACAGAAAACAACATTGTTTGAATATAAATAGTGAATTACACAGTGACTGTGTTAACTTTAATATTGTCCTGTGATATAAAAGTTGGGTTATTATAACTGTCCATGTGTCAGTGAGGGATATCTCCCAATACTACTCCAGTGGTTTTGATATAGAGGGATGCAAACAATTTTATTTGTTTTTTTTCTTTTTTTCTCACTTTTTTTAATTGAGTACACAATCCAACAAATTTTTTTCTGGCAGAGAGCTGTTGGGAGTTTTGGGCTGGCTGGTCTGGATCGTCTTCTTTGTTTCATGATTGTGAAGGAATTACAAATTTACCAGCAACTGTTTAAGCGTAACCTGATGAATCCAAAGGACCGTTCTCTGTACGAGACATTTGGAGTCTATGCCAGGAGTCTAAACCCAGTGTCTAATGTTGTTGGTAAGTCTACGACTAAACAAAACCAACTTTACTGTAACAGTTGATGATTTTGAGGAAAATGCATATTTCAAATGCTCATGCACGATTTATCTTTTTTTCAAACACATGAAGTTCTGTGTGAAAGAAGCCTTACACATTACTTTGAATAAGTCTGATAACTTACATTACAAAAACTGATTTTTAAGTTTAGGTGAAAATTGTATTTGTTTTGTTCCAGGTCAGCCGCAGAAAACCTATTCACAGATGATCTCCAAGACGTCCCGCCTCTGGCAGCCATTTTTAGATATAATACTCAGGGTATGAATAAACAGGGCTGTTATTAATCCAGTCATCACTAATACTATTACCCTACTTACCAGTCATCACTAATACTATTACCCTACTTAACAGTCATCACTAATACTATTGCCCCACTAACCAGTCACCACTAATTCTATTACCCCACTAACCAGTCACCACTAATACTATTACCCCACTAACCAGTCACCACTAATACTATTACCCCACTAACCAGTCACCACTAATACTATTACTCCACTAACCAGTCACCACTAATACTATTACCCCACTAACCAGTAAACACCAATACTATTACCCCACTAACCAGTCACCACTAATACTATTACCCCACTAACCAGTCACCACTTATACTATTACCCCACTAACCAGTCACCACTAATCAGTCACCACTTCTACTATTACCCCACTAACCAGTCACCACTAATACTATTACCCCACTAACCAGTCACCACTAATACTATTACCCCACTAACCAGTCACCACTGATACTATTACCCCACTTATCAGTCACCACTTCTACTATTGCCCCACTAACCAATCAACACTAATACTATTGCCCCACTAACCAGTCACCACTAATACTATTGCCCTACTAACCAGTCACCACTAATACTATTACCCCACTAACCAGTCACCACTAATACTATTACCCCACTAACCAGTCACCACTAATACTATTCCTCCACTTATAAGTCACCACCAATACTATTACCCCACTAACCAGTCACCACTAATACTATTACCCCACTAACCAGTCACCACTAATACTATTACCCCACTAACCAGTCACCACTAATACTATTACCCCACTAACCAGTCACCACTAATACTATTACCCCACTAACCAGTCACCACCAATACTATTACCCCACTAACCAGTCAACACTAATACTATTACCCCACTAACCAGTCACCACTAATACTATTACCCCACTAACCAGTCAACACTACTATTACCCCACTAACCAGTCACCACTAATACTATTACCCCACTAACCAGTCACCACCAATACTATTACCCCACTAACCAGTCACCACTAATACTATTACCCCACTAACCAGTCACCACTAATACTATTACCCCACTAACCAGTCAACACTACTATTACCCCACTAACCGATCACCACTAATACTATTACTCCACTAACCTGTCACCACTAATACTATTACCCCACTAACCAATCACCACCAATACTATTGCCCCACTAACCGATCACCACTGATACTATTACCACACTAACCAGTCACCATTAATACTATTACCACACTAACCAGTCACCACTAATACTATTACCCCACTAACCAGTCAACACTAATACTATTACCCCACTTACCGGTCACCACTAATACTATTACTCCACTAACCAGTCAACACCAATACTATTACCCCACTAACCAGTCAACACTAATACTATTACCCCACTAACCAGTCAACACCAATACTATTACCCCACTAACCAGTCAACACTAATACTATTACCCCACTAACCAGTCAACACCAATACTATTACCCCACTAACCAGTCAACACCAATACTATTCCCCACTAACCAGTCACCACTAACACTATTACTCCACTAACCAGTCACCACTAATACTATTACCCCACTAACCAGTCACCACTAATACTATAACCCCACTAACCAGTCACCACTAATACTATTACCCCACTAACCAGTCACCACTGATACTATTACCCCACTAACCAGTCAACACTGATACTATTACCCCACTAACCAGTCACCACTAATACTATTACCCCACTAACCAGTCACCACTAATACTATTACCCCACTAACCAGTCACCACTAATACTATTACCCCACTAACCAGTCACCACCAATACTATTACCCCACTAACCGGTCACCACTAATACTATTACCCCACTAACCAGTCACCACTAATACTATTACCCCACTAACCAGTCACCACTGATACTATTGCCCCACTAACCAGTCACCACTAATACTATTACCCCACTAACCAGTCACCACTAATACTATTACCCCACAAACCAGTCACCACTGATACTATTACCCCACTAACCAGTCACCACTAATACTATTACCCCACTAACCAGTCACCACTAATACTATTACCCCACTTACCAGTCACCACTGATACTATAACCCCACTAACCAGTCACCACTAATACTATTTTCCCACTAACCAGTCACCACTAATACTATTACCCCACTAACCAGTCACCACCAATACTATTACCCCACTAACCAGTCAACACCAATACTATTACCCCACTAACCAGTCACCACTAACACTATTACCCCCACTAACCAGTCACCACTAATACTATTACCCCACTAACCAGTCACCACTAATACTATTACCCCACTTACCAGTCAACACTAATACTATTACCCCACTAACCAGTCACCACTGATACTATTACCCCACTTACCAGTCAACACTAATACTATTACCCCACTTACCAGTCAACACTGATACTATTACCCCACTTACCAGTCAACACTGATACTATAACCCCACTTACCAGTCAACACTAATACTATTACCCCACTAACCAGTCAACACTAATACTATTACTCCACTTATCAGTCACCACTAACACTATTACTCCACTAACCAGTCACCACTAATACTATTACCCCACTAACCAGTCAACACTGATACTATTACCCCACTTATCAGTCACCACTAACACTATTACTCCACTAACCAGTCACCACTAACACTATTACCCCACTTACCAGTCAACACTGATACTATTTCCCCACTAACCAGTCAACACTAATACTATTACCCCTCTAACCAGTCAACACCAATACTATTACCCCACTAACCAGTCAACACCAATACTATTACCCCACTAACCAGTCAACACTAATACTATTACTCCACTTATCAGTCACCACTAACACTATTACTCCACTAACCAGTCACCACTAATACTATTACCCCACTAACCAGTCAACACTAACACTATTACCCCACTTACCAGTCAACACTGATACTATTACCCCACTAACCAGTCAACACTAATACTATTACCCCACTAACCGGTCACCACTAATACTATTACCCCACTAACCAGTCACCACTAATACTATTACCCCTCTAACCAGTCAACACCAATACTATTACCCCACTAACCAGTCAACACTAATACTATTACTCCACTTATCAGTCACCACTAACACTATTACTCCACTAACCAGTCACCACTAATACTATTACCCCACTAACCAGTCAACACTAACACTATTACCCCACTAACCAGTCACCACCAATACTATTACCCCACTAACCAGTCACCACTAATACTATTACCCCACTAACCAGTCACCACTAATACTATTACCCCACTAACCAGTCATCACTAATACTATTACCCCACTAACCAGTCACCACTAATACTATAACCCCACTAACCAGTCACCACTAATCAGTCACCACTAACCAGTCACCACTAATACTATTACCCCACTAACCAGTCACCACTAATACTATTGCCCAACTAACCCAGTCACCACTAATACTATTACCCCACTAACCAGTCACCACTAATACTATTACCCCACTAACCAGTCACCACTAATACTATTGCCCCACTAACCAGTCACCACTAGTACTATTACCCCACTAACCAGTCACCACTAATACTATTACCCCACTTATAAGTCACCACTAACCAGTCACCACTAATACTATTACCCCACTAACCAGTCACCACTAACCAGTCACCACTAACCAGTCACCACTAATACTATTACCCCACTAACCAGTCACCACTAATACTATTACCCCACTTATAAGTCACCACCAATACTATTACCCCACTAACCAGTCACCACTAGTACTATTACCCCACTAACCAGTCACCACTAATACTATTGCCCCACTAACCAGTCACCACTAATACTATTGGTCCACTACTCAGTCCGGGCCAGATGTCTTATAAACGTTATGTTTATGTTAAGGTGGGCCAGATGTCTTATAAACGTTATGTTTATGTTAAGGTTGGCCAGATGTCTTATAAACGTTATGTTTATGTTAAGGTGGGCCAGATGTCTTATAAACGTTATGTTTATGTTAAGGTGGGCCAGATGTCTTATAAACGTTTATGTTAAGGTTGGCCAGATGTCTTATAAACGTTATGTTTATGTTCAGGTTGGCCAGATGCAGTTACTGAGGAAGCAAGTACAACATGAACTGAGCACATCTTGCAAGTTTGACTCCAAGTTCCTGGCTACTGGTTTACAGACCATGAACACGTGAGTTAATTCATACGTATCATTTTCACACATCGTCCACACGAATAAAGTCTATGGTACATTAAGGTCTAGGTATGATTTTCTTAGTTCACTCTTGATCGTATAATTTTAATGCGAGTCCTTCAATTGTACTTGTGCAGTAAAACTGGCAGACATAGATATAGACAAACAATAACTGGCCCGGTGTTGTAGTGCCCTGTTGGTGGGCATAGATATAGACAAACAATAACTGGCCCTGTGTTGTAGTGCATTGCTGGCAGACATATATAAACTGTTATTGGCTTTGTGTTGTAGTGTGTTACTGGCAGACATATATAAACTGTTATTGGCTTTGTGTTGTAGTGTGTTACTGGCAGACATATATAAACTGTTATTGGCCTTGTATTGTAGTGCTTTGCTGGCAGACATTGAGAGGCATTATCAGGATCCCACACTACCGTACCCTAAGGAGGAAAACCCACTCATGTTTGAGCTGGCTGCCTATCTGGAGTCTGCTGGGCTTCACAACCCTCTCATGAAGGTATGATATAGCAGCATCTGACCTACAAAATAATGTGTCATCATAGCATATGATTTTCTATCAGAACTTTGATTTTTGAAAATTTTAATTAACTAGGAACATTTGAAGGAGAGTCATATTGAGTGTAAATTACCAACAGGATTTTTTTTCAGATTTACATCACTACAGAGAGATTACCATGCTTCTCCGTATTCAACTTCCTGTTGGTAGTGTCCCACCTTCCAAAGCTGGCCTACAGCAGGTCACTCAGTAAGTACCGTCCCACCTTCCAAAGCTGGCCTACAGCAAGTCACTCAGTAAGTACTGTCCCACCTTCCAAAGCTGGCCTACAGCAAGTCACTCAGTAAGTACTGTCCCACCTCCCCAAGCTGGCCTACAGCAAGTCACTCAGTAAGTACTGTCCCACCTTCCAAAGCTGGCCTACAGCAAGTCACTCAGTAAGTACTGTCCCACCTTCCAAAGCTGGCCTACAGCAGGTCACTCAGTAAGTACTGTCCCACCTTCCCAAGCTGGCCTACAGCAGGTCACTCAGTAAGTACTGTCCCACCTCCCCAAGCTGGCCTACAGCAAGTCACTCAGTAAGTACCATCCCACCTTCCAAAGCTGGCCTACAGCAGGTCACTCAGTAAGTACTGTCCCACCTCCCCAAGCTGGCCTACAGCAAGTCACTCGGTAAGTACTGTCCCACCTTCTAAAGCTGGCCTACAGCAAGTCACTCAGTACGTACTGTCCCACCTTCCAAAGCTGGCCTACAGCAAGTCACTCAGTAAGTACTGTCCCACCTTCCAAAGCTGGCCTACAGCAAGTCACTCGGTAAGTACTGTCCCACCTTCCAAAGCTGGCCTACAGCAAGTCACTCAGTAAGTACTGTCCCACCTCCCCAAGCTGGCCTACAGCAGGTCACTCAGTAAGTACTGTCCCACCTTCCAAAGCTGGCCTACAGCAAGTCACTCTGTAAGTACTGTCCCACCTTCCAAAGCTGGCCTACAGCAAGTCATTCAACAACAGTTGTTTCATGCCTTATCAGTCAACAGGCAAAACTCTTCCCCGAACTGTTTCCCGAGGCCACAGGCCAAAGTCAGGTTGATGTTACTTGTCTTTTCTAAATATGTAGGATAATAGAAATAGCTTAATGAGGTCCTTTACTAATGTATGATGTCCTCTAGATTACTGATGTACGACGTCCTCAATTCAGGTTTGCTGTCCTCTACTGATGTATGAGGCCTCTACTATGTGTGCTGTCCTCTTTTGACTTATGATGTCTTGATGAGCTGACATGCAGTTGTCTTCTACATGTGTACAATTTTCCTCTTCTGATGTAAGACCTCCTCTACTGACGCATGTGTTCTACTGATACCCGCTATCTGTCTTAACATCTGCTACCACATCAATACATATCCACATCCAATACAGGACTGGGCTGTATTGCGAATTAGATCAGATCTAAATGAAAAATATCATCAATATCATCATTGGCGTTTGCTACATTACAGGTGGTATGGTCAGTAAGAAGGTGACTGATCCACTCGATGGGCCGCCATTTGTGACAGGATGTGTGACACTTCTAAAACAGTTCCATTCAGAGAGTACAAGCCACTTCCTAGCTTACCTTGGACAATATGTCCGTTCCATTGTGGAGGTCCTACCAGGGTAAGTCTAACTCTCGAATATAGACATTGTAGAGATCCTTATAGAGTCTTTCTGAATATCAGAAACATGGAATTACCAAATGCCAAGGTCATGTTTTAATTGCATATTTCATAATTTTTTCTAGAGATCCAACGTCTCGGTAATAGAAATATGTTTATGTGTGATACTTGTAGGAGCTTTATGAATAAATGTGTTTTACAGTACAAAGTCTCAGGATGCACCACAAGATGTCTTGAATACACTCATCTTCCTGGAGGACTTCCTGTTTTACAGTGGTCTGTCTAGAAAGGTAGGTATTACCTCTGTATAAAGGTCACCTGTCTACTTCCTGTTTTAATGGTCTGTCTTTAAAGGTAGGTATTCCCTCTGTATACAGGTCACCTGTCTACTTCCTGTTTTAATGGTCTGTCTAGAAAGGTAGGTATTCCCTCTGTATTCAGGTCACCTGTCTACTTCCTGTTTTAATGGTCTGTCTTTAAAGGTAGGTATTCCCTCTGTATACAGGTCACCTGTCTACTTCCTGTTTTACAGTGGTCTGTCTAGAAAGGTAGGTATTACCTCTATATACAGGTCACCTGTCTACTTCCTGTTTTACAGTGGTCTGTCTAGAAAGGTAGGTATTCCCTCTGTATACAGGTCATCTGTCTACTTCCTGTTTTACAGTGGTCTGTCTAGAAAGGTAGGTATTACCTCTATATACAGGTCATCTGTCTACTTCCTGTTTTACAGTGGTCTGTCTAGAAAGGTAGGTATTCCCTCTGTATACAGGTCACCTGTCTACTTCCTGTTTTAATGGTCTGTCTTTAAAGGTAGGTATTCCCTCTGTATACAGGTCACCTGGCTACTTCCTGTTTTACAGTGGTCTGTCTAGAAAGGTAGGTATTCCCTCTGTATACAGGTCATCTGTCTACTTCCTGTTTTACAGTGGTCTGTCTAGAAAGTTAGGTATTCCCTCTGTATACAGGTCACCTGTCTACTTCCTGTTTTACAATGGTCTGTCTAGAAAGGTAGGTATTCCCTCTGTATACAGGTCACCTGTCTACTTCCTGTTTTAATGGTTTGTCTTGAATGGTTGGTTTCCCTGTATACAGACCATGTCACCTCTTTGATTTATTATGGTTTCTCAAGAATACTAAGTTAAAGTATCTTCCCTGTATTCAAACTACCTACCTGTAAAACATTAAATTTCCCAAGAAAAGTAAATTTCTTTTGTTAAGAGTAAGATATTTTATATTGATTTGATGTACCTGCATGTCCATTGTAGTATAATCTCAATGTTCTTTTCAATTTCAGGCTCTGGATGCACATGTTCCATCATACATATTTGACGAGTTTAGGAGCCAGTTCTCCCAGTGAACAAGTCACAAAGCTTTTACTGTTTTGCTGTGCAATATATTAAAGGATCAAGTTGCAATATATTAAAGGATAAAGTGCTATAAAGTTGGAGGGTGCTTGTGTACATCAGGAGAAAAAAAAAGAGTGTGAAATGTCACCAAATGAACCAATGTTACATTCCATAATGTATTTTATTTTATTTTAAACCATGAAACATAAGAAGCATGTATTTCACAAATTGTGGTCATCATCATAACGTATATACATGTAGCTGTGGCCTCTTAGTCTTACTACGGTCAAAATACAGTAAAGTGTGGTCATCATCATAACGTATATACATGTAGCTGGTGTCTCTTTGTCTTAATGTGGTCTAAATACAGTAATGAGTGAAACCAAATCATCATGATCAATACTTAATATTGCATTCAATTATAGTAGGGCCCATCTTCAAGGCACCTCATGAAAGTTCTTGATTATTTCTGTGACATTCAGACTTCCTAGTATTACCAGTGTAAAGAATTTAACTTGGCTGGATAATCTATCATGTGATTTAGGCCATGTTAACATAAATCAAAAACTTATATGCAAATTTTATTTTGAAATTAACGATTATAATTGTAAATATGATAATTTCTGATATTTGTAGAGGTTGTTTATCAGACCTGATAACGCCTTGAATTGTTATAAATACATGTACAGTATGTGGATATTGAATGAATTCTTAGAATTCCATTATCAGTAAAGAACGGATTCTCAGAACATACATTAGACAGAATTTGTGCCAACTTAGAAATACAATACTTATGTATTGTAGGCGTTATTAGAGCTGTATCAGCATATATACATTACATCTTCTCTAGCCAAGGTTTCTGATTGTGTTACACTCCACTACGAGTAAAACATAATAAGAAACCTTGACTTGCGAAGATGGATACATTCTTACACCAAAAAGGTATGTGTCTGGGTGTGGAACATTGAAAAAAATAGGCTTTGTTTATAAAATGTTCAACAATTAATATTTAAGTGAGTGAAGAATACACAAAGTCTGAGAATGTAAGTCTGATAACTGTGAATTTATTTATTTTATGTGATGAAAGTGAAGGAAGAATGTAGGCATGCATTATCAGTGTATTTTTAAAGCTTTCTTGGTCAAACGAAAAATGAGGTTATTCCACGATCTGTCTTGTCATCTCTGGGCTTCTCATAACCAAGAGCCAAGCAGCTACAGAAGGACTATCATATTTGTTTAAAATGAATGACCTTCACCTCCGAGGTCACTTGTTAAAAACTGTGAACAATTTTTCATGTTTTGTAAGGAGGCTACTTGGATGAATTACCCTAACACAACTTTTTAGGTTGCTAGTTTCAAAGATTATCATTACGTTCTTAGTCCAAAATGAATTGTCAGGGTCTAATTCACAGGTTGAAAGAGTAAATTAAAATTTAACAACAAAGATTCATAATGTGTATGTATTGCTTGTTAATTGATTCAAAGCTGACTGAAGAGAGATTATTAACAGGCGAGTGATACAGGCCCATTGAGCCTATTGTTACTGTTACATGTGTTGTTCAGACTATAAAAACAAAATAAATTTTATAGAATAACAATTTTTTGTTTTCTGTACTTTTCCTGTGTGAGAATGAAAATGAAATCCAAAACATTCTATGGATTATTATAACAATTTATTTCTGGATATAAATACATATACAAACAATTCATATTGCTCTTTAAATAACAACAACTCAAAATCAACAAAATCAACAAAATCAACAATGATGATAATAGACAAACTAGAGATCTGCTACAACAAAATGTGCTATGTACATATATACTCCATCTTAAGAGTAAATTCCTCCCCAACCCCCCAGTCATTAAATGCAAGAACACTCGGAACACAACAAATGGCCTCAAAAACACAAGGATTACTATTTGCTGTAATCTAAAACAATTAACATATTCAACCTAATAAGTGAACCTGCAAAAAAACAGAATGTGTGTGCTAATTAAAACTAATCTTCTTACCTCACTGATCTACCAATATTACCTGCAGTCTTCATAACCAAAGACTCTTTTATTTTTACTACGTAAAGGTATGTTAATGAAAAATAGTTATTTTTTCCACCCATCTTTAACATGGAATTTTTTTCCATGTACATGTACATGGTTTAATTAAGCTCACCTTTTTGTGTTTTTGAGTACAATGTGCTTATTAGGTAAAATATGGTAAAGGAGACTTACTCGTTAAGTATAGCAACAAGATCGGAGCAAATGGACACGAATTATATAAAATTATTTCTTCCAATAATAGGAATATTCTGCTGTAATTTTCACATCAATCAATATTTACAGCTCATGTTAAGATTTTATTAGATTTTTGATGTATACGAATCACAAAGTAAACCCTGTATGTTTATAATCAGTTAAAAGTTTTGCTTTATATTGAAGTAACAGCTAATTATATAGGATTATCTTGATCCTGTACATTGTATATTCCCTGAATATTTTGTCTGGTGTAGAATGCCTTCAATGAAAAGCACCATTGACAACTTGTGATATGACAGTCTGACCACATCAACCACTATGGCTTGGTAAAGAGTCCTTCACTAAAAAGTCTCTGCCATTCCTTTCCCTCTGGGTATATGTAGTCTTCACGTGCCTTGTCTGTTATTCCAACCACAAAACCTGGACACTGTAACATAAAGAAATGTGATTGTACCTTATAGGTTATGGAGATTAAATACAGGACTTGTTTATTATAACTGTACTTGTCTCTTTACCAAGAAAGAAACAACAACATTCGTCTTAGAGTGGTGTCTTGTTAAACAATATCAACTATAACCCAGAATTAAGGTGATCAGAACTAGTCTTGTTGGCATGAATTGTGTTTGGTTTTTAGTTTCTATAATGACATGAGGATGATGGACCTTATCTGTTGCCTTGCTGAGTTCTGATACATATACTGAGAGATGTCTCTTACAATCGTACTGGTATGTCTCATAGTAGAAATTGTTCAAGATCTCACTATTTCATAAACATCCATTCACATTTACTCAAGTTATGCTCACATGGTCAAAAGGTAATGAGAGTGCAAAGGGCCATAACTCTGTAAGTTACGGTCAAATCGGTCCCTTAGTTAAACTTGTCCAAGATATTATGAATATAAAGCTGTATATCAAGTTTTATCAAAATCAGTTCAAATGTACGTACTCAAGTTATCATGTTTACCAAGTCCAATGGTGATACATAAATATGTTTGTACAGGATTTACTGGTTTTAGATATGAAAAAAAATGGAGAATGCGGAAATGGTATTTATATAGATAGTCCAGTCAGAATAGAATCCTGGTTTGTCATTGGCTAATATTTATATTTGAATTCTGGAGGGATTCAGTTGTGTTGAGTATTTTGACTTTGAGAAGCAATGATACCAGCGATAATTTTGTCATAATCCAGTGTGTATGACATCAAATTTTATGCACACGACAAAGATAAGCTATACTGTAACAGTGTACAATTGTAAATTTTCTCCATGGTTTATACAAAAGCAATGGCAATTGGTCACCAGGAGCATGTCAATTAGGAGGAGTAAAATTTTGAAGGAAAAATGTTGCAACCCACACACCTTTGGCCAAGGGATGCTGGACCCTTTCTTTATACATGTATTCTCTTGGCCCAACATTGCTGCAGACAAAATTTGGTTTACCGAGACATTCTGGATTATAGTTTCCTAACTTGTAGTATCTTAAATGTATAAGTCAGTAACAAATAAAGTGATACAATATCAGCTCATATGACCCTTCACAGAAATCTATAAAACTGTTACCTTGGGAACCTGGTAGCTACCATTCTTGATGACCACAGGTTCACTCATATGCTCATGGAGATGGTCAGCAAATTCAATCATCCTGTTAACAAATTCAATCATCCTTAGATTCAATCATCCCGATAACAAATTCAATCATCCTGTTAACAAATTCAATCATCCTTAGATTCAATCATCCTGTTAACAAATTCAATCATCCTTAGATTCAATCATCCCGATAACAAATTCAATCATCAAAAAAAAATATGTTAACAAATTCAATCATCCTTAGATTCAATCATCCTTTTATCAAATTCAGTGATCCTCAGAACAAATCAATCATCAATTTTAACAAGTGATCAAAACACTGACCTATTTTCCATGGTTCCTGAGGCACATATATAATCAAAGATGGAATAATGTTGTACTAGTTCACAGAGGGCGACACCTCCAGCGTGGGGACAAACAGGTACTGTAATATAACACAGAATATAGAGGGCGCCACCTCCAGCGTGGAGACAAACAGGTACTGTAATATAACACAGAATATATACATCCCAAACAGGTACTGTAATATAACACAGAATATAGAGGGCGCCACCTCCAGTGTGGGGACAAACAGGTACTGTAATATAACACAAAATATAGAGGGCGCCACCTCCAGTGTGGAGACAAACAGGTACTGTAATATAACACAGAATATATACATCCCAAACAGGTACTGTAATATAACACAGAATATAGAGGGCGCCACCTCCAGTGTGGGGACAAACAGGTACTGTAATATAACACAAAATATAGAGGGCGCCACCTCCAGTGTGGAGACAAACAGGTACTGTAATATAACACAGAATATATACATCCCAAACAGGTACTGTAATATAACACAGAATATAGAGGGCGCCACCTCCAGTGTGGGGACAAACAGGTACTGTAATATAACACAGAATATATACATCCCAAACAGGTACTGTAATATAACACAGAATATAGAGGGCGCCACCTCCAGTGTGGGGACAAACAGGTACTGTAATATAACACAGAATATAGAGGGCGCCACCTCCAGCGTGGGGACAAACAGGTACTGTAATATAACACAGAATATAGAGGGCGCCACCTCCAGTGTGGGGACAAACAGGTACTGTAATATAACACAGAATATAGAGGGCGCCACCTCCAGTGTGGGGACAAACAGGTACTGTAATATAACACAGAATATAGAGGGCGCCACCTCCAGTGTGGGGACAAACAGGTACTGTAATATAACACAGAATATAGAGGGCGCCACCTCCAGCGTGGGGACAAACAGGTACTGTAATATAACACAGAATATAGAGGGCGCCACCTCCAGTGTGGGGACAAACAGGTACTGTAATATAACACAGAATATATACATCCCAAACAGGTACTGTAATATAACACAGAATATAGAGGGCGCCACCTCCAGTGTGGGGACAAACAGGTACTGTAATATAACACAGAATATAGAGGGCGCCACCTCCAGCATGGGGACAAACAGGTACTGTAATATAACACAGAATATAGAGGGCGCCACCTCCAGTGTGGGGACAAACAGGTACTGTAATATAACACAGAATATAGAGGGCGCCACCTCCAGTGTGGGGACAAACAGGTACTGTAATATAACACAGAATATAGAGGGCGCCACCTCCAGTGTGGGGACAAACAGGTACTGTAATATAACACAGAATATAGAGGGCGCCACCTCCAGTGTGGGGACAAACAGGTACTGTAATATAACACAGAATATAGAGGGCGCCACCTCCAGTGTGGGGACAAACAGGTACTGTAATATAACACAGAATATATACATCCCAAACAGGTACTGTAATATAACACAGAATATAGAGGGCGCCACCTCCAGTGTGGGGACAAACAGGTACTGTAATATAACACAGAATATATACATCCCAAACAGGTACTGTAATATAACACAGAATATAGAGGGCGCCACCTCCAGTGTGGGGACAAACAGGTACTGTAATATAACACAGAATATAGAGGGCGCCACCTCCAGCATGGGGACAAACAGGTACTGTAATATAACACAGAATATATACATCCCAAACAGGTACTGTAATATAACACAGATTATTATACCTTATGTAAGATTCTCGCCTTATTATTGGTCAATTCCTAATCACATAACCTGAAACAATATGCAGTGTCAGAAACAGCGGTCAACATTGCCGTGGGATATTGCAATGTTCCCCGCTCCACCCGAAAACGCACGATTGTTTCTTACGGAAAATCCCGAACATTGAGAAGGGAGACAATTCTTACAAACGCAACAGTGACACAGACAACTTGTAAACATGGAGCAGACGTCCAAGAGGTTTGCCTCAATATTTGAGGAGGATATCGATAAATTGATATCTATTCGGTATAATAAAATAAATAGTGCCCTTGTCTGAGGGGAATATGGAGGATTGTTTCCCCTCGAGAACATTATCTCGGGGAAATAATCCTCCATATTCCCATCAGACAAGGGCACTATTTATATAATATATACATCCCAAACAGGTACTGTAATATAATACAGAATATAGACGGCGCCACCTCCAGTGTGGAGACAAACAGGTACTGTAATATAACACAGAATATAGAGGGCGCCACCTCCAGCGTTGGGACAAACAGGTACTGTAATATAACACAGAATATAGAGGGCGCCACCTCCAGCGTGGAGACAAACAGGTACTGTAATATAACACAGAATATAGAGGGCGACACCTCCAGCATGGGGACAAACAGGTACTGTAATATAACACAGAATATAGAGGGCTACACCTCCAGCGTGGGGACAAACAGGTACTGTAATATAACACAGAATATAGAGGGCGACACCTCCAACAAGTACTGTACATGTTCTGTATCATTAGCCTCACATGACCTTATAAAAACATCTGTTCTTTATCATAACCTTAACTTATTAACAGAGTATCAATGTCATGGGAAAGAAGAAAAAGCTTTTGAACGTACCTCCAAATTTAGCAGCCAACAGGATAATGGCAAGATTTTCGTTAACTCCACCAACCCTAGTAGCATCAATCTGGCAATACTGCATGGCCTTGGCCTTCAGAAACTGCTTAAACATGATCCTGTTCTGACAGTGTTCTCCAGTGGCCACTCCGATCCCCAGGGGGTTTAGTGCCTAAAGAAAACAGTACAACAGTGATAAGGTTACTCTGGTCTGACAATTTTCTCACAGTGACAAGGTTCCCTTTGGTCTGACAGTGTTCTCACAGTGACAAGGTTCCCCTGGTCTGACAGTGTTCTCACAGTAACAAGGTTCCCCTGGTCTGACAGTGTTCTCACAGTGACAAGGTTCCCCTAGTCTGACCGTGTTCTCACAGTGACAAGGTTCCCCTGGTCTGACAGTGTTCTCACAGTGACAAGGTTCCCCTGGTCTGACAGTGTTCTCACAGTGACAAGGTTCCCTGGTCTGACAGTGTTCTCACAGTGACAAGGTTCCCCTGGTCTGACAGTGTTCTCACAGTGACAAGGTTCCCCTGGTCTGACAGTGTTCTCACAGTGACAAGGTTCCCCTGGTCTGACAGTGTTCTCACAGTGACAAGGTTCCCCTGGTCTAAGAGTGTTCTCACAGTGACAAGGTTCCCCTGGTCTGACAGTGTTCTCAAGTCACCCAATCCAAGGGATTTTAACACAAAAGAGGGAACAGTTGATACCCAGTTATATTTGTATTTGTGCCCCCCCACCCCCCCTTTGCATCAAATTGACAAAAATTGTACCTAAATTATTGTTAATGTCATTGAGAATACCAATATACCTGGCATACGAGACAGAAACAACCACACTTCCTATAAAAAATACAGCTGAATCATTCTACCTCAGCGATGGCTGCATGTCCCAAGATGTCGTCTGGGTTAGTTGGTTCCTCTATCCACAAGGGTTTGTACTCTGCCAACTGTTTCATCCAGTCAATAGCCTCATCAACCTCCCACTTCTGGTTAGCGTCCATCATCTACACAACACAAACCTTACATATATGCTATTTTAGTTATGGATAGTGCTTTTGTGATCTTGAAATGTGTCAAGGTCATTAACATATGTCAAGGTCATTAACAAAGTTGTTATATAGGTGACAATGTAGAGACATAGGAAAAATAATCATTATTACACTTGGATAACTGGGGTTCTTTTCTTGAAGAGTATTTAACCTGGGTAAATACTGTACTACGCTTCCTACTGACGCGGCTAGAGATTTTCTCATTGGCTTGTTTGGTAGAGAATTAGTGCCAGGATTAATCATGATTGGACACATTAGAAATAATGACTTCTGTTTCATATATCTACATAAGAAACAAGAATCAACTTCGTCTCCTAACATACCAGTGGTCGGTCGTATCCTATTATTTCACGGAACATTTTTGCTCTCCTGGCATCGTCCTTGACATCTCCTCCAACCTTCATCTTGAATCTAAATCAAAATACACAATAAATGTAGCAGACTTAAAGGGAACCTCGGAAACTGTTTTTACAAAGTATTACAATCGTATAAAATGTACGTGTTATCTCTTCTGTATATATTATATACAATGAAAATCATGTACCATATATATACAATACAGTAAACAATTGGATGTTTTTCCTTTATAGGAATTTTCCTGGAAACTAGCTTGTATCCCCTGGAAATTCTTCTCCTTATGTATCCCTAGCTGTCCTCTGTACCTACCTACACATGCCTTGGCCTAGGGCTTCTGTTGCCAGCTAGAATGACAAATAAAAAAGAATAAATATACATTAACATTTCATCACAGGACTGTCACATAATAGTTTATATAATTGTGTTGTCTTTATCACTATGTTACTGTACAATCGTTTAAACACTGAATTTTATTCACATGCAGACAAAGGTATGTTACATGTATTCTTTAAGACATAATTAGAGGATCTAGCGACAGTGTTCATTGAAGTGAACAAGTTTAATTCATAAATAATGATGCTGTTTCAAAAAAAAAATTGATATACTAATTTAATCAAACTAATAATACATGAATGAGAGTGTTTCAAGGCCTTACTTGATGTATTATTGACAGCACATTGTTCCTGGTTTTATTTTTAATAACAGTGACCATGACCTTGAATTAAGGAACTTTAAAACCCCTATTGGTCATCTGTATATCACAGTATATCAGAAGAGTGGCTTTCTATAAGGGCCTTATATTGTTTATCATAACAGTATACTCTCAGTTATATTTTTAGTAACAGTGACCTTGACCTTGGGAACATTTAAACCACAGTGCATCTGCATTTCAGTGTATCATCATGTGAAAATTTGACCTTCAATAAGCCCGGCGTTAGATAATGTATTTTTGACACTACATATATATCATGATTTCCTGTGTATTGCCTGCCAAAGCCAAAATAATGGTTTGAGATTTTAAATCTGCAGACAGCCTGCTCTGGTGCATCGCACACAGGTTATCTGCTACCTGATTAAGTACAAGTATCAGGTACTGGACCCTTGCTGTGTGTGTTTACCTCTCAAAGATGAGACCTGTAATGCCTTGACAAGTGAACAGTTAATAAACATATTTCTAGATATACTTATGAGTTATTTTAATCAATATTTTCATGCAAAGGTAAATGCACAATTCATATTCCAGACTTGACCAGCAATGTTGGCACCTGATAGCACACCAGGGAAGCACACAAAGTTCACTTGGATTTGACAAGTATCGTATAGCCTACAGTTTTTATGT
This sequence comes from Pecten maximus, assembly GCF_902652985.1. NCBI lineage: Eukaryota > Metazoa > Mollusca > Bivalvia > Pectinida > Pectinidae > Pecten > Pecten maximus. The sequence goes on along the minus strand of NC_047018.1, from coordinate 13,979,445 downwards.
TTTTTGGAAAACATTTTGTCAGATAGCCCACTTCATCAGACAGCCAGCAGAAGGCAGTTTTTAATGTTTTAAATCATATGATAAAGCCTGTGGACAATACACAAGAAATTATGGTACACTCAGTTCTATTTTTAGTAACAGTGACCTTGACCGTAGGATCATGCAGATCAGTATAACACCATGTTAGGTTTCAGAAATTTGGCCTTCTGAATTCTGAGATAAACTCCTGAAGCGAAACTGAAAGTGCTGATGGACATATGGACAATGTGATGACTAAAAGGCACCAGCAATGCTGGGCCCGTATTATCGTTTTAGATTGCTTTGGAACTCACCCTTTTGATTTTTTCATCTGAATATCCTAGCCATCCACATGAGGTGGTGTAGGCTGGGTAACCGTTAGCAACTACCTCAGCCTCTGTAATGTAAATGAATAAATCTAAATATCAAACAAACCACAGGAAGTGGTGCATAAATATATTCCAAATGAAAATTTATCACATGAAGTCACTATAATACTTTTGTAAGATAAAATCATCGGACTCCAGGACATTGGAGATCACCATGGAGAACTGACCACATGTAAGGAATGTTTTTAGAGGACATTGGAGATCACCATGGAGAACTGACCACAGGTAAGGGATGTTTTCAGAGGACATTGGGGATCACCATGGAGAACTGACCACATGTAAGGAATGTCTTCAGAGGACATTGGATATCACCATGGAGAACTGACCACATGTAAGGAATGTCTTCAGAGGACATTGGATATCACCAAGGAGAACTGACCACATGTAAGGAATGTTATCAGAGGACATTGGAGATCACCATGGAGAACTGACCACAGGTAAGGAATGTTTTCAGAGGACATTGGAGATCACCATGGAGAACTGACCACATGTAAGGAATGTTATCAGAGGACATTGGGGATCACCATGGAGAACTGACCACATGTAAGGAATGTTTTCAGAGTAAACAAACATATATACTGACCAAACTATGGTCATGATCTACTTTGATCATGTGACCACAGACTTTACTGCTGAACTCAGAGTGGTTCTGGTAAAATATGAATACCTCAATGTAAAGTCATAAGTAAACATAAGTATAAACACACAAAAATATGTCATATAAAATACAAACCTCTCTCTGCTTTCCCAACCTGACCTTTCTTCAATATTTCTGTGAAAAAAAAAAGAAAAATTTTTTATAGAGATATACATTTGCGCATCATATGATCCAGGATGTACTTTAATTGGATATTCTATTTTTACTCAGCTGCCCAATAACTTTAACACTAAGAACATGTTTGTTGTAAAGAGTGATCCAGGGGAGTATTGAACATAGAGAAAGCCAGGAATTATAAAGTTCTAGAGAGAAGGTTTTAGAACTTAAGCTGTTTTATTATATCTGGTGAACATGTGTCATTATGTTTACATGCAAGTGTTAAAGATAATAGTTAAAGTTCAATACTGACTTACCGAGAGCTTCTTCTTTTGTGAGAGTGTCCCCCCTAAAATCAAGAAATGTCTGATCAAACACCAACCAGGCATGATTTCGTAGAAAAAAAGGAGGTTAACCTTTTTAACATATATGTTAATATTCAATTTTGAGTGATCTCGAAAAAACACTCCACAAAACACTATAACTGTTTTGGAAATCAATCAAGGTTTCACCTCTTACTTCTATATTTGATTTTATGTTTTAAGTCAGTTTAAAACATGCGGACCAGTAGCCTTACATATGTCTGAAATCAATGGTGGACACCAACTGCTCTGGGGACTGAAATGAAAAAGATATCATTAAATCCAAAATAAAACAAGAGGTACATGGGGCCAGAATCCATGTATTGAGCTAATTTAAAGTCTTTTCTACTTGACAGAGACCTTGGTGATCAGATATGTACATTAATTACTATAGGAATGCTGAAAGCAACAATGGGAATATTTCTATAAATTATCACCACACCATTTAAATTTCAAGTTTTTTAGAATCAACATGAAATCCTGCATCAACGTTAATATCTACAGAGATCGGACAGAAGTATTCGGACAAATGGCTAATCTTAAGCGCCGTCGACTACCGTGAGGCGCACAAAAAACCGGATAAAATCTTAATAGGTTACTTGTTCGCTTATTACCGTACACCAGCGGGAAGGTGACGTCACTGTTGACGTCATCTACGTCACTAAACGTACGTGACATCTGCTGATGTTTTCTGACAGTCTGCTAAAGAAAGATGGGTCGGCGAAGTGTTGAACTGACGGTTGGTGAAAAGGAAGCTATCATCAAATTGATTAAGGCAGGAACCAAGCAATCAGTGGTTGCGGATGTTTTAAGTGTCTCGAAATCTACCATTTCAGATGTTTGGAAACGTTATGTAACCCGTGGAACAGTTGTTAATAACCCTCGATGCGGAAGGACGCCATTTCTGGACGAACGTGAGAAGCGTCGCGTTATTCTTTGTGTCCGGAAAAACAGAAGAAATTCTTTAGCCGAAATAACCAGCAAAGTAAATAATTCTAGGACCATTGTAAATGATGCTCCGGTTAGTTCCAAAACTATTGACAGGTTTTTAAAGTCTGAGGGCTACGCTAGACGAATTACAAAGAAAACTATGGTCGTTCGAGAGGTTAACCTGAGGAAAAGAGTATCTTTTTGTTACGAAAAAAGAAATTTGACAGTGGATAATTATTGGAAAGGTGTTATATTTTCCGATGAGAGCCAGATTGTTGTTGGTAATGACAACAGGATTTTGTATGGCGAAAAAAGGACGAGGGGTACCGCCCGGATTGTGTCTGTCCCAGGTCACAAAGGAAACTTTCGGTGATGATTTGGGGGTGCATTACTTACAATGGAGTTGGAACCATATGTTGTGTTGACGGTACTATTAATGCTGTAAAATATATCCAAATTTTAGAAGATAATCTCTGGCCGGTAATTGCCAGACACTTTGCAAATGACAGGTATGTGTTTCAACAAGACAATGCCCCCGTTCACAAGGCCCGTGTGGTGTCGGAATATTTTGAAAACAACAATATTTCAACATTAGAATGGCCTCCACAGAGCCCAGATTTAAATATAATTGAAAATGTGTGGCTGAAGATTAAAATAAAACTTAAATCGATGGTACACAACATCAACAATAAAAACCAACTGTACGAGGCTATCACGGATGTGTGGCGATCGTTGGACACGGAATACATCCAGAGTTTATATAACACAATCCCAGACCGTCTGAAGGAAGTCAGGAAAGCAAAGGGCAATATTACCAAATATTAAGTAAGTAAAACAAACAGGTTTTTCAGATATGGCGGTTTTAATTTAGGCAACACTATACCGCACGTTATAACGCAACGTCATTTTGTCTGAATACTTCTGTCCGGTCTCTGTATATGCTTACCATGTCTACCAACAGCTTCCACAGTGGCTGGAACAAAGAAACAGAAACATTTATCAGAATGATACATGTATAAAAAGTCTGTAATATGTGCTGCTCTCCGAGAGGTACGATATAGAACACAATACAGTGGATGACTACGACATTAGCAATAATCTTTACCTTTATTTTATTGTAAAATACTGAACATGAAGACAAATACATTTTAGAATGTTATTCAAATATACCAAACTCAGACAGGTCAGCATTAGGCCCCTGCAATTAATGTGGCAATATAGCCCCAATAATCATCAAGAAGCCATTTGCCCATATTGCTGAGGTTGACATTTGATATTTGCTAGGCTAACGGAAATAGAAATATCAGTATGAAACTCTTAATTTAGCCTTAATTTATTTTATAGCCTCTCCAACTAAGAGCCAGGATCAAAATCAGAGATCCACATTGTTCTTGACCTTAAGACCCAAATGACCTTGAATTTTGACCTAGTGACCATGACATTTGGTCAGCTGGCTTTTTGTAGAATTCGGACTAACAATGATTCATAGTGTGATAAAATGTTCATCAGAAAAAAGATACAATATTTTACCTTGGCCGTTGACCTAGTGGCAATGACGTTTAGTCAGCCGAAACCTTGCTTAAATCTGACTTTGTTTCAAAATGTCATCGTAAAATGTTAATCGGTGAAACAATAAAAAAATTGACCTTACCCTCTGATCTGGGACTTTGACCTTTGGTCAGTTGACTCCTTGTTTAATTCTGACCAACATTCCTTCAGTGTCATAACAAATGTTCATCAGAAAAAAAATACAAAATTTGACCTTTGCACCTAATGACCTAGTCCTAGACAAACCTTTCATTACCTTGCCTTCTATTTTGGTCTATAAGTCCCAAACCATTCATTCTCTTACTAATTGTACATTGTCCATCCATTTTGGCCCATAGGTCCCAGACACATCCTTCCCTTACCTTGCCTTCCATTTTGGCCCATAGGTCCCAGACACATCCTTCACTTACCTTGCCTTCCATTTTGGCCCATAGGTCCCAGACGGCATTAATGATTGCAGCCACAGCCAAATGAGTGACACCTTTCTCTGGTCCCAGCTGTGTGTGGAATCAAGGGATACAATGGTAATGTAATACGTTAAAAAGAGGTCACCTAGAAGAGTTGGAAGTAAACTTAGCTGAAAGTGGCCCAGGACACTTAAAAACTGAACGTAATTCATTATTATATGTACACACTAATTTCGTGTAATTTGAGATGAAAATTGCTTTACCCATCTGATTTGATCCTCACTAGCCAATGAACGCCAGAATCCACTGAAATCTTTGAAGATATCCTGCAGGTTTTGTCCAACAACCAAGCTTTTGTAATTTTCAATGGCCATACAAACTGAAGAGCAAAAATGGCAAATGAAAACACTGGGTATGTTCCTAAAACATACAAACACTATAGATAGAATTTTTTACACAACATGATTCTAATATCGGACAAAAATATTCACAGGCTTGATTTTTTATTCAAGTTATGCTAGATAAGTGTCAACTGTTTAATCTTTGACTTAATTACGATAAAATTAAACAAAAGACTACCTTAATTATATATTACATTAAAAGTGCTAGAGTTGTAAATCTTAGGTATGCATAATGCCACAGTAATAAACATGTAGAAAACACTGATATGATTGTTTTATTGGTAAAGATACACAGAGACAAGCCAAGGATTGGTGGGGAGGAGAACCAGATATATTACCAAACTTATGTGATCCAAACAAAGATGGACGGAGACAAGCCAAGGATTGACGGGGAAGGAGAACCAGATAGATTACCAAACTTATGTGATCCAAACAAAGATGGACGGAGACAAGCCAAGGATTGACGGGGAAGGAGAACCAGATATATTATCAAACTTATGTGATCCAGACAGAGATGGACGGAGACAAGCCAAGGATTGTTGGGGAAGGAGAACCAGATAGATTACCAAACTTATGTGATCCTGACAATGATGGACGGAGACAAGCCAAGGATTGTTGGGGAAAGAGAACCAGATATATTACCAAACTTATGTGATCCAAACAATGATGGACGGAGACAAGCCAAGGATTGACGGGGAAGGAGAACCTGATATATTATCAAACTTATGTGATCCAGACAGAGATGGACGGATTGACATGTTTGATTACTAATTGATCTTACATTAGCACAAACAATTTCTAAAAAAGCTTATAATAAATAAACATCATGAAAACTATCAGAACGAAAATTTTTATGCTGGGAAACTTTGGTGTTACATATGGCTGGAAAGGAAACCTATCGCGGTATATTCCTGCTGCTTCAGTGAGGACAAACTTTGGTGTTACAGATGGAGAGAAAGGAACAAATCTATAGTACACCAAGTTTCACCGGTAGGAGACAAATAATTGACCTTCACCTCATGCCTGCATTTCGTATATCTTATTTAGGATTTTGATTTCAAAGTTACACTGTTTAAAAAAACAACAACATTGAATCAAATACAGCTTCGGAAATCAGGCTGAAGTAGGTTTAAAATTTTAATATATCTCTGCCATTAACAGAGCCAACATTTTGTCATACAAATGTACTTACATTCAGACATTCATGTGTACACACTGAACTTATTCTAGCCACACTACCAGATAAAATAGCCAAATATTTGCCAGCATAAGAGAACTATTAATCTATTGAGGAAGCAGCTATTGTCAGAAAAGCAAAAAAAGATATTTGTCAGTGTAACAGATCCAGATGTGCTTGGACAGCAGTAAGCAGATATTTGCCAGGAAAACTGCCGGAATAATGGAGGCAATCTTTGCTGTAGCTGTTAACATTACAGATAACAGGGAAAACAATTCTGGGGATTACAGTTTGTTTTACACAAGCAGGGAAGATGTCAGAAATCCTGTACCTAGCTGGTTGCCACGCCCAGCTGTGAAGCTTGAGCCGCACCCTTGTAAGGCCCCGTCAGTCTCCAGGACAATATATGGAGCCGCGTAATCCGGGGATTTATGCTGCAATGACAGCCACAAAATCATTAGGATTAAAGGTTCTGTACTAATAAACAATGGTAACCATCATGTCCTAGACTCCTTTCCCTGTCAATTCTTGGCTTGAAACAATGTCACCTATCTATAGGGATCAGCTGTGTATATAAAACCTTAAATGTTTATACAGTAATGCTAACGCAGAACTAATCTCAACTTCATTGCCATGCTGCAGAATGATAACAAATTAACACTCTTCAGACCAGTCAGCATCATATACAAGGTGTTGTGTAGAGGCTTTGTTTTAGGATGTAGAGAAGATAGGTGAGGAGTAGACCCTTGGATTTTGAGTGTATTATATACATCCTTATAAGTATATTGTATACACTGCCTACATGAGTGGCTGCAAAGAAAATGAAGTTAAATCACAATTTTTCGACAAAAGACATGGTATAAATGGTGGTGTAATCAGTTGTACCTATGGCATTGCCCTTGCCCAGGGTGAAGGTCGTACCACATCCCCGTAGATCTGTGTCGGTGGACAGAATGACGTAGGGACAGGAATAATCTGGCGACTTGTGCTGTAAGTAATGTACACAATAAACCAACTCAATCCAGGGTCTATCATTATAGCATACTCTCACTGTGTAAACAAATCTCTATCATTATAGAATACTCTCACTGTGTAAACAATGCCCTATCATTATAGAATACTCTCACTGTGTAAACAAACCCCTATCATTATAGAATACTCTCACTGTGTAAACAATGTCCTACCATTATAGAATACTCTCACTGTATAAACAAACCTCTATCATTATAGAATACTCTCACTGTGTAAACAAACCCCTATCATTATAGAATACTCACTGTGTAAACAAATCTCTATCATTATAGAATACTCTCAATGTGTAAACAAACCCCTATCATTATAGAATACTCTCACTCTATAAACAATGTCCTATCATTATAGAATACTCTCACTGTGTAAACAAACCTCTATCATTACAGAATACTCTCACTGTGTAAACAAACCTCTATCATTATAGAATACTCTTACTGTTTAAACAACCCCTATCATTATAGAATACTCTCACTGTGTAAACAAACCCCTATCATTATAGAATACTCTCACTGTGTAAACAAACCCCTTTCATTATAGAATACTCTCACTGTGTAAACAAACCCCTATCATTATAGAATACTCTCACTGTGTAAACAAAGTGCTGTAATTATAGGACACTCTCATTGTGTAAACAAACCCCTTTCATTATAGAATACTCTCAATGTGTAAACAATGTCCTATCATTATAGAATACTCTCACTGTGTAAACAATGTCCTATCATTATAGAATACTCTCACTGTGTAAACAAACCCCTATCATTATAGAATACTCCCACTGTGTAAACAAACCTCTATCATTATAGAATACTCTTACTGTTTAAACAACCCCTATCATTATAGAATACTCTCACTGTGTAAACAAACCCCTATCATTATGGAATACTCTCACTGTGTAAACAATGCCCTATCATTATAGAATACTCTCACTGTGTAAACAAATCTCTATCATTATAGAATACTCTCACTCTGTAAACAATGCCCTATCATTATAGAATACTCTCAATGTGTAAACAAACCCCTATCATTATAGAATACTCTCACTGTGTAAACAAACCCCTATCATTATAGAATACTCTCACTGTGTAAACAATGTCCTCCCATTATAGAATACTCTCACTGTATAAACAAACCTCTATCATTATAGAATACTCTCACTGTATAAACAAACCTCTATCATTATAGATAATCTTACTGTGTAAACAATGTCCTATCATTATAGAATACTCTCACTGTGTAAACAATGTCCTATCATTATAGAATACTATCACTGTGCAAACAAAGCCCTATCATTATAGAATACTCTCACTGTGTAAACAATGTCCTATCATTATAGAATACTCTCATTGTGTAAACAAACCTCTATCATTATAGCATACTCTCGCTGTGTAAACAAACCCCTATCATTATAGAATACTCTCACTGTGTAAACAAACCCCTATCATTATAGAATACTCTCACTGTGTAAACAAACCTCTATCATTATAGAATACTCTCACTGTGTAAACAAACCCCTATCATTATAGAATACTCTCACTGTGTAAACAATGTCCTATCATTATAGAATACTCTCACTGTATAAACAAACCTCTATCATTATAGCATACTCTCACTGTGTAAATAATGTCCCCTATCATAATAGAATACTCTCACTGTGTAAACAATGTCCTATCATTAAAGAATACTCTCGCTGTGTAAACAAACCCCAATCATTATAGAATACTCTCACTGAATAAACAAACACCTATCATTATAGAATACTCTCACTGTGTTAACAAAACCTCTATCATAGAATACTCTCACTGTGTAAACAATGCTCTATCATTATAGAATACTCTCACTGTGTAAACAAACCCCTATCATTATAGAATACTCTCACTGTGTAAACAAACCTCTATCATTATAGAATACTCTCACTGTGTAAACAAACCCCTATCATTATAGAATACTCTTACTGTGTTAACAAAGTCCTATCATTATAGAATACTCTCACTGTGTAAACAAACCTCTATCATTAAAGAATACTCTCGCTGTGTAAACAAACCTCTATCATTATAGAATACTCTCACTGTGTAAACAAACCCCTATCATTATAGAATACTCTCACTGTGTAAACAAACCCCTATCATTATAGAATACTCTCACTGTGTAAACAAATCCTCTATCATTATAGAATACTCTCACTGTGTAAACAATGTCCCTATCATTATAGAATACTCTCACTGTGTAAACAATGTCCTATCATTATAGAATACTCTCACTGTGTAAACAAACCCCTATCATTATAGAATACTCTCACTGTGTAAACAATGTCCTATCATTATAGAATACTCTCACTGTGTAAACAATGTCCTATCATTATAGAATACTCTCACTGTGTAAACAAACCTCTATCATTATAGAATACTCTCACTGTGTAAACAAACCCCTATCATTATAGAATACTCTCACTGTGTAAACAATGTCCTATCATTATAGAATACTGTCACTGTGTAAACAAACCCCTATCATTATAGAATACTCTCACTGTGTAAACAATGTCCTATCATTATAGAATACTCTCACTGTGTAAACAAACCTCTATCATTAAAGAATACTCTCGCTGTGTAAACAAACCTCTATCATTATAGAATACTCTCACTGTGTAAACAAACCCCTATCATTATAGAATACTCTCACTGTGTAAACAAACCCCTATCATTATAGAATACTCTCACTGTGTAAACAAACCCCTATCATTATAGAATACTCTCACTGTGTAAACAAACCCCTATCATTATAGAATACTCTCAATGTGTAGACAATGTCCTACCATTATAGAATACTCTCACTGTGTAAACAAACCCCTATCATTATAGAATACTCTCACTGTGTTAACAAACCCCTATCATTATAGAATACTCTCACTGTGTAAACAAACCTCTATCATTATAGAATACTCTCACTGTGTAAACAATGTCCTACCATTATAGAATACTCTCACTGTGTAAACAAACCCCTATCATTATAGAATACTCTCACTGTGTAAACAAACCCCTATCATTATAGAATACTCTCACTGTGTGAACAATGTCCTATCATTATAGAATACTCTCACTGTGTAAACAAACCCCTTTCATTATAGAATACTCTCACTGTGTTAACAAACCTCTATCATTATAGAATACTCTTACTGTTTAAACAAACCCCTATCATTATAGAATACTCTCACTGTGTGAACAAAACCCTACCATTATAGAATACTCTCACTGTGTTAACAAACCCCTATCATCATAGAATACTCTTACTGTGTGAACAATGTCCTATCATTATAGAATACTCTCACTGTGTAAACAATGTCCTGTCATTATAGAATACTCTCACTGTGTAAACAAACCCCTACCATTATAGAATACTCTCACTGTGTAAACAAACCCCTACCATTATAGAATACTCTCACTGTGTAAACAATGTCCTATCATTATAGAATACTCTCACTGTGTAAACAAACCCCTATCATTATAGAATACTCTCACTGTGTAAACAATGTCATATTATTATAGAATACTCTCACTGTGTAAACAAACCTCTACCATTATAGAATACTCTCACTGTGTAAACAAACCCCTATCATTATAGAATACTCTCACTGTGTAAACAAACCTCTATCATTATAGAATACTCTCACTGTGTAAACAAACCTCTATCATTATAGAATACTCTCAATGTGTAAACAAACCCCTATCATTATAGAATACTCTCACTGTGTAAACAAACCCCTACCATTATAGAATACTCTCACTGTGTAAACAAACCTCTATCATTATAGAATACTCTCACTGTGTAAACAAAGTGCTGTCATTATAGAATACTCTCACTATAGTACAGTAATAAATCATCAGAGATTCTCTTAAAATCAATATAGAATTATATTATCAAATACTTAAAGGGACATCACGGTAAAAACGTTGTAATTTTCAATGAATGTACGTGTTTTGTTCCTTTCCAGTTATGTTTCTGTGCTGTCCCAATGTTCACAGTCGATCCTCATGTCCAGCTTGACCACTTGATTTAGTTGGGAATCCCCCTCTAAATTTAGCGCGGAAATTATTTTTAAATCATCACGTAACTGTTTTGAAATCGAGGCAACACAAACACACGATAGTTTACAAGGCGAATTGGATTAGTTGGACAACGATATTATACAGTGGTTTAAATGTTAAAGAACACGTTCTGTATATATTCCGGCACATATATTTATGTGTAAATAAGTGTAAACACCGTACATATAGTATAGTGACAGTAGCGATGTACTGGTACAGACTGTATAAATATTACCGAGTTTGTGTAAATATTACCGAGATTGTCATGACCTACTATCCAGCAATCAAGCAGAATACTAGCAGCGTCCGTATTACTGCTGTTTTCATGTTTGAACTGTATTGTACTGCTTCCCCAGTTTAATTCTAGGATTGTGTTTGACCCATTTTCCAATTATTCTCTTCATTGCGGAAGCTATTATCGTTTTCAACCGCAGTCGATTCACATTGGAAGCCATTTTTTTTTTCAGGTGTTTTAGTGTGTTGTGCGCATGTGTGTTATCGTATATGTCACAAAATTTGCATATTCAGACTATTGATCAACGAATTGTGATAACCTTTTTATAATTAATAATTGATGTTTTTTATATACATATATCATCAAATTCGAATGGTTATTGTTCATAAGGATATTTTTTTTAAAGATATACCCAATAATATGAAAAAATACAAAATAAAAATTGGTTTACCGTGATGTCCCTTTAATCATAAACTAATAACTAAGACTGCTATATCAAATATCACAGATCAATAGTTTGGATCGATATCACATCGACTAGAGTTAGTGAAATACATTATTCCTATCAAATTTCATTAATTTTTTTTTTTAAATATATATTAAGATGTTGACTTTTGCCTTGGATTTTTGACGCATAAAAACTATATAAAAGGCTCATTTACAATAAGGTCCATTTAAAGGAGATCTTATGGTTGAGTAATTGAACTAAATTTACAATTACATAAATATTAAAAAAAAAAAAAAATAATAATAATACTATATAATAGTATATAACTACCTAAATATTAGGTACGTGTTCGTGGCACATTAAAGGAGCAAGAATTATACTACTACTAGATTCTAGGAGGAAAAAACAATGATATACAATGTATATAACATTTATCAACGTACGCTTATATTATATGGATGTATGTATATTATGCACGAACATGGATACACTCCAGCTACCTGTATAGGGCCTAGTGCAGCAGCTGGCAAGTAGGCCTATTGGGTACATCTAACCAGGCAATGTCAACATATCAAACGTTTACAAAGTCATCATATAATCTGTGACCCACCATAGCATCGGATCCATCTTTCTGCAGTGAAGTAGGAAACCTCAAATCTTCGATCGTCAGGCCGGTGATCTTGGTTGGGGCTGTCATCCTGTACAAGAGGGGGCGGTAAGACTGCAGGCCTTGGTATCTCACCGTGTCAACCTCGTTCCCGATACAGGTCGGAGGAAAAGCATTGTGTGCTTGAATGAGAAAATCTGATGAAAATAGGATAGACTCGTGACATGGAAAGTTAATGGGAAATATTTATATGCTATGTTGTGGACATCTGATTAGGGGCAATATATATTATACAAATATAGCATGGGTGTCTGTGCGACAGTCAAGAATATTTGACACGTGGTACTGGTAATCGACCGATGTTCTGTTGCACGAGGCCGAAGGTCTAGTACCTCGTGTCAAATATTCTGGACTATTGCACAGACACCCATGGTATATTTGTATGATATATGTCAAAGAGGTAATATAAACGGTAATGTCGACAGGATACGAATTACTTGAAATGTTAATATCGGACAGAAAAGTAATCCCAACAGTGCAAAATGTCAATATTCGAGGCAATCCGCCAATTTAAATTATCAAAACACAAAGAACACAAATACAATCGCATTTACATCAGCCAATGTTGTATATCTCCTTTCCTTCAAGACATGCAGAATGCAGTATGTTGGGGGAAACCACACAAAGCTAAACATCAGAATCAACAACCAACGTTGTTCCATCAAGCAAAACAAACCAGACTATCTAGTCATAGTTGGAAGGACATGCATGTAATTTTTATTGATCATTGCCCTACCTAAATTACCGACCTACAAACCCGCTACCACACGACCCACTGTTGGTATCTGACAATTCATTTCGTCATTTTCTTAATTCCTGAACTACATTTATTGGGTTTTGGACATCCCCATCAGCATTCCTCATAGTTCTTACGCTGCTCTTCAACAAGACTCAAATTTGGTCGCCTCCCGTCGTCGACAATATCTCGATAGTCCCCAGTCTGTATCCCGTGGTGACATTCTGCACTCGTTATTTTTGGTTTGTACAGCCCCGATACCTGATAAATTCTAATAAATTTCAAATAACTTTGTTCTCAAGGACGTCGGCCAATGTGATCCTCTAAAGGATATTTTGAGAGTTTTCCAGACTTTATACACAATATATAAATTATAGTATTACCACCCGTCATGGACGGTAGTGCATCACGTTGTTCTGTAATCATGTTTATATCGTCCACACGTTTCTATAGATTTCAACTAAATTCTGATGAAAGTTGTTATCTCATACTCGCCGATTCTTCAGAATTTTTTCGGGGATTGCTATAATTTATCCATATGTAATCATTTTGGGACGGAACATCTATTAACACTTTTGCATTTTCACGCGCGGGATAGTTTCAAATGTCTTTTCGGTTGGTTGCATAACGATCCATCGTACAACACGGTTCTGTACATGTCGCTCTAAAGTCCGCCTTTGGCCCACGCCAGCCGAAGGGTTAAAGTTTTTTTTCCAACTACTATATACATATATCACTCTTACTGTATCTTAGTGTATTTCAAGTACTGTTTATATCATGTGATTGCATTTGTTTTCTTTGGGTCTTTATGATGGCGCGGAGCACCTCCAAAAAACTGACACTTTGCATTGTCCACACTGTTGGAATTACTCCTTTGTCCAATATACATGTATTTATGTAAAATGTGATCAACGTTGTTGTTTATTTCACATTTAAACGTGTCTGTAGACTCTGCATATGGACGTTTTTTTCCTGCGTGTATTGAAGGCACCATTGCTAAGAGAGAGGCAGAAGTAGTTAATTTGCTGCTCATCTCTTACGGTTTTGGTCTACGATAGGCCAATAACGGTGGTTCTTGGAATATCTGTTTGAGTTAAATTGCTGAAGACTTTATGATGCGCCAATGGCCTTGTAGAATAGATGGAAGTGGTGGCAAGTTTGGATGGAACGTGACAACACAAGGGACCCTATGTGTTGAAGTTCTGACTTTATATTCGAGAAGGCTGGCTCTGTCCAGTACCATGGTTTTGTCTATTCCCCGATTTATGAAAGTAGGTTTATATTTTCAATTGGTCTTAGATGAAAACTGATGAATTTGAAATTGTCTTCGTCTGGTGGCCTATTGAGTTGATGATGGGTCTACCCGGGTTTCCCGGTTTATGGATCTAAGGAAGGAGATAACTTCCCTGCTTGAGCATTTTCAATACTGTTTTAGAGTGCACCAATCGGCATCTAATACAAAACCTGAAAATCATATATTATATCAGAGACGTATATCTCGCATAATAATTAAGTTCTTTCTGTTTTATTGATGCTGTTGTGGTTTGTGCATGATTCAAGTTGGAGTAAAACAAATTAACTGGAAAGCAAAGTATGGCGCGGGAAGGATGTCATAATTAAATATTTTTGCCTAGGCAGAAATCGAATTTTGCCTAGGCAAAAATCGAATATTGCCTAAGCAAAAATAATATTGCCTAGGCAAAATTAGATTTCTGCCTAGGCAGAATTCGATTTTTGCCTAGGCAGAAATAATTTTGCCTAAGCATAAATCGAATATTGCCTAGGCTGAAATATTTTTGCCTAGGCAAAAATATTTAATTATGACATCCTTCCCGCGCCATAGCAAAGTAGCATTTTTGTAATCAGTTCGATATTTTTCTACTTCACATAAGGATTTTGGTTAAATTTACGTATCGCTCGGGCATATATATAGAGAATACATGGTCAGTGTCTTAAATATAAGCTGTATTTTGGCGAGGGTAAAGAAAGACAAAAGTGTTTCGCCGTGGCTCGCCACTTTCGTCTTTTTGTCCCGAGCCAAAAATACAGCTTATGTTTTAAGACACTGACCATGTACATGTATTCTATTTATCCTGCAACAGTAATTAAAAATAATCATTTTGAAGTAAACGGTATCAACACTAAATATATATTGTCGGAAACATCTTCACATTTTTGTAAATAACGTTTGACTCTTCGGTGAAATCTTTTGCATTTTAATATCAAAAGCACTTTATAATGGCCATTTGTCTTTTTTGCAACTAAGTGCAAAAGTTTTTGCACTATAGTTTTGCATTTTAAGTATTTTCTGTATTTTGTCCAAAACGGCCACCCATATGGCCATATGTGTAATGTGTCAGGTAATATTATTTTGAAAACTATTTAAAAACAAGAGAGATGTGTTGACATTCAGCTTTCCCTGCGACACCCAGAATCTGTTGTTAGTATTTCGTTTCGTAAAAAATTGGGTAACTAGTTTGAAATTTTATGTGACCGGATTCAGTGTAATTCTACTTCCGGTATAAATTCGCACATTTTTCAGAATGGCGGTTGTTCAATCGGTCTCTCAGCTTTTAGATTTATTAAAAGCTGAGACCGTATCGGACGATTTGACGGAAAAAATAACAACGTATATTGATTCTAAAGATAATGCAATCGATGAGTTCAAGACAAAATACGAGAGACTCCGTGTCGATGCAGGTAAGAAGTCAGTGCTGACCATAAACACAGGAAATTTTTATTTGTAAATTGGGCCGTGTAAACGGGGTGTAAATGTAGTTTATCATGTGTATATCTCTGCATTTAAACGAGAAAATGACATTTTGTTAGCTTATTGTTAAAAACACTTGATCACTTCATGGTTACAGAGGCACCTCGGCTCAACTGTTTTGTTGCATTAAGGATATTTATATAATATATAGATATGTTGTGAAATTGAACAGCAAAACAAAGTAAGTCTGTGCTGTTGCATATATAGTAGTATAGTGTTATTTGTCTGCTTTTCAGAACAAAAATATTTTGATATTGAACAACAGCTTATCAGCAGCAACGATAAACTAGAAACCGAGTCAACATCTAATGAAGAGCACAAACGCAGATTAGAAGAGTTGGGTAAGTACAAAATCATTCACCATGTCGTAATAGACCCACACGGCATCATGCACCCAGCAGACCCTAGGACAAGGCAAACACACCCCTATACCTATCTGCCACCAATGACACATGCAAATACTCCTTTTTCCCACACACAATAACACAATGGAACCTCCTCCCGGTGGCAGCAGTACAATGCACTACACTAGAGATCTTCAAGGCACATATACACAGTGCAGCCCTTGATGATCTCAAGCATACACCGTAAACACACCCTCATGTTTTTATCTTATAGTTTCCACTAAAAAAAAATTAATAAAAAAACCCCCTCTCACTGTACCTAAATTCCCTCACTTTTTTAACAGCATCCAACCAACAATTAACCAGTAATCGTCATTTTTGACGGAGGTCGTACCAAGAAGAAGAAGAAGTTAGAATGATGTTTCTCCCAATCTGTTACTGTTAAATCATGAATCTGTTGAGAGGCAGCCGATTTATTATAATGTGATACTTTGCATTGACATCCATGTGATAATTATAATGTATACCATTGCATCACATCATTGTGGTGTCCTTCAAAATGTTGCCATTTAGTTTTAACAAAGTAGATGTAATGACCATGAAATGATAATCAACTCTTACCTAGCATCTGGTACACATAATTAAGCAGGGATACATATAGAGGAATTAGAGTCCCTTTTGGAGTTTGGAGACTGACCTATATGCATAGTGTGCACTGTTGTATTTGTGGACTGACGAGTTGTGAAGTTGACTACCACTACCATATATGATATTATTATTATACTATGCAGGCATTAGGTAAAATTGGATATATTTGATCAGAGGTTTCCTATTTGATGCAAAATTGATTAAACTTTTAAAAATAATTTTGCATTAAAGTAAAACTTGATCAAGCAAAAAGATTAAACTTAATCAGTGCCTGTGGAATTCATGCCTCTTTCAACTGCTAAAATAAAGATTGGATGAGTATTTGTGGAGAAAAATAGGTAGTATATTTCGATAATTTTGCTATCTACTAACACTGATTAAAGCAGCCTTTATGTAATCTGCGATAATTCATGCAAAATTGATCAGTTTGATCAAAATTATATGCTACAGGAACTTATCAGTGCCTTTGGAATCTATTGAGCTTTTTACTGTTCAAAATATTGAAAGGATTGTCTTTAGAGAAAAGTGATGTACATTATGATAGTATATTTCTAGAACCCTAGAACAAACAATATATCAGTATATTTCTAGAACCCTAAAACAAACAATATACACAATGTATCATGTTTTTTCACACACTATGTAATGGAATACAGCTATCAGCAAAATTAAAAATATCAATAAATAAAATTCCTAATTTACCAAAGATTTAATATAGTATATGTTGTTCAACCACCTAGTATCAACAATATATAGTTAAACATATGATAGCATATAATACTCTATTTGAACGACATATAATACTCTATTTGAAAGAATTGTATAGGATCGCATGCCGTTTTGACTCGCTGTTCCATTGTATAAAATCACTAGAGGCACAATAAAACGGTAAGTTAACTCGATGTCATCTTGCTACGTCATTACTAGCAAATAGATACACTTTCCAATCTCTCTATACGTCCTTGACACAAGACCATTATCTTCAATAAAAAATACTTTTTCTAAGCAGATAAATGAGAATTGTTGTCAGCAAACGTCAAGATCATGCATTTTCAGGTTTTTATATCAAAATCCAGGAGACTGATTTAAATTGCTCACGAAAGGTTCCAAAGTCTATGTCACCCAGACGCTTGAGGAATTCTGAACACTAGCACACAAAATATATACACTGCATGCAACACAAGAAACAAAAGATTTCACAGTAACACTGACAGAGAATTTCATAACAGAGAGATGCCCCCTAGACACA
The DNA here is from genome assembly GCF_902652985.1 of Pecten maximus. Lineage (NCBI taxonomy): Eukaryota > Metazoa > Mollusca > Bivalvia > Pectinida > Pectinidae > Pecten > Pecten maximus. The sequence goes on along the minus strand of NC_047018.1, from coordinate 13,961,251 downwards.
TTTTGTAGATAATACTTGATACATCTATAAGTTCTAATATGGGACCCCATTTTCTTATTTGCCATTTTAGTCTTGAATGTCCAAAATCAGGAAAAGGAGAAATGTTTAAGTTTGTAATGGTTTTATAATCCTAAATTATTTCCTTTTTGCAGAAAAGAAATACAATGAAGCAGAATCTAAAAGAAAAAGTTTACAGGAATCCCAAGACAACTCGTTATCTACAAATGTGAGTGAATGAGAAACTGTGTAGTTTTTGACACATATGTGCATGCAAGATCATGGTGTTACTTTTCCAATGGCACTGTCTGTGGCAATGTCATCAACTTTTCACTTTAAAGTTTTGTGTTTAGATTTGGTGCTCAAAAACAGACTTGATATATAGTGAACATCTCAACACAGCTATCATTTACAGAATATCATCCAGAATTTATGGTCCAGTGACTGGGAATCTGGACTGTTTTGTGTTCAGCTCATGATATTTTTTCAAAAAGTATCAAATGTTATTTCAACCAAACCTGGAATATAGTTGCATTGTGGTTTTGACATCTCATCACACCCTACAGATTACTTGAGTTTTAATTTTTTGTATTTCTGGGTAATTAAAACCATAAATTTTTGGAAATTGATTACCCATGTGAAATCTTTTTTTGCTTCTCCAATTGATTTATAAAATGATTCAGAGCCAAATTGGAGAGAACTCTATCATTCATAAATTAGATATACTTTTCAGTAAGAGTGATTTTTGAGATATGAATGATATATTTAGGTGAATTTTGAGAATTAGTATTATTATGAAATTAGTGTACTCACAAAGTTGGACAGACAAGACATATACAATGTAATTAGTAATACGTGTAATTCTTGTTAGACTTACTATACTGGCCAAGCAGGATAGGAGAGACATATAATTATGTGTAATTCTTGTGTATAAATGATATAGATAACCCTGTATCAAGTGTTTTAATTAGTTGTAATTAATGGACAACATTTTCCAGTTAAACATTGGTAATGTTTTTGAAACAGAATCAATCTCTATTTGTATGTTTGACAGAAAGTCAATTACAGAAATTCTGTTACATTTTCATTTTTGACAATTTTGTGATGTTCGATCATTTGTTTACAGCTTCGTCTCAGCAAGTCCAATGAACAGCTGGAGCTGGACAAGAGGGATTTAAGTGTCTTACTGGAGAAGAGAAACAAAGAAATTGATAGAATTAATGGTAAATGTGATGATTGTCAATTATTTTATGTCTGAAAATTTCAAATGTGCTACAAAATCGTTTTCACTGTATTTGAATGAGATTTTGTGCATTTAGCATACAATGTAAGTGGTAACAATATGTTTATTTATGACAGCAATTGTGTCAGTAACGGTCTGATGTACAGTTTTTATCTGTTGTTTGGCTGTAGATGTTTTGTAGTTTTTGTTTGTGATGGTCTTTAATAATATCCATTTAATGTTTTATCACAGAGGAATGGAAGGAACTAACAGAAAAAGTGTCCAGAGCCAACACAGAGAAATGTGAAGCTCAGGCAAAACTCGCAGAGGTTCAGAACCAGAGTGTGACATTGGAGGTATGGCATATTTTTTTCTGATAGTGTCAGTGATTTTTGCTGCTGACTTTTATACAATATCTGATTTTCCATGCAACCAAAACTTTCAGGCTTTTTAACTGTCATTACAGGGATGTTGTACTATTAGTTTCAACCATTAAAAGGCAATGGAACAGGTGTCAATTATGTATCACTATCTCTTGGTAAATTTGACTTTACTCTCTGTCTTAACTGAAGATCGATGTATTGTATAGGAAGAACTAGTAATACAGCCCTCGTCGACAGAATTTGATTCCTAACACAATTATAACACAATTTGATGTGAAATATGTGCTGTACAGTTTCAGAATAAGCGACTGGAGCAGGAAAAGAATCAGATACAGAAGCAGTTGGATCTGTTGGACAAACAACTCTCGGAGAAAACTAATGAGCTCCTTAATGTCAAAAAGGAACAAGTAAGTTTTAGGAAAAGTTGTATGGAAGAAATCATTTAAAACAATGTATATTTTTATTCTCTACTGCATAAAGAATAGTTTTATAATGGACAAAAGTATTGTAATTGTGATGTAATGTTTTGTAGAATTTTGTTTTTATCTGTAAGCTTTATTAGTCCCCTATTAGGAACTGGGGAGGGGGAATATAGTTTTGCATTGTATCTGTCTTCCTATCCATCCTTCCATCTGTCTTCCTATCCATCCTTCTATCTGTCTTCCTATCCGTCCTTCCATCTGTCTTCCTAACTATCCTTCCATCTGTCTTCCTATCCATCCTTCCATCTGTCTTCCTATCCATCCTTCCATTTGTCTTCCTATCTATCCTTCCATTTGTCTTCCTATCCATCCTTCCATTTGTCTTCCTATCCATCCTTCCATCTGTCTTCCTATCCATCCTTCCATCTGTCTTCCTATCCATCCTTCCATTTGTCTTCCTATCCATCCTTCCATCTGTCTTCCTATCCATCCTTCCATCTGTCTTCCTATCCGCCCTTCCATCTGCCCTTCTGCCATTATCTTGCTTGTGCTCTATCTCCTACACTTCTTGACCAAGCACCTCATACTTAGTACATGAGTTCACCAAGGTAAAGCAGTGTGATGTGTCAAAATTAGGTAACTCTGACCTTCATTTTGACCTTTGACCTACATCGAAAGAAAATTTGTCCGAGCTCTATTGCATTTTTACACTGACCTATAATTTAACCTTAAACCAACACCAAAGGAAAAGTTTGTCAGGGCTGTATATCATGGAACAAGATTGTTTGTTACTTATTATCTATGTATCACATCCGGTGGGGGAATGTAATTTGCTGAATTATTCATCTGTAATTTTATAAAACGTCACATTCAAATCAGAATTAAATATAGGGTGGTACTGTGGTAACACTTTTACTTAGGTGGCCGGGGTTTGATTCCCAGATTGAACATGAAAAGGTATAGGGTCACCTGGCCCGACCATGTGGGTTTTCCAAGGTACTCAGGTTTCCTCCCACATTAAGACCTCTCATGCACTTCTATCTGATATAAAAGTGGATATAACTTGTTTTGCAATTGTTGTAAAATAGATAAAGTTTACCGAGTTTGACATTCACACAGCTTCAAATTCCTGTACTCCTACAATGCTCAAACAGTAAACAAATATACAGAAAATGTTTTGATAAACTTATCAGTTTCATAATATTTGATTTCCAGATTTTTGTTTAAAAAGAGATTTCACTTGATCTAATTCAGACAGCCAGCCTTTTGGAAACTCAGAGCAAGTTGGAAGAAAAAGTAGGCGAGAACGGCTTCCTCCAGGAAACAATTGAGGCCCTTAAGACATCTCAGGGAGAACAAGCTTCAAAGATTGATGGGCTTATACAGAAACTTAAGGATGTAAGATAATTCGTAGGGTTATACAAAAACTGAAGGATGTAAGATAATTCATAGGGTTCTACAGAAACTGAAGGATTTACAATAACTCAGGGGGTTATATAGAAACTTAAGGATGTAAGATAATTCATAGGGTTACACAGAAACTGAAGGATGTAAGATAATTCATAGGGTTTATACAGAAACTTAAGGATGTAAGATAATTCATAGGGTTATACAGAAACTTAAGGATGCAAGATAATCCATAGGGTTTATACAGAAACTTAAGGATGTAAGATAATTCATAGGGTTATACAGAAACTGAAGGATGTAAGATAATTCATAGGGTTATACAAAAACTTAAGGATGTAAGATAATTCATAGGGTTATACAAAAACTGAAGGATGTAGGATAATTCATAGGGTTATACAAAAACAAGGATGTAAGATAATTCATAGGGTTATACAGAAACTGAACGATGTAAGATAATTCATAGGGTTATACAGAAACTGAACAATGTAAGATAATTCGTCGGGTTATACAGAAACTTCAGGATGCAAGATAATCCATAGGGTTCTACAGAAACTTAAGGATGTAAGATAATTCATAGGGTTATACAAAAACAAGGATGTAAGATAATTCATAGGATTATACAGAAACTTAAGGATGTAAGATAATTCATAGGGTTATACAAAAACAAGGATGTAAGATAATTCATAGGGTTATGCAGAAACTGAAGGATGTAAGATAATTCATAGGGTTATACAGAAACTGAAGGATGTAAGATAATTCATAGGGTTATACGGAAACAAGGATGTAAGATAATTCATAGGGTTCTACAGAAACTGAAGGATGTAAGATAATTCATAGGGTTACACAGAAACTGAAGGATGTAAGATAATTCATAGGGTTATACAGAAACTTAAGGATGTAAGATAATTGATAGGGTTATACAGAAACTGAAGGATGTAAGATAATTCATAGGTTACCCAGAAACTGAAGGATGTAAGATAATTCATAGGGTTATACAGAAACTTAAGGATGTAAGATAATTCGTAGGGTTATACAGAAACTGAAGGATTTACGATAATTCATAGGGTTATAAATACAAAAACAAGGATGCAAGATAATTCGTAGGGTTATACAGAAACTTAAGGATGTAAGATAATTCATAGGGTTATACAAAAACAAGGATGTAAGATAATTCATAGGGTTATACAAAAACAAGGATGTAAGATAATTCGTAGGGTTATACAGAAACTGAAGGATGTTTGATAATTCATAGGGTTATACAGAAACTGAAGGATGTAAGATAATTCAAAGGGTTATACAGAAACTGAACGATGTAAGATAATTCATAGGGTTATACAGAAACTGACGGATGTAAGATAATTCATAGGGTTATACAGAAACTTAAGGATGTAAGAGAATTCATAGGGTTATACAAAAACAAGGATGTAAGATAATTCATAGGGTTATGCAGAAACTGAAGGATGTAAGATAATTCATAGGGTTATACAGAAACTGAAGGATGTAAGATAATTCATAGGGTTATACAAAAACAAGGATGTAAGATAATTCATAGGGTTATGCAGAAACTGAAGGATGTAAGATAATTCATAGGGTTACACAGAAACTGAAGGATGTAAGAAAATTCGTAGGGTTATACAGAAACTTAAGGATGTAAGATAATTGATAGGGTTATACAGAAACTGAAGGATGTAAGATAATTCATAGGTTACCCAGAAACTGAAGGATGTAAGATAATTCATAGGGTTATACAGAAACTTAAGGATGTAAGATAATTCGTAGGGTTATACAGAAACTGAAGGATTTACGATAATTCATAGGGTTATAAATACAAAAACAAGGATGCAAGATAATTCGTAGGGTTATACAGAAACTTAAGGATGTAAGATAATTCATAGGGTTATACAAAAACAAGGATGTAAGATAATTCATAGGGTTATACAAAAACAAGGATGTAAGATAATTCGTAGGGTTATACAGAAACTGAAGGATGTTTGATAATTCATAGGGTTATACAGAAACTGAAGGATGTAAGATAATTCAAAGGGTTATACAGAAACTGAACGATGTAAGATAATTCATAGGGTTATACAGAAACTGACGGATGTAAGATAATTCATAGGGTTATACAGAAACTTAAGGATGTAAGATAATTCATAGGGTTATACAAAAACTGAAGGATGTAAGATAATTCATAGGGTTATACAGAAACTTAAGGATGTAAGATAATTGATAGGGTTATACAGAAACTTAAGGATGTAAGATAATTCATAGGGTTATACAGAAACTTAAGGATGTAAGATAATTCATAGGGTTATACAGAAACTTAAGGATGTAAGATAATTGATAGGGTTATACAGAAACTTAAGGATGTAAGATAATTCATAGGGTTATACAGAAACTGAAGGATGTAAGATAATTTGTAGGGTTAAACAGAAACTGAAGGATGTAGGTAACTTTTGGAGTTAAACAGAAACTAAAGAATGTAAGATAACTTATAGGGTTTATAGCATTACTAAATTGTGTATTAAAGATAATTAGATGATGGTGTAGAAACTGAAAATTTTTTAATGATTGGTCACTGATGCAAATAAAAGATATTGGAAAATACAGCCATAGTCAATAGTCAGTTAGCAATTTAATACAAAATGTTGGCTTAATAGAAGTTAATGTTAGAATTGGAAATTTAATGAAGTTGTGAATATGTTGTTTAAAGAAAAAAAACATATACACCAACCTTCTTCACTCTATATTGGTATCAAATTAACAAACTGGATTTTCAGGCAAGAAATGGGATGGCTCAATCAGAGGACCAGTTTAACCAGGAGCTGCAGGCAAAAGGTCGCCTTATTGACCTGTACAAGGTTAGTGTAAAAATGAGACAAGGTTTATCTTATAGAGCTGTACATGTACAAGGTTAGCTAACAGTACAACTTAAACTACAGTGTATAGCCTAACTTTTACTTTCGCCCACTCATGTCAACATGGTGAAACAGTAATAAGTTACCTATTTCTTTTAAAATAATGTTCCCATAATAAAATATTTCACTGCTGTGATCCTATGGTGTGTTATTTACTGTTTTATGATTTAGCAGTTTGTAGATATAAAGTTCTGTTACAGACATCTAAGGATGAAGCGGAAAACAAAGTGAAGGAGTTGACAAGTGCTGTGGAAGAATTAAGAGTGCTGTTGAAGGAAGCCGCCAATGGTATGATATACTGTAGTTTTATGGTTTAATGTTATTAGTGTGCAGATCATATTTTGTCTTTGTGATGTCCTCTTCTGTTCAGATCTTATTCAGGTATAATTTATCTGAAGGTAATCGTCTGCTGCAAGGAAGATTTCTTTTTTGACCCCCATGATTAATAATGAGAAATATTGCTGTCTTGAAAGTTGGCCATTAAGATAGTGTAGACCTCTTCTTAGAAAACAAAGAAACCTTTGATACTGAAGTGTTCGGTGTGAAGTTTCATGCCAATCTGAAAACAAAGATTGCCACTCTGACTTCTGATCGACCGAGATAATTTCATGACTTCTGATCGACCCAAGACAATTTCAGCTTTTTGTTGATAACACCTAGAGGGATTGATTTCAGTTTACTGGCAAAGATAAAATCTGCAGAAATCCAATTTACCTGAAGCATCACTGACCATGTAACTTGTGTACTCATTCAGGACAAAAATGAATTAATTGGTGTGTGATTTTACTTTCAGCTCATACTGAACTTGAAAACTTGAAGGAGGAGGAAGCAAAACACTTCAAAGTAGACATAGAAAGCCGAGGTACAGTACTGCAAAGATGAGAGTATACTTACAGAAGACAACTTAACAGCAAAGCTAAATAAACAGCTTTTTGAAAGACATTAACCACACTTATTTACCAGGGTAAAACAGAAAAAAGATAACTGAAAGAACCTTCTTGGTACAAACTTTATTCATCTCTCATGATTTCCGTTCTTTGTTTGACAACAGTGATTTCTATATAATGTTGTTTTATTTTACAGAGGAGACAATCGAGAAGCTAAGACAGGAACTGGTCAATGCTAATGATCTTCTTGAACAGACTAAGAATAGAAGTAAGTACACAGGGAAACATGTGCTCCCTGTAGTTTATTTGGGTCATCTGACCAGAAAGATCATGTGGTCAGGATGACCTATATCCATCTCTTTTTTTTCGTTGTCATGCACAATATGCCATCCATACACTTTTCACATTTGAAACTTTTCCTCAAGTTCTACCAGTGGTATTCGGCTCAAACTTACCTGAAATGATCCTGAGATGATCCTGATCAAGTGTTGTTATTTTCCGCATCATTCCGAAATCCAAGATGGCCTACCATTATGAAAATACCTTTTAAACTTCTTCTCCAGTTCCACTGGTTGTTATTTTCAGGGTCAGTACAAAGAAAAATATGGCCACCATCTTGAAAAATACATTTTAAACTTTTCCAGTTCCACTGGTGCCATTGAGCTGGAAATTGGTAGGGCTGTAAAGGAAGCAGAGCCAAAAAAGTGTTGATATATTCAGGTTCATAAAAACTTTGACTTCGGCCATGGCAGCCATTCTTTAATATGATTGCACAATCGTGATTTTCATGAATAACACATTTTAAACTTAAGTTTCAATGATGGGATTCAGCTCTAACTTACCTGAAATGATCCTGAGATAGTCCTAGCCAAGTGTTGTTATTTGTCATGGCCAACAGTAACACTATACTAGCTTCTGAGAATGTATACTACAATAGTACAAGGGCCTTTGGAGTCGGATGAGTGTTAATGCCTATTGGCCTCATGTTAGTACAGATTCTAGTCAGTCACTATGAGCTGTTAATATTAGCTGATATTAATTGAAATTGTTGGACATTTCTACAACTCCGTATTACATGTTTTCCTTCGACAGTTGCCAGTGAAGAACAGGTAGAGAGTATGTTCCCTACAGCTGCTGTTACAAGTAAAGTTTTGAAATCTGGAATGTCTCTCACTCAGGTAAGTTGCTTATTTTTCCATATGTGTACACAGTATACTGATGTATGGTTTGCTCTTGTATTTGACAGATGTGTAAATTTGTCATTGTATTTGATAGTTGTGTAATACTTGTCATTTCATTTGACAGATGTGAGATATTTGTCTTTGTGTTTGACAGATGCGAGATGTTTGTCCTTGTGTTTGACAGTGAGATTTTTGTCCTTTTATTTGACAGATCTACAATGAATATGTTCAGGCCTCTGATGCTTTAATGCTTGAGAAGGAAGAAAATCAGCGCCTCAACCAGTACCTAACACAAATTCTTCAGGTAAGAGCGTCATTATCTGATACAAAGTCTTCAGACATCTAATACCTTGTCTATATTTTTAAAGAAAATAATAACTTTGTAATAACTTGATGATACAGAAATATAATCTTTACAATACATAGATTATAAAGAGTTTGATTGCTGCAAAACAAAAATTCAAAACTTTATTGTACTAATTTGGGCACAGAGGACACAGCGTTTTTGTGTAAAGTCCAAATAATTGCAGAGTTATGGATTGAGGTGAAAATAAAGCAAAATAATATGAGAGGGAAGTTGAGGGGATGATGTGACGATGTTGGAATCTCAAAAGGTGCCTATGATTGACTTTGAGAAATTGTAACATCAGGAATTAAAAATGAGTGGTTGTAGTATTGATTATATAAATAAATCAGACGAGACACCTGGAATGATTGATTATATATTGATTAGGCGAGACAGCTGGAATGATTGATTATATATTGATCAGACGAGACACCTGGAATGATTGATTATATATTGATCAGACGAGACACCCGGAATGATTGATTTTATATTGATCAGACGAGACACCCGGAATGATTGATTATTTATTGATCAAACGAGACACCCGGAATGATTGATTATATATTGATCAGACGAGACACCCGGAATGATTGATTATTTATTGATTGGACGAGACACCTGGAATGATTGATTATATATTGATTGGACGAGACACCTGGAATGATTGATTATATATTGATCAGACGAGACACCTGGAATGATTGGTTATATATTGATTGGACGAGACACCTGGAATGATTGGTTATATATTAATCAGACAAGACACCTGGAATGATTGGTTATATATTGATCAGACGAGACACCTGGAATGATTGATTATATATTGATTGGACGAGACACCTGGAATGATTGGTTATATATTGATCAGACAAGACACCTGGAATGATTGGTTATATATTGATCAGACAAGACACCTGGAATGATTGGTTATATATTGATCAGACAAGACAACTTGTTAAGTCTGTACTGCTGTTGTTTTACAGGAAATAGAGGAGAAAGCACCTCTACTGAAGAAACAAAGACAAGACTATGAAAGTTCTCTGGCAAACATCGAACAGCTGACCAGGCAACTAGACTCTTCAATGCTGGTAAGTGATGTCTTCATTCTCTTTTGATAAACCCCAACGGTCAACAAGACTGAAGTATTAAATGGAATGTTAGTATTCCTGCTGGTACTACTCTGGCTTGTTCCTGTGAAAGTTTTCATTGCTAGTGTTGAGTTTTGATAATATGTTCCCAGTATATATATCTATGTTAGATTTTTGCAAAATCTTCTTTTCATTATTTCACGAAACTGCCACTTTCACCAATGCTTGTTGATATTTGTGAAATGATTTTACATTTGTCTGTATTCAGGAATCTCAAAATCTAAGAATTGAAGCAGATGACATCAATAGAAAGTATAATCACATGCAGCGAGAGAACCAGAAGCTCCAACTTCAGACAAATGATCTGTCGAAACAGGTAACACAATTAACATCCAGTTAATTATTTCACGATGATTCAAGCTGATCTTATTTTTCCGAAAATTGACATTTAACCCTGATGTATATTTGTGTTTCCTGCAAAAAGCAGGCGACATAAAAGTATATCACTATATCGGGGTCAGTGTCATTGGCTGTGTTTTCCGCACAGATGTTTCCGTGCGATAACTCAAGTTCCCTTGGGTCGATCAAACTCAAACTTTATAAAGATCTTCCTTAAAGGTCAAAGGTCAAGGTCACTGTTCCTAAAAAATAGAAAATTTGTTACTTTTTGATAATGCAAGTTCCTAATGGTCCATCAAACTCAATTTTCATGCAGTTGCATTGGATTTTTTTTTTTTACTAGTTCAAAGGTCAAGGTCACTGTTACTATAAATAGAAAATCTGTTTCCATGAAATAACTCCAGTTCTCAGTAAAGCTCAAACTTCTTGAGATGCTTATTTACCAAAGTTTCTGCTGTGTATTGCTGAATTTTGAGCATATTTGAGTGATGCTGCTCTTGCTTACTTTCAACATTATTTCTTGATGTGAAAAATATATCTTTTTCTTCGTAATTGCCCAACATGCTGTGCCGCCAACACATCCACTCCTGTTGAATTCTTGTCTGTATTAAACTTCGTATGTACATAGAAGCTTGTTATCCTGTGTTTTCTGTTTCTGTGACAATAGCTGCGTTACATCCTGAAGGAGATGGCTGAGTTACGGGGAGGACGCGTTGTTAGGGACGTAGAACAGTCATCCACAGAGGTCAGCAGTTCCTCCCAGGTTATCAGTGATAAACTTGTCACCTTTAGGTAAGTAGTGGATTATTCAAGGTCGGAAGGTCATTAGATCATATCAATCTTTAGTCATTGTTTTATTCAATACATATATAGTTAGTTTCTTGAATATATGGAAGCATCTGACATCACCTTTTATTGAAGCAGATTAAAATGTAAAACAATTATTGATTTAAGTTATTGATTAAGATAGATTTAGAGAAAGTCTTGCATGCCAATGTTGCATGCATACAATTGAGTTCACCTACATCCTCATTAAGTATATAGATACATCATGTACTATACATTATACAAGTTTTCAGTTTTATTGCTTTCATGGTTACCTTGGAAACAAATTGTCAAAAGTCACTGAGTTCAGAGTTGCTGGAGTATTTCTCCAAAATTCTTCAAGACTACTTCACAAAACTTTCTACACACATCATATTTCTTTGAGTACCATGGAAACAGTCAAACTTGTTTAAGTATTAATTGCCAGAGCATATCCCTTTTCAAATAATTCCCCCAAACTTCCCACACACATCAATTGAGTGTCGTGGTAGTGCCTTTAGTAGTATTTAGTTTTATATTTCTTACCATAGAAACAGATAGTTTAACTGATTCCAGCATCTCTGAAACATATCTCCAAAGCTGTTTGAAATATTTCATTAAACTTTCGATTCAAGCATCTCTGGAACATATCTCCAAAGCTGTTTGAAATAGCTTCATTAAACTTTCGATTCCAGCATCTCTGGAACATATCTTCAAAGCTGTTTGAAATAGTTCATTAAACTTCCTACACCCCCAATTATAAGTGGTTACCAGTAACTTGCTGTGGATTGATGATTTACTTACAGATACTCTAGATTACTCCTCTTTGAACTATCACTCTAATATGTGGATTAGACTTTAACCATCACTCCCTTTTCGACCATCATATTGACTTCTTCCTCTAAACATCCTATTAAATAATCTGTGTGATATCATGCCAATGACTGGGTTCCCTTGACAGGAGATGTCCTTGTTCAATACCTGAGTTACAGGAAACACAGACTGATTTTGGTGAAGAACTAGGTTCAATATATACCTGACCTATACTCAGAGAAACCTTGATATGTTTTAGGACCATAGAGGATCTTCAGGTTCAGAATATACGCTTGTTGACAGTGATACGTGAACTCAGTGACAAACAGGAACAAGAGGAGAAGATGGCTACAGACTCAAAGTAATTGATTAATTCAGTTATTTATATGAAATAAATACTTTAAATTATATGAAAAATATAATTTGTTCTTTACTTTGATATACAAACTGTTTTGATGTTTTCTTTGATATACAAACTGTTTTGATGTTTATAGTGGTATAGCTTTGATAATTTGGTCAAAACAGTTTTAATTATTCTATAATTTTAATTCCTGGATCCCACATTTAATTTGGCTGATTTTAGAACAAAAGAGCTGAAAGAACAACTGGAGATTGCCAACTCAGAGATTCAAGAGTTGAAATCAAGTCGGGATAAACAAGTTAAAATGGTATGGGAAATTCAAGTCTTATGTTAATATGTGTCGTCTGTTGTGCGTTGTCTAATGGTTCGTAAACAATTTACATTTTCGACTTCTTAATAACAAAGAGGCCTAGAGACCTGATATTGGGCCTAAAGCATGCTGGGTGAAAGGCTATCAAGATTGTTCAAATGAATGACCTTGACTTTCATTCAAGGTCACAGTGGTCAAATATGTTAAAATCTTTCATTGACTTTTTTTCACTAAGCAAGAGGCCGCGTGATCTGATATTGAACATTTAGCATGCATTAGAACGACATGACCTCAAATCCAACGTCACAGGCTACAATCAAAACTCTTGTTTCTGTGCTGATTTCTGTCTGTACTTTGTATGGAGTTTACGTTCACACATATCATCATTAAGATTGTATTTCTGATTTAATATGTTCACTTCTTTACTAGGTGGAAAGTATTGTACGACAGCGAGATTTGTTTAAAGTGCTGAGCCAGTCAGGAGTAAGTAATAAAGAATTGTACCTATTACATCTGTTAATCAGAAAACTGTAAGGGACACATTAAACTGGAAATCTGATACATTTACTGTAGACATGTGTGGAAGTTGTTTTGGGAATTTCTATAAAAACCTACAAATTATTTCTAATTTTATAACTGATTAGTTGTTAGGTCATCTGACCCGAAGGGTCACGATGACCTATAGTCATCATGTTTCGTCCGTCGTCGTGCGCCGTCTGCCGTGCGTAAACTTTTCACATTTCAAACTTCTTCTCAAGTTCAACCAGTAGGATTGAGCTGAAACTTGCCTGAAATGATGCTGGGATGGTCCTGACCAAGTGTTGTTATTTTTCGGGTCACTCTGAAATCCAAGATGGCCGCCATTTTGAAAACACATTTGAAACTTCTTCTCAAGTTCCACTGGTGAGATTGAGCTGAAACTTGCCTGAAATGATCCTGGGATGGTCCTGAGGAAGTGTTGGTATTTTTCAGGTTGGTCAGAAATCCAAGATGGCCGCCATGGCAGCCATCTTGAAAAACACATTTTAAACTTCTTCTCCAGTTCTACTGGTGCGATTGAGCTGGAAATTGGTGAGGATGTTAAGGAAGGAGAGCCAATAAAGTGTTGTTATTTTTCGGCTTCGTAAAAACTTTGACATGGCAGCCACGGCAGCCATTTTGTAACATGATTGCGCAATCATGGTTCTTCTGAACAACACCTATTTCAAACTTCTTCTCAAATTCCATCAGTGGGATTCAGCTCTAACTTACCAGAAATGATCCTGAGATGGTCCTGACCAAGTGTTGTTATTTTTCAAGTTGTCAGAAATATAAGATAGCCGCCATGGCAACCATCTTGAAAAACACATTTTAAACTTCTTCTCCAGTTCCACTGGTGCCATTGAGCTGGAAATTGGTGAGGATGTTAAGGAAGGAGAGGCAACAAAGTGTTGTTATTTTTCGGCCTCGTAAAAACTTTGACATGGCAGCCATGGTGGCCATTTTGTAAAATGATTTCGCAATCATGGTTTTCCTGAACAACACATATTTCAAACTTCTTCTCAAATTCCACCAGTGGGATTCAGCTCTAACTTGCCAGAAATGATCCTGAGATGGTTCTGGCCAAGTGTTGTTATTTATTGGGTCAGTCAGAAATCCAAGATGGCCACCATGGCCAACAGTGCCACTAAACCTGCTACAGAGAATGCATACTACAATAGTATAAGGGTCTTTAATTTAGAGTCAGATGACCGTTAAGGCCCCTGGGCCTCTTGTATTTTTTTCAAACTATGCTGTCAGTGAAGGGATCTACATTAATTTTGTTATATCAAAGTTTATTAAATTTTTCCAAGTTTGAGTTAAAGTTTTTTCACTTTTTATAGATAAACATGGAATTTTGGAATGGAGATGTACCATATAATAAATTTGTGTTTTCAGAGATAAGGAAGTAAACTGTACACTTTTATGTATTTATAATCTGGATGATTTGAGCATTAATAACTTAAATTTATCTCCATTTTTGTTTTTTTGTTTGTTTTTTGTTTTGCTTTTTTTTTCAAAGCACATATTTTAGCATTGATAATTGTTGCAGATGACAGTGTCGCCATCTTCAATGACTGATGGAGATGAGATGAGTATGATAACTCCTGTTAAGAAGTCTCCTGTCGGGGTAAAACAGAGCCCGTCGTCGGATAAGGCCTTACAGGACATGAAAACTGCCCTGAATCAACTACAGGAGGACTTCAACAACTACAAGAAAGAGAAGAAAGTAAATGAAAAGTGAGTTTTATTGGATGTTCATTATATTGATATAAGACTCGGGTTATTGTGAGTGAACTAACATGGAATATTTCAATATAAGGTTCGGGTTATCGTGAGTGATGGAATATTTCAGTATAAGGTTCGGGTTATCGTGAGTGAACAAACGTGGAATATTTCAATATAAGGTTCGGGTTATCGTGAGTGATGGAATATTTCAGTATAAGGTTCGGGTTATCGTGAGTGATGGAATATTTCAGTATAAGGTTCGGGTTATCGTGAGTGATGGAATAGTTCAGTATAAGGTTCGGGTTATCGTGAGTGAACTAACGTGGAATATTTTGATATAAGACTCGGGTTATTGTGAGTGAACTAATGCGGAATACTTTGATATAAGACTCTGGTATTGTGAGTGAACTGATGCAGAATATTTTGATATAAGACTCTGGTATTGTGAGTGAATTAACATGGAATATGTTCCACTCACAAACCTTTGGCATTTGTGCTTTATTTGTTGAAATCACTAATCATGTTGTTGACTTGAACATATAATTTCTGAAAAAAAAAATTCATTTAAAATTAATCTGACTAGTTTAGAGACATTCCCGATTCTTCAATATGGAATTGTTCTATTTTTGAACCAACACAGGGACTCCAGTTAAAGTTATGTCTGATTCTCCCTCTGGCTATATTTAGAAGTTGATAAGCATCAGATACCTTCGTGACTTCTAGGATTTGGAGATCTGTTGAAGTGATGACTACATTCCTTCTGAAGACAACAGGAAAGCAGTAGAAATTGAACAAACTAGTCTGATCTACAAGTTACAATACTAAATGTTACATGAATAAGCTCTGATTATATGTTTTCTTCATAGGATCATGGATGAAGAATTAGAGAAATACAGAAATGGTTTGTCTTCCATGACTGTCCAGAATGCAAAGATGTCCTCTCAGGCAAGTGACATGTATATTTGGCCAATGTTAACTCATTTGCTGAACATGGCTATGTTTTAAATACAATACCATCAGAAATATTTAATGTTGGGGTAAGTGATTCATTGCTGAGTAGTTATAAGTAGAGGTAATTTTGTTATGGTGGCAGAAACATTTTCCTTCCAAATTTACTGAAAGATTTCTGTTTGGGAATGAAACACACAGTGTTAAACAAACCTTTCTGACGTTTTTGACTTCAAGGAAATTCTGTAATTTCTTTAATTCTGATATTATTGACACTTTAGTGTTGGATTCTCCTATCTTTGTTAGATAGGAACAATTTGTCTGGTTTCACTGTACCAATGACTGATTAGATACTGTCATTGTTAGATAGGAACAAATTGTCTGGTTTCACTGTACCAATGACTGATTAGATACTGTCTTTGTTAGATAGGAACAAATTGTCTGGTTTCACTGTACCAATGACTGATTAGATCCTGTCTTTGTTAGATAGGAACAAATTGTCTGGTTTCACTGTACCAATGACTGATTAGATCCTGTCATTGTTAAATAGGAACAAATTGTCTGGTTTCACTGTACCAATGACTAATTAGATCCTGTCTTTGTTAGATAGGAACAAATTGTCTGGTTTCACTGTACCAATGACTAATTAGATCCTGTCTTTGTTAGATAGGAACAAATTGTCTGGTTTCACTTTACCAATGACTGATTAGATACTGGTTTCATGAAAAAAAATTAATACAACATCCAAGATTTGTTTGACGTTATGCTAAAACAATGTGATAATTTGTATTTTGTTTTTAGGTGGACTATTCTGCAGAGAAGTACAAAGTGTTACAAAGTAATGCGGAAGGCTACAGGAAGGAGATAGCAGCACTGCGAGACAAAGTACAGAAGTATTCGGCTAGTGTCGCCAAACACGAACAAACCATCAATATTCTCAGACAGGTAGGCTCTGTAGAAAGTTAATCAACTTGATATCTGTTAACAGTAATTATATTTATCCTCTAGATAACTATCTGTTTATTTTGTTTGATGATTTACATCAAGATTCTTTTTGATTGAGTACCCCCTAGGTAGAGAAATAATTCTTAGATTAAGAAAGACTTAAATGGATATGTTCTCATTCAACCAAATTGGCAGAGAGTTCTGAAGTGTTGCCAGCCTCCGATGATGAAAAATTAGATGTGGTGCTGATAACACAATCTAGAATATCTCTCAGATGATCTACAACCTCCAGATAACCAGTTGGCAATTAATTTTATGGTCTTGTATTCAGGAAAGCCATTGTGCATATAGTTCTTTGAGAATTGTTTCTTCAAATGGAAACAGCTTGATGTTGTTAAAACTTAACAAAACGCTAAAAAAAGACTACCTTTTATATTAGATTAATATTAATTACACCAACTCTTTGATTGTCCCACTTGTGACTTAATTACACCAACTCTTTGATTGTTCCACTTGTGACTTAATTACACCAACTCTTTGATTGTTCCACTTGTGACTTAATTACACCAACTCTTTGATTGTTCCACTTGTGACTTAATTACACCAACTCTTTGATTGTTCCACTTGTGACTTAATTACACCAACTCTTGATTGTTCCACTTGTGACTTAATTACACCAACTCTTTGATTGTCCCACTTGTGACTTAATTACACCAACTATTTGATTGTTCCACTTGTGACTTAATTACACCAACTATTTGATTGTTCCACTTGTGACTTAATTACACCAACTATTTGATTGTTCCACTTGTGACTTAATTACACCAACTATTTGATTGTTCCACTTGTGACTTAATTACACCAACTATTTGATTGTTCCACTTGTGACTTAATTACACCAACTCTTTGATTGTTCCACTTGCGACTTAATTACACCAACTCTTTGATTGTTCCACTTGTGACTTAATTACACCAACTCTTTGATTGTTCCACTTGTGACTTAATTACACCAACTCTTTGATTGTTCCACTTGTGACTGGCTGTAATGTCACTGGCAGTAAACATTTTACACAAATCTTGTTATAACATTCTCACACAATGGATCTTTCGTAATGCAAATGTTTAAAATGTTTTGTCAACTGTCATATTTTAAACTTCTTGAGTTCAACTGGTGCCATCATGTTGGAAATTTGTGGTGATGTTAAGGAAGGGAAGCTGGCAAAGTGTTATTTTTAGGTCATGTAAAAAATTTGATATGACAAAAATTGTAACCATTTTGTGACATGATTGCGCAATAATGGTTTTCCTTAACAACACCTATTTCAAAGTTATTCTTAAGTTTCACAAGTGGGACTGAGCTCTTACTTGCCTGAAATGATCTTGGAAAGGTTCTTATCAAGTGCTTTTATTTTTCGGGTCTGTCTGAAATTCCAAGATGGCCACCATCTTGAAAACCACATTTTGAACTTCTCCAATTCTGCTGGTGCCATTTAACTGGAAATCAGTGGGAATTTTAAAGAAGGGAAGTCAGCAAGGTGTTGTTACCACCAGTGGGATTCAGCTCTAACTTTACTGAATTGGTCCTGAGATTTTCCTGGACAAGTGTTATTTTCAGTTGCTCAGTAACCAGGAGTATGCATATTACATTAGTACAAGGGTCTGTTTAAATTAGATTACGGTTGAGGTCCATGGGGCCCCTTGTCTTGTCTTCCAGCACTAATGTATTTGCATACCCCAGATATAATAATAACTTCCTACCATTCAATATTGCATTGTAGCTGTTTATGATTAAGTTTGGTCAACTTTATATTTTAGGATCTGATGTCATCCAAGGAGAACTTCGCCCGCTCAGATACCCAGGCACAAAATCTACGCATAGAAAAGGAGTTGTTGAAGCAGTCTGAGCAACGTCTTCTGCAAGATATTGAGTCAATGAGGCGAGAGAGACATTCCCAGGCCATGCTGATGGCTAACCTAGAAGCTATCAAGGTGACTGGACGGGAAAGTTATAATGATATACTGTATATTGCATTATCATACCAAGCTTCTTTGCCTTTGATGTGTAGAACATTAAGGCCTCAGAGAAAGAAAAATTCTGTATCAGTTGCATGTTTGAATTAAGGAGTCAACAAAAATTCTATCAATTTTTTTATCATGGTCTTCAAAAAGCTTGAAATGAATTTTGTTGAAAGGATCTTGCATGTGTAAGAGCAAGAGTAATTGACTACAGGAGAGTAGTCAAAGTGCTCTCTTAAACAAATAAGAATAAGAAGTGAAGAAGTGAAATTGCTATACAATGAAAGTGCGGTCTGTTTATGATAAAATCAAGGACCTAAAAATCAGTCAGAATCCACTTGTATAAAACATACTGTATTTGGTCTTGTTGTTTGCCTGAACAGAATAATATAGAGCGTTCAGAATCGGAGACGAGGAACAGATACACCAATAAGATTGAAGCTCTGGAGATGGAGAACAGTAACCTGACAAGGAAACTCCACTCAGCTCAGGATGAGCAGAAGACCATAACAACCATCTTTGAGGTGAGTGAAGAAATAGCAGACCTTGACCAACTTTCAATGTCACAGGGGTCAAACAAAATCTTTAAACAACCTCTTCTTAACCAAAGGTCCCAGAGTCATGTGTTGGCATAAAGGGCTACCAGTTTTGTTCACATGAATGACCTTGACCTTCCTTCAAGATCAAAGAGCTCAATTGTGTCAAAATCTTTAAAAGACAACTCCTTAATAACCAAGATACCCAGACACCTGGTATTGGGCGATTATTAGTAGCATTTTGGGATGAATGACTACCAAGGTCACAGAGGTCAAATGTATGAAATATTTAAATGACTTCCTCTCAATACTGGTACTAAAATACGTCCAGGTCCGGATATTGATCAAGTAGCATGCTGAGTTGTAGAGCTACCAATTTTGTTCAAGTGAATGACCCTGTTCTACTTTCAAGGTCATAGGTCAAATGTGTTTAAATAATTAAATGATTTTTTTCTCAATAGCCAAGAGGCTCAGGGTCATTATATTGGGCTTGTAGCATGCCGGGATACAGGGCTACCAAGTTTATTCAAATGAATGACATTGGTCTACTTTCAAAGTCTTAGGGATCAAATGTGTTAAATGTTTATTGGAAAGTAAAACATCATCTATCATTGTACATACCAGACATCAGTTGACCACTTAGGCCCTAGGCATCTAGTTTGTCTTCATTGATGGGTCATTTCATGTTTGTATAGAATCTAGGTTGTATTTAAAATTATTTCCTTTATTTTGCAAATATTGTGTTCATTTTGTGATAATTACTTCTTCAATGTAAATTTTCATATTCTGCAACTGGTAAAATGTAGGGGAAATGTAGAATGTACATAGTGTGAGTTGTACTGCTTTGTGTATATATGAGTGATCCTGATTTTGCTAAATTTCTGAAACTGAAACTTGATTTTATTTCGATCTTGATTTGGAAGCTTTTTAATCTGCACTGAAAATAAAACTCAAAATGGCATTAAAAATTCAAGATAATGCAAAGTATAATGAAAATGGACTGACCTTAACTGTTTTTGTACATTATACATGACAAGACATTATATTTTTCTGTCAGAGTCAAATAAAAGAAATCCGCAGTCAGTTGGAACAGGAGCTGTCGAATCATGAGGTAGACAAGAAACACATCCGAGCTGTACAACAGGAACTGGAGGGTGTGAAGGGCCAGGTCAGTCTACACCCAACTCCTATGTAGAATTTATGAATGTTTACAGTATTGGCAGGAAATCTTCAGTATCAAAAACACCTAGAAATGACATTAAATTTTATACTTTATGTAACTCCTGGTATTAAATTCTGATTGGTGATTGTAAGTAATGATAGGGGTATTTTTTATGGCAAGTTACACGAAGATATTTTGTAAGAGAAAATAAATATAATTACCTGAGATAGAAATACATGTAATAAAAGATAAAAGTAAATTCCAACAGATTTTAATATGTACTTTGTCAGGATCTGTTAACATAAAAATTTGTTTTAGTTGGGAGCGGCCGAGGCAAAGTTAGCATCAGCAGAGATGAGACTTGCCAATACTTCAGCCAATGTCACAGGTTTGTTTTATCAGTTCATATGCCACTGTTTTAATCAAAGCTTCATAAATCATTGTTACATGTGAAACTTCTGATCAACATTAAAATTTCCCAAATTCATACAAATTCCAACTGGTTACCATGTTCATGAATAATCAGAAAATTTTGTCTAAAGGTAACTCTTTTTAAAGGACATTAGGATGATAAAGTACATAATCAATATGACTTGTACAGGATGTACTTGAGATATAATTTGAATTCCTTCAGGATTGACTTACCTATGTGGAATGTGGAAAAAAATTGTTGCACCCTGAAACATTTGGTGTAGGGTATGAGATCAGTTGTCTTTAGTGTGTATGTGTGTTGATACACAGTTGTCTTTAGTGTATATTTGTGTTGATAGACTCCACTGGTATAAAATCAGTTGTCTTTAGTGTGTATTTGTGTTGATAGACTCCGCTGGTATAAAATCAGTTGTCTTTAGTGTGTATTTGTGTTGATAGACTCCGCTGGTATGAAATCAGTTGTCTTTAGTGTAAATCTGTGTTGATAGACTCCGCTGGTATAAAATCAGTTGTCTTTAGTGTAAATCTGTGTTGATAGACTCCGCTGGTATGAACACTGAGATCATGAGTGAAGAGTTGAAGGACCTACAGTCTCAACTAGAACAGTCTCAACAAGCTGTCAGCAGTAAGTATCTCATCCCAGTTATATAACATATCCGTACCAGAATATTACCATGTTCAAATGTAAAGGTTCCTCAGTGTCATTCTCAATGGTAGATAAGTTAATTTCAGATACTGTAAATCACTTAAATTTCGCGTGGGATTTATTTTCGCGTTAATTCGCGAGGAGAGTCAAACGCGAATTCAAATCCCTCGCGAATATTTGTATAAGAATGACAAGAATGCTAAGTGGCGTCCATTTTGAATCTACCGTAATCTTTAGTTGGTGAGCAAACATCGCCGTTAAAATACTGATAGAATGATAAATTATATACTTATATCAGAGTGTGTTTTTATATTACAAAACACCAAAATTTCACACACACAAAAAAACCCACTGAATACTTATATTGTGGTTGAACTCCGACTTCATTAACTACATGTAAAACGTAGTCTAGAAGTTAGTTTAAGTTTAAAAATTACGGTCCCGAGGATCCCGGATGGTCACCCAGAATACGTCGTACGTTATTACCCACGCTGTTGTAAGTTATGTAAGGTTACATGTATACATAGCACTTCACATCGCTTGATTCTCAAAAAGATATTTACCATAACAAAGTTGAAATCAAACAAATTATTTATTTAATTCAAACATTCAGAGTAAATAATCACCTGGAGTATAAATCATTCACAATAGACTGTCCCAAGAACTGTTCTTCGGTATCAGTGTATACATATGTACGTTAATTACAATGTACGTTAACTCACAACCTATTGTAGTCCCGTCATCTTCCAGGCACCATTTAGCATGTATACAGCATAATACAGGTACGGTAAATACAATTCAGTATAACCAGACACCGATATCACATGAATGAATCACATGACATTTCTTGTACTGTCACATGACTCTCATAAACAAAATGGCTACCAACATGGAAAAATCGCCGATCTGTTAACGTCATTCGCGAATTTAAAGTCATTATGAGATCAGAATTCGCGAAATTATGTATTCGCGAATGAGTCAAATTAGGTGAGTTCGCGAAATTAAGTACTCGCGAAATATAAGTGATTTACAGTATTTACCATTGTTTTCGTGGCTCATTGATTATAACATCACTACATATTGATCGTTTTATTATTTACTACTTAAGGGTTTATGTTCCCATAGATTTTAAGGTATTCAAGATTTTAGGGAGGAGAAGGGGGGAGTGTTTAAATCACACTCACTTTGACTGACTGCACCTGTCAGGTTCAGTAAAGATATTTGATGTTTCTTTACAGTGCTTCGAGATCAACTCAACAAATCCCAGGATCATGTGGCTAATTACAAGGCCATAGCTGATGGCCTCCAGAAAACCATGGATGAACAGTCAATGGTGAAATTTCAGTTTTCAGGGTTATTGTAAAAAAAAAAAGAAAAGAAAGGGGGGAGGGGTTATCAGATGACATTAAAAGATCTGATATTGGGTCTGTAGCATGCTAAATTTGGGCTACCAGGTTTGTTGAAAGAGTGACATTTACTTACATTCAGGGTCTCAGGGGTCAAATAGGCTAAAATCTTTAAATGACTTCTTTTCAATGAACAAGACACCCAGAAATATGATATTGGGTGAGTAGTATTCTGAAATAAAGGGCCTCAATATTGATCTAAATGAATAAACCTAGCCTACTCTTATATTTTAATCAAGTGATTTTCAAATTTGCATCCGTATGTTGCATTAGAAGCAGGTGAGCAATAAAGGCCCATTGAGCCTCTTGTCATATTAAAACTATTGGGTCTCTTTCTAAAGATGTAAGATCATGTAACCTTAGTCCCATTGAAGTTAGGCTAATGTGTTGATACATGTACATTCATTTTATGTTGTTTTCTTAATATGCAATATCTTATCCCAATACTTTGTCCAAATTTATCTTTCATATGTTGGTGTTCTGTTAACTTTATACTTTTATGTGTAAATTTGAATTAATGTTTTCCAGGCAAACAAGCAGTTTGAGCAGAAATTTGAAGAAATGTTAGAAGGTTTGTTTAATTACATATATCTACCAAGATGTAACCATTTTAATGTGTTGCCCCAACATTGCATTGCATGTTTCTTTTCTGTCTAAATCTGTCCTTACAATACCTTGGTTAGACACTTGTGTTTAGATCTATAAAAATCTACGCCTAAAATCCAGAGTCATTTAAAATCATATATTATTATATTATAAGGAGCACTGTACCATATATCAAATGTAGGTCACTGTGATGGTCACTGTACCATGTATCAAATGTAGGTCACTGACATGTCTAACTTTACTGAATTTGAGTAGAAATTGTTTGTTTTTTTATCTATTTCTTCAGTTAACATTTCCAAGTTAATAGCCAATAAGTTGATATTGTTGGATATGTGGTTTTTAATTTTTATATAACATTAATGTTATAAATGTGTGTTCTTTAAAATTTGAGATTGTTTTCCTGAGATTAATATAATCCAGAAACATCATATGTGATTGGATTTTATCCACAACAAGTATGAAGATATTTCCTTCTTTGTATGAAACTTGGAAGTTATTGTGTTTGAATTATTAGGTCATCTGACCCAAAGGGTCAGGATGACCTATAGTCATCGTGCTTCATCCGTCGTCGTCCGCCGTGCGCCGTGCGCCGTGCGCCGTCCGTAAACTTTTTCTTTCAAAACGCTACTCCTCCTTAACGCTTGGGTGGATTACTTCCAAATTTGGTTTGAAGCATCATTGGGAGAGGGCAATCATATTTTATATAAATGAGGCTGGTCTGACCCCTGGGGCCAGAAGGGCGGGGCCCCAGAAAGGGAACTTAGGTGAATATTGCTATAAAATCCTACTCCTGCTTTACCCTTGGGTGGATTACAACTAAATTTGGTGTGAAACATCATTGAGGGAGGGCGGTCATATTTTATATAAATGAAGTTGGTGTGACTCCTGGGGCCTGAGGGGCGGGGCCCCAAAAGGGTAACTTTGATGAAATTTTGCTATAAAATCCTACTCGTCCTTAACCCTTTGGTGGATTTCAACCAGATATTGTGTGAAACATCATTGGGGGAGGGTGGTCATATTTTATATAAATGAGGCTGGTGTGGCCCCTGGGGCCAGAGGGGCGGGGCCCCAAAAGGGGAACTTTGATGAAATTTTGCTATAAAATCCTACTCCTCCTTAACCCTTTGGTGGATTTCATCAAGATATGGTGTGAAACATCATTGGGGGAAGGTGGTCATATTTTATATAAATGAGGCTGGTGTGGCCCCTGGGGCCTGAGGGGCAGGGCCCCAAATGGGGAACTTTGATGAAATTTTGCTAAAAAATCCTACTCCTCCTTAACCCTTTGGTGGATTTCAACAAGATATGGTGTGAAACATCATTGGGGGAAGGTGGTAATATTTTATATAAATTAGGCTGGTGTGGCCCCTGGGGCTAGAAGGGCAGGGCCCCAAAAGGGGAACTTTGATGAAATTTTGCTTTAAAATACTACTCCTCCTAACCCCCATAGTGAATTATTACCAAATTTGGTGTGAAACATCATTGGAGGAGGACAATCATATTTTATATAAATGAGGCTGGTTTGACCCCTAGGGCCAGAGGGGCGGGGCCCCAAAAGGGGAACTTTGGTGAATTTTGCTATAAATCCTACTTCTCTCTAACCCTTGGGTGGATTAATATGAAATATGGTGTGAAACATCCTTTGGGAAGGGTGGTCATATTTTATATAAACGAGGCTAGTGTGACCCCTGGGGCCTGAGGGGCAGGGCCCCAAAAGGGGAACTTTGGTGAATATTTGCTGTTAAATCCTAATCCTCCCTAACCTTTTGGTGGATTACAACCTAATTTGATGTGAAACATAAGGTGACGGCAATCATATTTTTTAATGAGACAGGTCTGACCCCTGGGGAAAAAAAGATGGGGCAAAAGGAGCGCTTAGGTTAAACATTTCTTAAAAATGCAATTCCTCCTTAATGCCTTAATTGATTACAACCATATTTAGTATGAAACATCATTGGGGAAAGGCAATCCTAATTGATATAAATGAGTCTTGTCTGACCCATTGAGACAGAGGGGCATGCCCCAAAAATGGGAACTTGGCTAAAATTTTGTTTTATGATGCTGCTCTTCCTGGACAAGCTAAATGGATAAAAACCAAATTTGATCTAAAACATAACTGGCTGCGATAAATAATTTATGGTAATAATGCTGGATTGAGGGGTGTGTCCCTGCTGTAAGTGTAAGTGTTTGTCAGATGACCGTTAAGGCCCATGGGCCTCTTGTATTTATCATTACAGCTAAAAAACATGCTGAGAAAAGGACAGAGGATTTGGAGAATGAGCACCAAGCTTTACTGAACGAGAACATCCGTGTATCAGAGGAGAGTCACAAGCTGGTCAGTAACTTTTGATGTAATCCTTAGGAATGTCTGAACTTCATTTATCCACTAAACCTTCATTTATCCTCTAAACCTTCCATCTCCCAACATCTGTCTGAACCTTCATTTATCCACCAAACCTTCATACCCCAACATCTGTTTGAACTTAATTTATCCACTAAACCTTCATCTTCCCACATCTGTTGTTTTTGTTCCTAGACAAATCTACATATGAACTAGATTTTCAGTAGATATGTAGTATTCCTTCTGGTTAAGTTAGAAGATTGGTACCAAATACATCAGATTACTGATATCCACTAGTTAGTTGACAGTTATTGAATACTACTGAGGGCCACAGTGATCATAGGGTTAAATCATTAACAGTGATTGGCTGTACACAAAGGATGCTTTCCTCTCACAAGCTATTAATACCATGAAATTATTTACACTTTATATTAGTAGAAAATATTAGCTTTTATTTCAGTATAATAGTTTTGATTACACATTAAATATTTCAACAGTTTCTTTTTGATAAACAGTGAATTTTTATTGAGAAATCAAGCATGTTTGAATTGTCCTTGTTAATGAGAGTCTGATTTTTGTTTAGAATGCTGATCTGAGGAAGCAGCTGGCTTGTCTACAGAATGAGCTGCAGGAAGCTGTACAGCGACGAGAGGATGCCATCGCCAAGGAGGCAAAGGCCATCCAGGAAAATCGCTCTCAAACAAACCTGGCTTCAGAGGTCAGTATGATTACTATGGACAGTGTTAAGGGCCAAATAGTTAAAACATCCTGAAATTGGTTACTTACTGAAATCTGAAGTGAATTTTGGTTTATCAGTCTGAGTGTTTGTTCTGATGATTATATCCCAGACAAGATTTAACAGTTTTGGAATGATTGTATGATGCATTTGTTTTGTGACAAGTCTGCAGGGTTTAGGTTAAAAGTTCATGTGAATGAAGTGAATGTTTAAAATCCAGGTCCAAGATAAGTACCAGAGAGAACTGATACTACACGCAGCTGATGTTGAGGCCCTGACAACCATCAAGAAACAGGTAGGAGGGTGGTACCTTGGTGTCGGGAGAGTACTCATTAGTATGGCACATTCATGGATATATTTACTAGATTCCTAGTCATAATGGTCAAAATTTTATTTCATAGTTTTCGGCAACGTACATTTGTTTGTCTAAAAATGAAAATAGATGGTCTCGAGTCAGAATTTAGCTATTACCATAAATTTGCATGAATAATGAGCACATTTTTTCAAAAACTGATAAGTGAAAAAATCAATTGTGCACTATATGCAGATGCGTAAAAAGCATTAAATACAAGATGAATGATAGAGGCCAATTTTGCGTGTTGTTAAAAAAGACAGAATAAATGTAATTGATAGAATTTGCAATTACATTACATTAAACAGCAAGATCGTTTTGCATCTTTATGTTCTTACTCGGGTTAATACAACATTGATTTTAAATTATTTTTTAGATGGAAGAATTTAACGAAAAGTTTGCTACTGAGCAGGAATGTCGTGTAAAAGCAGAGAAAGTACTAGAGGAATCCAAGGTAATGATAACAGACTAATATCACAGGGATCAGACTAATATCACAGGGATCAGACTAATATCACAGGGATCAGTCTAATATCACAGGGATCAGACTAATATCACAGGGATCAGTCTAATATCACAGGGATCAGACTAATATCACAGGGATCAGACTAATATCACAGGGATCAGTCTAATATCACAGGGATCAGACTAATATCACAGGGATCAGACTAATATCACAGGGATCAGTCTAATATCACAGGGATCAGACTAATATCACAGGGATCAGACTAATATCACAGGGATCAGTCTAATATCACAGGGATCAGACTAATATCACAGGGATCAGACTAATATCACAGGAATCAGACTAATATCACAGGGATCAGACTAATATCACAGGGATCAGTCTAATATCACAGGGATCAGGCTAATATCACAGGGATCAGACTAATATCACAGGGATCAGTTGGTGTGGAGTTAAAAAGCACTTTATCTGAAGGGCATGAGGCCCGAGATAGTACCACAACTTATATTGTAACTGATAGAAAATGTTAAGGCCAAGATAGATGATATCTTATATTGTAACTAATAGAATATGTTAAGGTCAAGGGGTAATATCTTATATTGTAACTAATAGAATATGTTAAGGTCAAGGGGTAATATCTTATATTGTAACTAATAGAAAATGTTAAGGCCAAGATGGATGATATCATTTCGAAACCAATTAATCTAAATCATGTGCATTCATTGATAGAACCAAGCTGTCCATACAAATAAGTTTTCATGTTTCAACATATGTTTTAACAGGGGTCTTGGCTTGAGCAGGAGAAAACTATCAGAACAGAGAATTCTCGTCTGCAGAAGAGGATCCAAGATTTTTCACAACAGAATAACCTTTTACATCAACAAATAGAGAAGGTATGCTTTGTAAAGTTCAGATTGAACATCAATGTGATGAAGCACATTAAAAAAATGTGACAAGTATTATAATAGACTACTGAGTACTTTTACTTCAACTTCAACTTAAAAGACATATTTACTAAACCCGTTTTAATCACTCCATGGGGATACTGGACCAGGTGTAGTTTATGTATTTCTGTAATACTTACCATTAAAACCTAGAGGCAGTAAAGCTGGTAAAGTGAGTTTATACCAGAATCAGTCACATGAAGTAATGCTCATTTACACTATTAACAAAATGGTTTGATTCCTTCAGATGAGTCGTGATGTAGTGGCTGTCCAACAGTCTGTATCCCGTAATGAGTCCTTCTCGTCTAATTCTGAGGACACTGCCAAGTCGTCAGAACAACTGCTGGAAGTGGTTAAGTGAGTACTTACCTTAAAGTCTGTACAAAGCTATGTAATGTATGAAGTAGTGAAAGGTTTTGATACCCTGCTGAAGAAAGAAATGATAGTCTTTCTGTAACTTTTTTTACAGATTCTTACGTCGTGAGAAGGAGATTGCGGAAACAAAACTAGAGATTGTACAGTCAGAATCTAAGACTGTCCGTCAGCAGCTTGAGCGTGTACAGCGGTCCCTGGAGGAAGCTAACGATGCTGTGCGTGAGGAGAGAGAACATTCTCAGGTGAGTGCTACATGAGTTTTATTTGATAACTTAATACCAGTCTCTTCTAGTCTATTCTAGTCTCTTGGCATCAACAGCAGCAAATATTCTGCTCAGCCATGCGCAAAATCCTCAATTATAGATCTAATTTACATAAGTGTGTGATGTGAACCAAAAATCTTCATTGAAATATTCATTATTAAATTAGCATAAAAAGCAAAGTTGATCTTGCTTTACATGTAATGTTTTGCTGAATTAACATTTTTTTTTGCATGTTTCAATCTGTTTCTCAGAAGAACTTCAGTCTCTTGTAAGAGTCCGTCATGTCTTTTATTTCAGACAAACCTACAGACAGCAGCCCAACATGCGGAGTTGATGAGGAAGGTGGAGAACCTGAACTTACTTACAGACAGTAACCGTCTACTGCGGGATGAGAAAACTAAACTCGAGCAGCAGGTCCAGACCTTGGAGGCTAAGGTAGGGTGAACACTTGTTTGTAGTCGTATCCAGACCTTGGAGGCTAAGGTAGGGTGAAAACTTGTTTGGAGTCGTGTCCGGACCTTTGAGACCATGGTATGGTAAGAACTTGTTTTAAGTTAGGTCTATACCTTGGAGGCCAAAGTAAGGTAAAAACTTCTTTGAAGTCAGATCCAAAGTAGGGTGAAAACTTGAGTGTAGTGAGGTCACAGGGAAGAGTGAACACTTGTGTGTAGCGAGGTCCTAATGAATGGTGAAAACTTGTGTGTAGTGAGGTCCCAAGGAAGGGTGAACACTTGTGTGTAGTGAAGTCCCAGGGAGGGGTGAACATTTGTGTGTAGTGAGTTCCTAGGGAAGGGTGAAAACCTGGGTGTAGTGAGGTCCTAATGAAGGGTGAACATTTGTGTGTAGTGTGGTCCCAAGGAAGGGTGAAAACTTAAGTGTAGTGAGGTCCCAGGGAAGGGTGAACACTTGTGTGTAGTGAGGTCCTAATGAAGGGTGAACACTTGTGTGTAGTGAGGTCCCAAGGAAGGGTGAACACTTGTGTGTAGTGAGGTCCCAAGGAAGGGTGAACACTTGTGTGTAGTGAAGTCCCAGGGAGGGGTGAACATTTGTGTGTAGTGAGTTCCTAGGGAAGGGTGAAAACCTGGGTGTAGTGAGGTCCTAATGAAGGGTGAACATTTGTGTGTAGTGTGGTCCCAAGGAAGGGTGAAAACCTGGGTGTAGTGAGTTCCCAGGGAAGGGTGAACACTTGTGTGAAGTGAAGTCCCAAGGAAGGGTGAAAACTTGTGTGTAGTGAGGTCCCAAGGAAGGGTGAACACTTGTGTGTAGTGAAGTCCCAGGGAGGGGTGAACACTTGTGTGTAGTGAAGTCCCAGGGAGGGGTGAACACTTGTGTGTAGTGAAGTCCCAGGGAGGGGTGAACACGTGTGTAATGAGGTCCCAGGGAGGGGTGAACACTTGTGTGTAGTGAGGTCCTAATGAAGGGTGGAAACCTGGGTGTAGTGAGGTCCTAAGGTATTATTTTTCAACGCATCTTCTTTATCATCATGGTAGATCTAGAGCAGGAAAAAAAAAACTTCCTTTTAACCTGTGGTAAATAATAGCTGACAACACAAATTGTATATATTTTTCAGATGGTGACTCTGGAGCAGAGCATTGATCCTTTACAATCCAGTGTGAGAGACTCACAGTCCCACCGAGATGCTATTGGGGCCGAAAGAGATGCTCTAAAGAATGAAGTGGAAAGATGGAAGTCTCGTACAAATCACCTTATAGAACAGGCCAACAGGACAGATCCCGAGGAACACAGGAAACTCATGTTAGTATTTATAGAATATATTAATAGTCTGAACTATAAGTATTAATTAATAGAATCAAGTATAAGTATTAAGGTCAAATTCCAAAGGAAGCGATAATAGTATAAATCTGATGAGAATTGTGTATCAAGCTCACTTTTTGCAAATTTGCACTTCTTTTGATTTGACGATGGATTGTAACATTATTGAAAGGCAAACTTCATTTTCATATAATTTTGTTTGCAGCCAGGAGAAGGAATCTAGCAGGAAGGATGTAATAAGGTTGACAGAGGAGAATCATAGAACAAGGTAAGACAGAACAATGTTTGGACCTACACCTGATCCCATCCGAATTATACACCATGTTTTCTGTCAACTTTTTATGTGCTTGATCACAATCAGCATGTTGTACTGTCTTACATGTACACAAAAATCTCATACTGTCCTACATGTACACAGAAATCTTGTACTGTCCTACATGTACACAGAAATCCTGTACTGTCCTACATGGACACAGAAATCTCTTACTGTCCTACATGTACACAGAAATCTCATACTGCCCTACATGTACACAGAAATCTCATACTGCCCTACATGTACACAGAAAGCTTGTACTGTCCTACATGGACACAGAAATCTTGTACTGTCCTACATGGACACAGAAATCTTGTACTGTCCTACATGGACACAGAAATCTGGTACTGTCCTACATGTACACAGAAATCTTGTACTGTCCTACATGGACACAGAAATCTCATACTGTCCTACATGACTACAGAAATCATGTACTGTCCTACATGTACACATAAATCTTGTACTGCCCTACATGTACACAGAAATGATGTACTGTCCTACATGTACACGGAAATCATGTACTGTCCTACATGTACACAGAAATCTTGTACTGCCCTACATGTACACAGAAATGATGTACTGTCCTACATGTACACGGAAATCATGTACTGTCCTACATGTACACAGAAATCTTGTACTGCCCTACATGTACACAGAAATGATGTACCGTCCTACATGTACACAGAAATCTCATGCTGTCCTACATGGACACAGAAATCTCATACTGTCCTACATGGACACAGAAATCTCATACTGTCCTACATGGACACAGAAATCTCATACTGTCCTACATGTACACAGAAATGATGTTCTGTCCTACATGTACACAGAAATCTTGTACTGTCCTACATGTACACAGAAATATTGTACTGTGCTACATGGACACAGAAATCTTGTACTGTCCTACATGGAAACAGAAATCTTGTACTGTCCTACATGTACACAGAAATTTTGTACTGTCCTACAGGTACACAGAAATCTTGTACTGTCCTACATGTACACAGAAATCTTATACTGTCCTACATGTACACAGAAATTTTGTACTATCCTACAACACAGCGAGAATAACAATGAATATACACATTAAAGCTGAGAGATGTTACTTATGTTATTGTGATCTTATTACAGGGCTGAAGTCTCTAGACTTACCAACAGTCTGACATTGTCTCAGTAAGTAATTTATACAGTTTTATTTACATCTGAAGACTTTTTTGTCCTTAATACATGATATACATGATCCTGCCTTTATGATGTGCATGACAATTAGTTTGTCATAAATTGATAAAGTTGAAACCAATTTGTAAACAAGCAAAGAGCTTAAAAAATGACATTACTTTGTAAAGAAATAAATGATAAAGAAAATAAACAGTAGTAATTGATTGATGATTGATAAGGGTATGGTTTTATACTTAAGGAGAGAATCCAGTGCCAGCAAGCAAGAAATAGAGAAACTACAGTAAGTAAACTGTTTATCATTACTGTAACAGATTATAGTTTATAACAAAAGGATCGTCTATGAAACTGTCACTTTGGTACATGTATTTATGGTGAAAAAATTATTTGTTGTTGTTAGAAAAATAAATAATAAATCCACCTTTATTTTTCAAAATCTTTAATATCCCTGAATGGAGAACACATCGCAGATGAAGCCCTTCAGTTGTCAAATACAAAATGTATACACTTTTGATGGCTAAACATTAACATGTTTTGTGAAAATCTTGAAAAATATAAATGGGTGAAATTTAGAGGGTTCTAGTTTTTTTCTGTGGTCTATTTATAGGAGAGAACTAAACGCAAGCAAGCAGGAAATTGAAAAAGTACAGTAAGTATAACAGGTTTTATGGGTTTTTAGTATAGCTGTAACAATTCACCAATACCATGATAGTAGTCGGTTTAAGTTACAAGATGTGATCGTATCAATCTGTCTGTATAACAATATGTCATGGAAAAGTGGAGTGTGACCTGAAACTTACAGTTACGTACTGTCCTTGGTATAGTATTGAATTGGGGACTGAGGTAACTGAAGTAAGCCAGGACACAAAACCATGATTTACGATGTACCAGTATCATACAAAAGTTAAGTCATTAACTGTGGGCTGACTGACTGTAAATGCAAGTTGTTCAAACTTCTAATGGTGTATAGTGGAAATATGACGAACATGAGTACCTAAACCTGGGATAGAGGGGTGGGGCCCCCAAAGGGGAATTTACCTAAAATTTTGCTTAGATCGCTACCCTACCTAAATACCTGAGTGGAATACATGTACATCTAAATATGATCCGAGATATCGTTGGAGGGGGCAAACATTTCTTAATGTAGACATTTCTCATATAGATGAGGCTGGTTTGACCTCTACTACATGTACATACATCTAATTTCTTACAGGTATAATGTAACAGTGACGTTTAAGTTATATAGAAATGCATATCTTGACAAAATGCTATTCATGTGATTAATACGATCCTGAATTTAGGTTTTGTTAAAAGATAATTATCCTATTAATGTAGTCGAGGTTTACTAAATAATGATACTTCTCAGTACTGGTGATGGATTAAGATAGATATTTATATTGTACATAGTGGACAGTCACCATAGTAACATATAGATTATGTATTATGTAATTATAAGTGATACTGAGCAAATATATTTTACTTTATATATGTCTCAGAATTATGAAATAAAAGTGTTATTGATCAGGAATTAACATGATTTTTAATTAGACATCACAAAAGTTACATGTCTAATAGTGGTATAACCCTATTCATTAAATGTCACTTTTGTTTAATGTTGAAAGCATTTATCACTTATAGTCTGTGAACTGGTGGAAATTAAATTCACATTTATGAAAAAAGTTAACTTTTTAGAAACCTAGTTGTTTATAAATAAGACTATTATTTTGGAAACATTAAAGAGAGGAATGTTCAAATAACTCAAGTACTCATGTAAACAAATTTTGAGAATTAAGATTATTATAAAGTGTTTGATCTGATATAATGTTTAAAATACAGGAAGGAAGTGGAAAACAAAGTAGCAGAATCTGAAGCAAAGGAAAATGAAAATGAGGAGAAAACAAAGACTATCAACCAGGTAACAGACCTCAACATAATGTCTATCATTGTTAACCCCTGACTTTATGGTCCAGTGAATTAGGGGTGCTGGGAATCTTGACTTTAAAGTTTTGTATCTAGTTCAGTTTCTCAGAAAGTATCAAATGAATGCTATTCCAACCATACCTGGAATATAGTTGCATTGTTGCATTGACATCTCAACACACCCTACAAATTACATGTATTTTTAAAAAACATTTTGCTGTTAGTACAGTAAATTTGGGTTAAAAACCTTAGATTTTGAGAACGCTACAAAATATTTATTGCTTCTCCAATGGAATTACAAATTAGTTTATAGCCAAATTGGAATGAATTCTACATTAAATATCAAATGGAGTTTCCTTTGGTTTTTTTTTTTTTTTTTGAAGTACTGAAATTTGAGTGACTATTGGAGTTTGCTTAAAATTTATTGTACTGATAAATTGAAACAGGCATGGCATATTACCTGTAATTCTTGTTATTAATCCTTTATTGAATTCCAAGAAATAAAAAAGAAGAGATTTTGCTTTGGTGTTCTACAGAGATTCAATCAGGAATGAAACAAAATACATTACTGATAGAAGGTAGAGTTTTTAGTTAATTTTGGTGTTTGTGTGTATTTACAGCTGAAGAAGATAAGTTAATTTTAATGTTTGTGTGTATTTACAGCTGAAGAAGATTGGCCGTAAGTACAAGGAACAAGCTGAGGCAGTGCGGAAGGAGCTGGATGACTTCCAGGCCCAACAGGCTGCCCAGAGTAAGGAACCCGCTCCACCCAGCACAGAAGTCATTGAACAGGCAGTGGCTCCAGTCCAGGAGAAGCTCAACGCCACAGAGAAGGAGAGAGACGAGCTGAAACAGAGACTGGAGCAGACGACGACAGAGTCCAACGCTACAAAGGAGCAATCTACAAAACTTCAACAGGTCTGGTCATCATCATCTGACATACATGGTTAAATTATAACTTATTAAAGTTCCTGTGTATCATCAGATTTCTTCTTCCATGACAACACAATAATATTAATGATGGAATACCTTTATAAAAGGCTTATTGATTGAAAGAAGTTGAACGTAATCATGAATCAGTGTTAATGTTTTTATCATATTATTTCGGAGAATGATCATTTGTTTTCGGATGTGTGTGCTTCATTAGTACATATAACGGAATGTTACGTGATTGCATGTGATGTTTCAATATGCAGTTCATGGAAATAGAAATAAGTAGAAATCACTATATATGTACCGCAAATCACATAGATTTCGGAATACTTTATTTCGAGAATACTTTATTTCACCAACTGATCTCGGGTTATTTGCTTATACAAAATTGACTTTCCTTACGTGTTAATGCGAAAATAAATCCTATGCAAAATACTATTTCACAGGATTTTGCTATTGTTTATGATGCCTTTTGTGGCAGATTCATAAAAACAAACTTGTGCAGGTTTGAATCATAGTGACTTGTGCCAAAATTGTACAAAGCACCTGATTGTATAGAGTAAATACATAATCAAACAGTGCATATGTCTATACTTTGTTTGTGCTATTGACCAAGTTAGGAAAATACTTTAAGCATTTTTGGTATCATTTTGTCTTGTGCTTGTCTGTTTACCTTGTTTACGAAAAACCCACGTGGGGCTGTTGCCTGGTACCGACCGTAGGTCGGTAGTTTTTCTAAGGGTACTCCAGCTTTTCTCCACCTCCATAACCATTCATGTCCTTAATGACCCTTGCTGTTAATAGCTGTTAAAAAGAATATTTAAAAATAAATAAATAAACCAAACCTGATCTTGTACAGCAATATTGTGGGTATGAATTAAATGGGAGAAAAAAAGTCTTCATTTTATTAGATAAACTTAAAGATACTGTGAGTTATTTTACAAATTTAGAGGTAAAGCTCAACTTTAATAACAAAACCCAGAATATGCTGGATCCCCTCTGACAAGGACACATGATTGAACTTCTCATCTTGAAATATAGTGGTGATTTTTATTTTTGAGATATTTTGATTATAAGTAAGTTTCCTTGGTAATGCCACTGGTATTTTGTCAGTGTATCATAACCAAACATTTCATATTTCAGGAGCTGACACAGAGTAAAGAAGAAAACACAAAGTTCAAGGACGAGAATACAGAGTACGAAAAAAAACTCAACCAATCACGAAATGTTTTACAAGCTGCAAAGAAAAAGATTGGATCTCAGAATGAACAGATTGAAAAGATAACAGCTGAAGTGAATGATCTAAAACAGAAACTGTCAACGTCTGAAAAACAGAAAATGTCAGTGTCGGAAAAGATGAAAGGTGTGTTGTCTTTGTGTTTATTTAATTATACCCTGCCGATCGATTGTGGATGGGGATATACAAACGGGTTCCATCCATCTATCGAATGGGATTTAGGGCATATCGCCAAAAAAATGTTCCAGATAACTAAGCAAAACTTTCAACATATATCAATCAAACCGTCTAGTTGTACCTTTTGATATGGAGCAGTTTTCAGTTTCAATATTTTCATTGTTACAATGGAAACAATATCAAAACTGCTGATTTCAGCATTTCCAGAGCATATCTCTAAAACTGTTGAAGGTATAACTTCATAAAGCTTTCTTCATACTTTCAGTGTTTCTGGAGCATATTCGCAAAATTAAGATAACTCCACAAAAGTTTCTACACAAATCAAATCAGTGTTCTAGTTGTGCCTTCTGTGAGGAGTTAACATCACGGCAGCTTAGGCTAATTGGACCTGCCATTTGAAATTCTACCTGTAAATAGCCATTGAAATAATTATCACTCAGAATGCCTCCTAAACAATGCTGAAGCTTCCTCTCACACATTGCCATTGTAAACAAGAGGGAAGTCTGATATCAAACTAATGATTTATTGATTGAATTGACCTATCGGAGCTCACTTGGTCAAGATCCTGACTAAGACGACAGCCCTGACCTGTCATAATCACAGCCTAGTGGAGAGAAATGAAACTAAGGCAGGTGATTCAGTATTGGGTGAACACTTGGATGTTGTAGAGCTTAGATTTCAAACACTTGAGTGATGTAGAACTTTGATTTAAAACATTTAGGTGATGTGGAACAGAGAGTGATGGCAGTACGGTCAGAGTTAGAAGAGAGACTTTCCAAAATGGAGAAAGAACTGACAGAAACAAGAGTTATGAAAGAGTCTGCTGTGACCAATGTAACAGAGCTACAAACTGCCATACAGAGGGCTCAGGAAGAAAACGCTGAACTGCAGACCAAAGTTAGTTTATTTATTGTTTATCTTTTAAGTCTATAAAAAACTTGGATCAGGCAGTGACTTGACTTGAAAGATCAATTGCAGATATAAGTTGCTATGAAATAAACTGTTTTGAAATTTAACACTGATTGTATTTTTATACTGATACAATGGTTGTATAGCTGGTTTATGACAGATACTGTAGTTGTATAGTTGATATTTCTCAGATATCTGAGTTGCATAACTAATATTTGACAGATAAAATGTTGTATAACTGATGTTTGACAGATACAACAGCTGCAAAAACAGATTGAGTCTCAGCAGACAAAGTCTGTACCACCACAGCCACAGGTAGCTAGACCCTCCGCGACAGTCACAGTGGAGCGTGTCAGGTAAATTATTGTTACAGTAATATGTTGGTGACAAGCTTCTGTTTCATCAATTCACTAAACTTTGTCAATTCTGCTTTAAAGTTACAATGAAATTGTTAACAGGTTATTGCAGATTAGTCAAACTGAGTTAAATTTTTCAGATTTCAAATGTTTAGAATAAATTGACGTTTAATTGACATATGAATATAACATGTCTCTTCAGATAAGGACAAATTATCGGAGAGTATTGACGCAAATAGCATAAGACATATGAAATGTGTTTTCCTTTTTTCTCTGAAGTGCGCCTACCTCTGAAGCTCCAAAGACGGCTAACATTCGACCAATGGCATCCCCTGTACCTGTGACGCCGCGCACCCAGCCTGCTCAAATACAGCCGCAGTCAGCTGCCACCAAAGCTACTGCCAGTATAAGACCGATGGCCATTGCCCCAACAACTGGGGCACCAAGTAGTGGCCCTACACCTACAGCCACTGTCATGCCAACCACAGTATCTGTACAGGACAATCAAGGTAGGTTTGTGAGGATTACCTAGGCTGTATTTCTTGTGTAGCATGTTGAATTTCCTTTTGTTGAATTTGCCTATGTGATGTTAGATGTCGGTGATCATTGTTTAATATCCAGATGTACATAATCAAATCACAACTAGTCTAATACTCCTTAACTCTTGTTCATCATGTAATTTGTATTAATGACTGATCCTACAACATCCATGTCCTTTGTTTTCCTACAGAGATTTCCCAAGTGTCCCAGCTGTCTCCTGCCCTGGCCCGCCCCACCCAGCATGTTCAGAGGGTCACTCCCCAGGTGGAATCTGGCACAGGTAAGGATCTCTCTGGCAGGAAAGAGGGTCACTACCTGGGTATAATATGGCACAGGTAAAGGATGATCTCTCTCAGGATGTAAAGAGGGTCACTGCCCCGGTATAATATGGCACAGGTAAGGATCTCTCCGGCAGAAAAGAGGGTCACTGCCCCAGTATAATATGGCACAGGTAAGGATCTCTCCGGCAGAAAAGAGGGTCACTGCCCCGGTATAATATGGCACAGGTAAGGATCTCTCGGCTGAAAAGAGGGTCACAGCCTGGGTATAAACGGGGCACAGGTAAGGGACGATCTCTCTCAGGATGTAAAGAGAATCACTCCCCAGGTATAAACTGGCACAGGTAAGGGACAGTCTCGGCAAACAAAGGGTCCCTTTTCAAGTGGAAAATGGAACTTGATATGGTAAAAAAATGTAGCTTGGCCATTTTAAAGGGGGAGGAACGGGTGCTTTCCTTGTCTTGAGGTTGAAACTGCATCGCTATTCTGGGAAATTGATTTTGGTTTTCATAGGTTAATATAATGTAATTATTGTTGTAAATCAACCAAATCAATGACGTATTACAACATTTTTTGTCCTTTACAGAACAAGCTGCTGTTGTCACGGAAACAGAGGTAGTGATTAGTCACACAGAAACTGTAGCCGTGGATCCACAACCTTCAACATCAGCAGTATGTGACACACAATCATCCAGTACTCCACTGAAACGATCACGTGATGATATGGAAGGGTAAGACCTAGATATAACTACATGTATCTCACCATCCTCCTGAAATAGAGTACAGAAGCTTTGGTTGATCCAGTTTTATAACTCACAGTAATTCCATGGAAGATAAAGTCACCATCATATCAACAACAGACATTGCTTTAGATTCATGTATAGCCACCAGGGCCCAGTTCAGTAGTTGATTATCGAAATCACATGATATTGATTGGTTAAAAAAATATCATTTGACCTTTACTTAAAAAAATTTTTAT
Organism: Pecten maximus; assembly: GCF_902652985.1. Lineage (NCBI taxonomy): Eukaryota > Metazoa > Mollusca > Bivalvia > Pectinida > Pectinidae > Pecten > Pecten maximus. The sequence continues at coordinate 13,921,704 of NC_047018.1, read as the reverse complement.
GCGAGGTATGTGATTGACAAGTGTTATAATTTATAGTTTCATAAATGTTGTCAAGTTAGTTTTACCACAAATTATTTTATCAGGATTTTGTGATTAGCCTAGTTGGAGCAACTGGGCCCAGATTAACAGTGTCACTGTTGTATACTTTATGTCTATATCTAGTAAACAATTTTTAATTTGTTGTTGCAGACATGAAGAGGAAACAGATGCTAAAAGAACTAGGGTATCACCTGTAAGTTTTACGGTTCTTTAGGTTCAATAATATGTACAAGATGTTTTAGGATGTGGGTGTCTAAAACAAAATATTGTCACTAAAATTGTGATAAGCATTTTGATGTAAGGACTGATGATGTAATATATTTAATTGTGTTTGATTTATCTATATATATACAGGACCAGCAAGTACTACCATCTATCACCATCACAGACGAGCATGCTAACACAATGTCCATCCCTGACCAGGGGGGTGTGGCTACCCAGGATCCAGAGGTCACAGGGTCAGAGGTTCCATCAGACACTCTACCTACACAGGTGAGTCATACAGGACATATTCACTGAATCATTTACCTACAATTCTTTAAAGCTTCAGATGTTCTACAAATCTGATTGGCTAGGTCTTTTGAAGCTAAATCCTTATTCCCTCATGATGAAGATGTATATCATATGTCTGTGTGTGTGTATTGGTACATTTGTGAACATTCATATGTTAACCTTTTTGTCAGCTCTCTAGCGACATTTCAAAATGATTTTGATCAAACTTCATATTTTAGTTAAGTATGAGAATTCCTTGAAGAAATTCATGTTTCAGGTATGACAGGTATTTAAAATCTACTTCAAATGCCTGTAACATATTCTTAATATAGAGTAGAATTACAGATGTTTATCATTCATCTTATCCCTCTAGGACTCAACTGACCATTCTCTTTCTCCTGTACGTTGGATGTTAAACTACGATATGCTTTACTTATATATTCTTTTCCTGTGAAATTGTAGGTAAATACTTGATAAACCTTTTCTTTTCATGTTGAGTTTTCATATTTTACAGATATTTGAATCCTCCCTGGACCAGGCATATGATAGCCAGGCCACTGTGTGTTTTGACACTCAGGTATGTACTTATTAGCCCACCTGGTCCAAAGAATGCCACGAAACAGCATCCGTCATCCATCAACAATTCTTCAAATCACTACTAATTATGAACAACTGCATGGATATAGATCAAATTCGGTGCAAAGCATCCTTGTGTGAAGGAGAACCAATTTCATATAAATAGTGGGTGTGGCCCCCTAGCAGCCTTAGGGGCAGGACCCAATAGCAGATATACACAAACGTATAAAAAATTCTATAAAATCCTTCTGAAATGGTTTTGTTCAGGCTTGATCTGAAGCATCCTATACTAGGTTGAAGGGAACCAAATTTGTACATTTCCATTAAGCTTGTTCTGTATTGTCACATTGACCAAACAAATGAGAAAGTTATCAGATCATAATTCTGACATAATTGTCATTGATGTAGTAATATGAAGAACAATGTTTGTGACTTTGTCAACAAATGTTTTATCTAATATCACTACAAATGTATATATGTATTAAGTATACATAGGGCTCTAGTTTTTTCCTTTTAAGAATAATTTATTTATATGCTTATAAACTGTCTAAATTTATAAATTTGATCCCTTTCCTAAATAAGAATGAACCTTGGTCTAACATTATATATTGTAAGGCTTACAGAGGAATTTCTACAGTCCCTGACAGGTTATTCCTCAACTGTTGATACTTTATTTCTTTACATAAGGATTATCAGCAAGGTCAGCCAGAAATGACACAGGAAATGATAGAGGACAAGAATGAGATGGAGGATGATGATGACGATGATGATGCTGTTATTGTTGTGGAAAGTGATGAAGAAGATGATGAGGAAGCTGAAGATTATGACGATGATGATGACAATGATGGATACAATGAAGATATGGGTGATTACGATGAAGATGAGGAGGATGACGATGATGAGCCAATACAAGATGATGATTACCAAGAGGTAAGTATGCAGTGTTACTGATTTTACCCAAGTGTGTAAAAGGATTGTGGGCCCTGCTTATGTAAACACAATTGATGTTCTTTGTGTTAGTGTTATAAACTGTTATGTTAAACACATAGGATCTAAGCTATTTGTTGACAACTTCTGTTTTAATTGATATAACTGTATACTGTGTATCGCAAAAATGCATGATACTTGATGTATCAATGAATATTACACGAGACATGGGAATTATTAATGGTACAACATTGAAACATTGAATGAAACTCGGCCTACATTCATATGAACTCAAACTTTGTGTAATGGCTGTTAGTTTTGTGTGAAATGACTTAACTTTGTGTAATGACTGTGTTAACTTTGTGTAATGACTTAACGTTGTATAATACTTTGTGTAATGACTGTTAACAATGGTAATGGCTGTGTTAACATTGTGTTATGGCTGTGTTAACTTTGTGTAATGACTTAACTTTGTATAATACTTTGTGTAATGACTGTGTTAACTTTGTGTAATGGCATTGTTAACTTTTGTGTAATTGCTGTGTTAATTTTGTGTAATGGCTGTGTTAACTTTGTGTAATGACTGTATTAATTTTTGTGTAATGACTGTGTTCACTTTGTGTGATGACTGTTAACGTTGTGTAATGACTGTTAACTTTGTGTAATCAATGTGTTAACATTGTGTTATGGCAGTGTTAACTTTGTGTAATGACTGTTAACTTTGTATAATACTTTGTGTAATGACAGTGTTAACTTTGTGTAATGAGTGTTTACGTTGTATAATACTTTGTGTAATGATTGTTAATGTTGTGTAATGGCTGTGTTAACTTTGTGTAATGGCTGTGTTAACATTGTGTAATGGCTGTGTTAACATTGTGTAATAGCTGTTAACTTTGTGTAATGTCTTAACTTTGTATAATGCTTTGTGTAATGACTGTTAACGATGGTAATGGCTGTGTTAACGTTATGTTATGGCTATGCTAAGTTTGTGTAATGACTGTTAACTTTGTATAATACTTTGTGTAATGACTGTGTTAACGTTTTGTAATGGCAGTGTTAACTTTTGTGTAATGACAGTGTTAACTTTTGTGTAATGACAGTGTTAACTTTGTGTAATGACTATTAACTTTGTGTAATGACTGTGTTTACTTTGTGTGATGACTGTTAACTTTGTGTGATGACTGTTAATGTTGTGTAATGACTGTTAACTTTGTGTGATGACTGTGTTAACTTTGTGTAATGACAGTGTTAACTTTGTGTAATGGCAGTGTTAACTTTGTGTAATGGCAGTGTTGACTTTGTGTAATGGCTGTGTTAACTTTGTGTAATGGCAGTGTTAACTTTGTGTAATGGCTGTGTTAACTTTTGTGTAATGACTGTGTTTACTTTGTGGGATGACTGTTAACTTTGTGTGATGACTGTGTTAACTTTGTGTAATGGCAGTGTTAACTTTGTGTAATGGCTGTGTTAACTTTTGTGTAATGACTGTGTTTACTTTGTGGGATGACTGTTAACTTTGTGTAATGACTGTGTTAACGATGTGTAATGGCAGTGTTAACTTTGTGTAATGGCAGTGTTAACTTTTGTGTAATGACAGTGTTAACTTTTGTGTAATGACAGTGTTAACTTTTGTGTAATGACAGTGTTAACGTTGTGTAATGACTGTTAACTTTGTGTAATGGCAGTGTTAACTTTTGTGTAATGACAGTGTTAACTTTGTGTAATGGCAGTGTTAACCTTTGTGTGATGACTGTTTACTTTGTGTGATGACTGTGTTAACGTTGTGTAATGTCTGTGTTAACTTTGTGTAATGGCTGTGTTAACATTGTGTAATGGCAGTGTTGACTTTGTGTAATGGCTGTGTTAACTTTTGTGTAATGACAGTGTTAACTTTGTGTAATGGCAGTGTTAACTTTGTGTAATGACTTAACTTTGTGTGATGACTGTGTTAACGTTGTGTAATGACTGTTAACTTTTGTGTAATGACAGTGTTAACTTTTGTGTAATGACAGTGTTAACTTTGTGTAATGGCAGTGTTAACATTGTGTAATGACAGTGTTAACTTTTGTGTTATGACTGTGTTAACTTTGTGTAATGGCTGTGTTAACGTTGTGTAATGACTGTTAACTTTTGTGTAATGACAGTGTTAACTTTTGTGTAATGACAGTGTTAACTTTGTGTAATGACTGTGTTAACTTTGTGTGATGACTGTGTTAACTTTGTGTGATGACTGTGTTAACTTTGTGTAATGACTGTGTTAACGTTGTGTAATGACTGTTAACTTTGTGTAATGGCTGTGTTAACGTTGTGTAATGACTGTTAACTTTGTGTAATGGCAGTGTTAACTTTTGTGTGATGACTGTTTACTTTGTGTGATGACTGTGTTAACGTTGTGTAATGTCTGTGTTAACTTTGTGTAATGGCTGTGTTAACATTGTGTAATGGCAGTGTTGACTTTGTGTAATGGTAGTGTTAAATTTGTGTAATGGCAGTGTTAACTTTGTGTAATGGCAGTGTTAACTTTTGTGTAATGACAGTGTTAACTTTGTGTAATGGCAGTGTTAACTTTGTGTAATGGCAGTGTTAACTTTTGTGTAATGACTGTTTACTTTGTGTAATGACTGTGTTAACGTTGTGTAATGTCTGTGTTAACTTTGTGTGATGACTGTTAACTTTGTGTAATGGCAGTGTTAACTTTGTGTTATGACTGTGTTAACGTTGTGTAATGACTTAACTTTGTGTAATGACTGTTAACTTTGTGTAATGGCTGTGTTAACTTTGTGTAATGGCTGTGTTAATTTTGTGTAATGGCTGTGTTAACTTTGTGTAATGGCAGTGTTAACTTTGTGTAATGGCTGTGTTAATTTTGTGTAATGGCTGTGTTAATTTTGTGTAATGGCAGTGTTAACTTTGTGTAATGGCAGTGTTAACTTTGTGTAATGGCTGTGTTAATTTTGTGTAATGGCTGTGTTAACTTTGTGTAATAACTGTGTTATATTTGTGTAATGACTGTATTAACTTTGTGTAATGACTGTTAACTTTGTGTAATGACTGTGTTAAATTTTGTGTAATGACTGTGTTTACTTTGTGTGATGTCTGTTAATGTTGTGTAATGACTGTTAACTTTGTGTGATGACTGTTAACTTTGTGTGATGACTTAACTTTATGTAATGAATGTGTTAACTTTGTGTTACGACTGTGCTAACTTTGTGTAATGACTGTATTAACTTTTGTGTAATGGCTGTGTTAACTTTGTGTAATGTCAGTAATAACTTAATTGACATCCTCATAACTTAATTGACATCCGCATAACTTTATTGACATCCTCTAGCTACAGGAGGGACAAGATGAAGCTGGGGAAGAAGATTACCAATCAGAGACACAGCCAGGAGATATGCACGGCCCAGGGGACGAGGGAGATGATGAAGTTGTCATAGTAGGTCAGTAGGTCATAGGTCATTACAGAGCTAGAGGGTCAAAGGTTACCCACTGAGGATGTGGAGGAAGGAAAGAGTGACCATCTGATGTTTCTAGGCCCATTTGTATTTAGAATATTTAATAACTTTTGATGGGTTATCTCTTCACACTTTTGTTTCAGCCCAATATCTCACTTATATAACTTTCCGTTTGGATAAAATATCGTGAGCGTGTATGAGGACTATGGCTATGTTTGACATTAAGCAAAGTCTGCTTATGATCAGTTTACTGCACTGTGATTTGGTCAGCAGTTTCCACAGAATATCTTTTATCAAATACGAGTGGATGTTTATCAAACTTGTAAATATTTATACTTTATACACAACACACCAAAACAGTATGAAAGTCAAAAATTTATTGAATGGAACCAATAACTTGTTCAGGCTCATATTAAATATTACCTAAAGGTTTTGGCATTCTTAGGGGCTGCTCATTCTTACAACTAAATAACATCAACTAACAATATTACATAATAAATTTTTACTCACTACTAAAAAGATACACCTAAACAATTAAGATACTAATTATACTATAGGGGCATGCAACCCCCAAGCTAGAGCGATCATAGCTTAGCTAGCTATGACTAATAGAAAGGAGAGAAACCTAGCTTGAGCGACCTCAAGCCACAGAGTAAGCAGTTGGTAGCTAAAAAGCAGGCAGTTCTGCTAAGACTGTTTCAGATGGGGCGACCCCCGAGCTTGGGCGATCCCAAGCATATCATCTACATAAGAAATAAATACACAAAATATGATATAATGAATTGGGGGCAAGAAATTCCCCGAATTTAAAAGGCCAAATCGAAGAGGTTACAATAAAGTAACCGAATGAGAGCCCCCACAAATTTTCTTGTAATCAATTTGCCTACTGCATTCTGATTGGTTGAAGGATAAACCAGTGATATCCATGGTCTGCTGACTTAATATTTTTTACAACTCTCATAAAACTTAAATGTATCGATAGTCTGGATTTAAAAATGAAATCAATGTTCCTGCACATATAAACTATGAAAAACTTCAGAATTAATTCCCATGAAGATTCTTTAACAATCATTAAACTATTAACAATATTTAACTAAATAAAACAATGCATATATATTCCAAACCTCTGGATGTTGTTTGAATTATTTAGATGATGAGGATAATGACAACCAGATGGAGCCACAGGAGCCGGAGGTGCCACCTGTACCACAAGTGGTCACACCATCGGTACAGACACCTGTGACCCAGCGATCACAGCTCCCTTTCCATGGCATAGAGCGTCAGGTGTCTTGTACCCGCACACAGCTAGCGCCATTCGTACTTGCGGTGAGTTCTGGAATGAGCAACCTGTGACTAATCGAAAAGGTTGGGAATGTTTGACAGCAAGTCATTGACTTCCCCTCTCGGTCTTTTATCTCAGTAATAATCATTGATAGTTTAATAATTCTAAAATAAACTAATTCCAACATTTGCTAGACTTATTAATTACTTCTTATTTTGATTACAGAGTCATACTGGAGGGTTTGAGGATGGTGAGGACTGTATTGTACCAAGCACGCCCACACTGTTTGTACCCAACAGAGGGGATGGAGGATTCGCTGAGGCTGTCAGGTGGGGAATGTATAATCTGGAGCATTTATTGCGTGATTCATATAAGCTTCAAATGATAATTGCATTTGTAAATAACAATAAATTATATTTTAAATGCTCTTTATGTATTTAAATTCCATTTAGATTTTGATTATTATTTATTTATCATGATCTAAGCTAAATATGTTTTACAATGAATTAAAGATACTGTAGTTGACTTGGACCAGGTTGTACTGTGGTGTTTAAAAAACTCAATTAGCCCAGTTTATGTATCTGTTTGAGACAAGTATTTGTCCTTTCCTTCCTCACGATAATGTGGTGTCTGTATAATGTTTTATTGTTGGTTATGTTACAGCTCACCCCAGATCCCTAACCAACGCTTCACATTCACCAGTAACACAGAGGCCATCGCTCACCATGACCTTGGCCAGCTCGAGTCCCAGGAAGGTAATCATCTGTTACACTGTAGTAAAACAAGGTTTACTGTACTGACACTGAGGTGTTATAATTATATAGTAGTACACCAGTACAGTGTAGTACACCAGTACAGTGTAGTACACCAGTACAATGTAGTACACCAGTACAGTGTAGTACACCAGTACAGTGTAGTACACCAGTACAGTGTAGTGCACCAGTACAATGTAGTACATCAGTACAGTGTAGTACACCAGTACAGTGTAGTACATCAGTACAGTGTAGTACACCAGTACAGTGTAGTACACCAGTACAATGTAGTACACCAGTACAGTGTAGTACACCAGTACAGTGTAGTACACCAGTACAATGTAGTACACCAGTACAGTGTAGTACATCAGTACAGTGTAGTACACCAGTACAGTAGTACGCCAGTACAATGTAGTACACCAGTACAGTGTAGTACACCAGTACAATGTAGTACACCAGTACAGTGTAGTACACCAGTACAGTGTAGTACACCAGTACAATGTAGTACATCAGTACAGTGTAGTACACCAGTACAGTGTAGTACACCAGTACAATGTAGTACACCAGTACAGTGTAGTACACCAGTACAATGTAGTACACCAGTACAGTGTAGTACACCAGTACAGTGTAGTACACCAGTACAGTGTAGTACACCAGTACATAGTACAATGTAGTACACCAGTACAATGTAGTACACCAGTACAGTGTAGTACACCAGTACAGTGTAGTACACCAGTACAGTGTAGTACACCAGTACAGTAGTACACCAGTATAGTGTAGTACACCAGTACAATGTAGTACACCAGTACAGTGTAGTACACCAGTACAGTGTAGTACACCAGTACAGTGTAGTACACCAGTACATCAGTACAATGTAGTACACCAGTACAATGTAGTACACCAGTACAATGTAGTACACCAGTACAGTGTAGTACACCAGTACAGTAGTACACCAGTACAGTGTAGTACACCAGTACAGTGTAGTACACCAGTACAGTGTAGTACACCAGTACAGTAAAGTACACCAGTACAGTGTAGTACACCAGTACAGTGTAGTACACCAGTACAATGTAGTACACCAGTACAATGTAGTACACCAGTACAGTGTAGTACACCAGTACAGTGTAGTACACCAGTACAGTAAAGTACACCAGTACAGTGTAGTACACCAGTACAATGTAGTACACCAGTACAGTGTAGTACACCAGTACAGTGTAGTACACCAGTACAATGTAGTACACCAGTACAGTGTAGTACACCAGTACAGTAAAGTACACCAGTACAGTGTAGTACACCAGTACAATGTAGTACACCAGTACAATGTAGTACATCAGCACAGTGTAGTACACCAGTACAGTGTAGTACACCAGTACAGTGTAGTACACCAGTACAGTGTAGTACACCAGTACAGTGTAGTACATCAGTACAGTGTAGTACACCAGTACAATGTAGTACATCAGTACAGTGTAGTACACCAGTACAGTGTAGTACACCAGTACAGTGTAGTACATCAGTACAGTGTAGTACACCAGTACAATGTAGTACACCAGTACAGTGTAGTACACCAGTACAATGTAGTACACCAGTACAGTGTTGTACAACAGTACAATGTAGTACACCAGTACAATGTAGTACACCAGTACAGTGTTGTACACCAGTACAATGTAGTACACCAGTACAGTGTTGTACACCAGTACAATGTAGTACACCAGTACAATGTAGTACACCAGTACAATATACGTGAAATGCTGTAACTACACCCGGTAGTCAGTGGTAGTAATACTGAGACACTGACTTGATATCCAGTAAGTTGTCCCACATGTTAAAAGATGATATTTCATTTCTCAATTTTGTGTTTGATAAAAAGAAATTTTGAAATAATTTACAGTTATATCAGGAATCTTAGAAATAAGGTGGAATTATCAGTAGAGACATTTATATTGCAATTGTTCATGAGAGGAATAATACTAATGATATATATATATATCGACTTAAGCCCTAGGAATGGATGACACTCAGGTGGATTTGTCTCAGTTAGAGGAAGGACAAGGCCATAGTGTACCTACGACTCCTATCCAGCAAGCCCCTACAGGTAGGTACCTACAACTCCTATCCAGCAAGCCCCTACAGGTAGGTACCTACAACTCCTATCCAGCAAGCCCCTACAGGTAGGTACCTACGACTCCTATCCAGCAAGCCCCTACAGGTAGGTACCTACGACTCCTATCCAGCAAGCCCCTACAGGTAGGTACCTACGACTCCTATCCAGCAAGCCCCTACAGGTAGGTACCTACAACTCCTATCCAGCAAGCCCCTACAGGTAGGTACCTACGACTCCTATCCAGCAAGCCCCTACAGGTAGGTACCTACGACTCCTATCCAGCAAGCCCCTACAGGTAGGTACCTACGACTCCTATCCAGCAAGCCCCTACAGGTAGGTACCTACGACTCCTATCCAGCAAGCCCCTACAGGTAGGTACCTACGACTCCTATCCAGCAAGCCCCTACAGGTAGGTACCTACGACTCCTATCCAGCAAGCCCCTACAGGTAGGTACCTACGACTCCTATCCAGCAAGCCCCTACAGGTAGGTACCTACGACTCCTATCCAGCAAGCCCCTACAGGTAGGTACCTACGACTCCTATCCAGCAAGCCCCTACAGGTAGGTACCTACGACTCCTATCCAGCAAGCCCCTACAGGTAGGTACCTACGACTCCTATCCAGCAAGCCCCTACAGGTAGGTACCTACGACTCCTATCCAGCAAGCCCCTACAGGTAGGTACCTACGACTCCTATCCAGCAAGCCCCTACAGGTAGGAGAGAACCCACCAGGTCCTCATGTACGATCACATCAGGCCCCAGTTTCATCAATATTCTTTAAATAAATTTCATAACTTAGATTTTTCCATATCAAGAAATTGTCATTACAGAATTTAAGGAAAGTTGATTAAGTCAGATTTTCCTTTAATCCTAAAAATGTTTTCCTATTGAAAATTTAAGGAACCTTGATGGAACCAGGATCAGCTTAATTGCCGACTTGAGTACCTACTAGTAAAATCATTTTCAGCATTCTAGTGACTTCACAGGTTTTGATCAAGCTTCATAACTTGGTCAAGTATGAGAATACCACAAATGAGTTTGTGTTTTAGGGTGTTTAGGTCAAGGTCTCTGTTGTTATTTATAAAAAAATCAAATCCTTGTCAGCGCTCTAGTGACTTAAAATTTAAAAAGATTTCTATCAAACTTTATATGTTGGTAAAGTATGAGGATAACTTTATATGTTGGTAAAGTATGAGGATAATTTTATATGTTTGTAAAGTATGAGGATAACTTTATATGTTGGTAAAGTATGAGGATAACTTTATATGTTGGTAAAGTATGAGGATAACTTTATATGTTGGTAAAGTATGAGGATAACTTTATATGTTGGTAAAGTATGAGGATAACTTTATATGTTGGTAAAGTATGAGGATAACTTCTTTGAGCGAGTTTCCCTCATGTGAGGGAATTTTTATCTCTAGGAATGCCCTGTTAACCTTGATTAAAGAATTATCCTGGATATATTACATCATTCCCGAATTTGAAGTAAAACCCATTAAGTGGGTCTCTCTTCTGTTTGACCTAAATTTTGCATGAGCTAGAAATTTGTAACATGCTGTAATAAGTGGGTTTTTTCATTATTATTAGATGGGTTTTCTTCAATTTGGATTGGATTAAATCATTCATGAACCTATGATTCACATAGAATAAGAATGAAGTACTGTATTATTTATATTTTATAGCAACAACTTCTGGAGAATCGGTTGATCCAGTTCCAGCAGTCAGTGTTGTTGACGACACTCTTACTACAGACAGGTATGTGTATATTGACAGCAAGGTAAAGTAATACATTACCCATCATTTGAAAGCTTGGGTGCCCGTCTGACAGAACTACCTTTGAATGGACCTGAACATAGTCTTTGTCAGAACTTCGGTCTTTGTCAGAACTTCGGTCTTGATGACAGTATCATTTTATCATCATCAGTATCAAGACTAAATTTCTACCTTGTTTTTACAGTGGCCCTGACAGCCTTACAACTGATACAGCCGGAGAAAGCGGCCAGGAACTGTCGTCATCAACAGGTACTTCCTACAACACTGGTGAAGGCAGTGAAATGTTATTTAGTTAAATACTGTCAGTCTGTGGAAATATAGAGGACTACAAAGAGATAAAGGGTCATTCAGATTTATAGATGGTGACGAAAAGTTAGTCAGTCTGTGGAAAGAGGGTCATTCAGAGTTATAGAGGGTGAGGCAAAGTTACTATCAGACTGTAGATGGAGGGTCAGTCAGATTTATAGACTGAGGAAAAGTTACTTCAGACTGGATAGATGGTTAGTCTGATTTATAGAGGGCGAAGCAAAGTCTGTTTCATCAACAAGCTATGCCAACATTAAAATATACAAAATAATAAGATGTGTTGAACATACAAATTATTTAGGTAATTATATTGACTTGATATAGACCATATGCATTGTAGAATGTTCCATTGTGATTGTCCTGTAGGTAAAGTGGAGCCATCTGAGACGAGTGGAGGACAGGAGAGTGAGTCAGCAGCAGCCGGGCCGTCGTCCGCCGGCAGTGACCCTCAATCATCTGCCCTCGACAAATCTGATCCAGGTACATACATCATTATTTAACAAATCCTATAGGTGTAGTTTGGACCGATACATTTGAAAATATCGTATTAAATCTGAACATGAGAATATAAATAAATTCATAATAAAATGGCCACCTTGACACATGATAAAAGGATTAAACAAATTATGTTGACTCACATAATGTTCTTGCAACAGGAAAGGCTAAGAAGATCCAGCCAATTGTCTGGGAGCAGACAGGCATGCCAATACAGACGACAGTCTCCCACACCCAGCCACCTCAGCATATGAGAGGGCGGGCTAGTATACGAGGGGCAGGACAGACGAGGGGATTGATGCAACATCCTCGAGGACACAGGGGCTACAACAGGCCACGTGCACCTACACCTCGTGGCACACGCATTATGAGGACTGGAAGGGGAGGTAACTACAGACCACCTATGTACTGAGGAGTGATGCAAAAGACGGAATGCAAGAAGACATCATTTCCATGGATTTATATAAGAATGTGTACACCAAAAACAACTTTCTGGTTTTTTTTCCATTTGATGCAAGGGCTTTGTAGAAGAGTGAAAGATAGGAGGGAAATGTTGAGTGAACAATACGTTGAAATGAATTTCACAATATCAAGTTTCAATATCTCATGAGATGGAGGACATACATTTCTGTGTTGGTACAGTGATTTTCACAAAATTATGGTTAAATTTTGAAAACAAATCATCTGTAGTGCTGCAGTGATCATTTTTGGAAAAATGATAAGCTTACTAATTTCTTATCTCGATTATGAATTGACCAATAATTATCTGATATTACGTCACAAATTTGTAGATAACTTGTTTCAGCATATGTTACAACTATCTGAAATAGTTATGTTTCAGTCTTAACAACTGTCATTATGTCAGACACTACATACTTGTATAATGTTTTGAGGTAGTATATAAAAGGAAAAATCTGTGTGACACCATTTTGTGATTTCATAATTAGGGTGCAATCTGTTTGTTTACATTTGATGTTTAGTGAAAAGGATGAGATTTATTAAGGGTGAATGCAGTTGAAAAGAAATTTCAACTAAGTTTAAGGATGTGTACAAATCATGTTGTCATTTTTCATAAAATCATCAGAAAATAAAAATGTACTAAATTATATTTGTGTGTGTTTATCTTTAGTTTTCCTCTCCCTCCATCTTGTATTTATGTAATACTATATAAGTATTACGTACGGTAGGTACATAAACAACACCACGGTTTGTCAACGCTCTAGTGGCTTCATTCCTTGAGGAATTTTGCTAAAACTTCACACAATTACAAAGGACCATTTGGCAATTTTGAGTTTCAGGGTCTTTCCAGGTGAAGGCTACCATTACTATTTTTAGAATATCCTTAATCGGCACTAGCGGTTTCATTCTGTTTTGGATCAAACTTCACCTAATTACATACGACCATGATATCCAAGACAAGTTTCAAGGTTGTTTGGTCAAAGTCACAATTAATTTTTTTAATTTTTTTAAATCCTTTTCAGCACTTTAGCAGCTTCCTTTACAGGATTTTCATCAAATTTGAGACTCTTACTAGGATTATAATGTTAGTTCAGACTATTTAAGGTCATAATATATCGAACAATGTGAGTGTCAGGGTTGTAGAATCAAGGTCACTGTTACATTTTTTTTTATTTGAGATTATTCTGTATCTGAACTGTAGCGGCTTCATTCCTTGAATGATTTTCATCAAACCTCACACACCATAATATCTCCGACAAGTTGTAGTTTCAGGTTTGTTGGGTCAGAGTTACAAAGACACCTTCAGTCTGGCCACCATGTTAGCTAGCCAAGGCTTCTGATTACGATACACTCCATGAACCCTTGGCAGATATAGTTGTCAGTTCTGGCACTCTAGCGCAGATTCAAAATTACCACCCTTTACGTATGAAATTTTCGACCAATCCAAACGAGCGTTACTGAAGTACTTCATCAGTGATGTTTACAAACACACGTGGTGACTTGTGTCATTTTGATGAGATATGTGATCAATCACTTCTGTCAATTGATCGAGCACTCCAAATGTTTCCCCAAATATTGTCTGTCTCTGTATTTAGATAAAATGCCATGATATAGTGAATAAGGTAGTTCTGTACTGGGCACCACATTTTTTGTTTACTGCGAAACCAAGCCTGAATGTAAAACAAGATTTGATTGGGTGCCCTGGGAAATCCATGGTGTGACAATTTGAACACAACTCTATCTGCCAAGGGTTTATGGAGTGTATCGTAATCAGAATCCTTGGCTAGTGAAGATGTCTAACCACTGTATCAAGGGTAACACTAGAAATAAATCTTAGTATCGGTGTTAATAGAAGCTTAGCAGGAATGGTTTTCTGTTCCAAGTTTAGTACATGTAGTTAGTTGACATTGGGTACAAAATTAGTAAATTTACTGTTAAACAGAAATCACAATTTCCAACGACATTTGACAGAATCACACATATTTATTGAATAGCAACCATTTCAACAGAGTTGATAAACACTAACAGGTCTCTATACAGTGACTATATGGTGTAGCATCCCAACAATTCTACTCCCTCAACCACAGCGCCCTAAATATTGCAGGATCTGGACAGCTTGGAATACCCATGCAGGCTCTGGTGAATTTATTGCTGATAAAATCTTGCTGTTAAAGTTTTATTGATGATTAGCATTATTTCTGACCTGTGCAACAAAAATACTGAATACTTATATAAATGCAAAGATTGCTTTCCTTTTTTTCCTTTAGAATATTAAGTATTTCTTCAAACATAAAATGAGACTGAAGTAAGTATGACTTTGCACAGAAGCAATGAAACAGAAAGTTTTGTTCACTAGGTAAGCTTGATATATGTGTGGGTATATGTGCAGGAAGTGCATGGTAAACATAGACAGTGTAATAACAAATGTGGGATGCTTTGTAGCAACAGATACATTAGCCTGGCAGATCGGGCTGGCATGATCACGAAAAACAAGACAAAACAGATTCACACATCTCTAACAAGCATTCATACAAACATTCATTCAACTCCTCCAAATTTCATGACATTTTCAACTCTATATATGGATATCACTATAAAATGTTTATTTTTTTTTAATCAGGGTTTGAAAATGATTTTCTTCATTTCTTGTTTTTTATCACAGAAAATCTCTTTATTTGCCTTTTGGTGATCACTGACCAGTTAAATTGTTCTTTGTTGTGTAACAAAGTGGAACAAAATCATATCTCAAGCATGACTTCAACTTCAGTTTCATTTTTATTCATACATCCCATACAGAGAATATGTTTACTAGGTACATATAGTACACCCGTACTGGTGTATGATCCGTCCAGCGAGACAAATTTGAAATATTTGTATATATATATACAATTAAAAATATACATTTTAAACAAAACATTAAGCACAACAGCTAGCGTTAACAGCTGGAAAAAGGCCTGTATTTGACAGAATTTTGTGTACAGGTGTGAAATTGTTTTTGCCTTTATCCGTATAAATGGACAAAACTGGCACAAAATACCAATAATAATGTATGATAAAAACAATGATATACAGCAGATTAAAATCCAATAATAGAAAAAAAAGGTTTCATAAAAGTTCAAAAATATCTGTAGCAGTAACCAAATTTCCTTGTTTTCTTCAACATAATAAAATCACAGTTGGTTTTTCTGATGGAAAGACAAAGTTGTAATTGGATTTTCATTTCCAGAATGTATAAATAACGTTAATATTATTTCTTTGTATAAAATATGTCCCCCTCTTGTTCCAATACTGATGAGTCCAATATAAGCACTGAATTCTTATGCAAGAACCTGTGATCTCTCTCGCTGGATTCCAGTCAGAGTCAGATTCCTTTCCAGAGCAGTTGGGGGACGGGTCATAAGCTTCTTACGCACATCCATACATCGGTTATCAAGGTTCAAAGAGTTGATCTTTTGAGCAAGGTCATCATTGATTCTGTGTAGGTTGTTTTCTAGACCATCAAGAGCATGTCTGTAAAAGAAGAAATTCATGATCATCAGCTAGGTTTAAAATCTATACTGAATATACACTACATCTACACTGAATATTATACATTATATTTATGCTAAATATACACTACATCTACACTGAATGTACACTACACTACATCTACACTGAATGTATACACTGAATATATACTACACTACATCTACATTGAATGTACACTACACTACATCTACACTGAATGTATACACTAAATTTATACTTAGAATACACTACACTACATCTACACTTAATGTATACACTAAATTTACACTTCACTACATCCACACTGAATACACTACATTCATACTGAAGTTTATTTTGTTACAATCAATCCTAATGTTAAATGTTAGTGTTTTAACATAATGCAATGTTTTAATTATCTGAATATATATTTTTATTCAGTCATTATGTTGTTAATGTCCTCCAAACTAATAAAATCTGTATACTATAACATTAACAGGGGTGTTTACATGTAGATCCTTGTTTCTGCTGTCAAATGGAACCTACTTTCAATACTTTAAAAATTCACAACAATAACAAATTAGTATAATGACTATATTTTAAACAGTTATATAGTGGCCATCCTTACTTTGCCTGTTTGAGTTTCTCCTCCAGGGAACGTTTTGTTGCCTCCAGCTGCTTCACTTCATCAGTGAGTCCGTACTGTGGAGCATCGCGACACAGCTCAACATTAGGACGGTAAGTCCTGTTCTCCAGACGGGTCTGAGCCAGCTTCATGGGGTTCCTCTTCTCACGGATCTTCTCCTCAATACCACGGATGTCATTCTCGAGCTCGGCAATCTCTTCCTCTGTCTGTAATCAGAAAGAATCACAAATATCACCAAAGAAAATTATCATGTGGTATCACACAAGTGTCACTTTAGTGTATTTAGGAAGCCAATCTCTTTCTGGTTGTAGTTGGATGCATGTTGTATGAATGACCAGATGGCATTTCTGTAAATATAATATTTATAATATCTGCCCTTAAATTCACTAGATCATTAACCTGAACACCCATATGTAAAATTAAGTGTATTTTGGAGTAATGTTCTACTGAACCCTTTCTGATTGGGAGAAATTCCTGTGTCTGAATTTTACTGGTCTCATAGCTATCTTTTATACAACAGAAAATTTAAACAAGGATAAGAAGACCCAGAGGGACATTTGTGCCTGTATTTATGTTAGGGAAAGAAAACATTAACATTTGATGTCAAAAATAGACAGAAATAACAACTATAAACTTACATTCTTTTTCTGCCACTCGAGCTCATCCTTGGCCCTTTCAAACTCGTGGATGCGCTTCCTGTAGGCATACTCTGTGGCAATTCTCTGGGCTTCCAGATCATTATCACACTGCTGCAGGGTGTGGTGAATTGCCTCCCTTAGCCTTGTAGACGCCTTCATCTCGGCATCAGCACGGTCTTTGTTGTAACGACTGAAGTCTTCCCACTGTTGAGGTGTGGTACTCCTGGTTAAAGACACAAATTATCAGTTTGTTAGATGATCATTTTCAAATTGGAAGTTTTCATCAGCATTTGCCTGTTCATACAATTATATTTTGTTACCACTCTGATGTCCCTGCCTCAAAAAAAGCAGTACAAAAATTAGAATGGTATTGAACATAATACAGTAGACTATCGGCTGATATTGAAGGTCAGAAGACTGGATTTTGAATGAAACTGTGCTTATCATAAAATGATTGACTTTGCAGTGACTTTTTGTTCAATATTTGTAGCATGGGAAGACATTATAAATGAAAAATGAGGAAAACATCTATTTAAACAACATCATTTGTGGTGTTTGAGTGAAGCACCTTTTCTGAATGTTACTCACCCTTTAGGCACACGAAGGGAATCGGGCTTGAAGCTGATGTTAGGTGACCTATCTGTGAGGTTATATTGGTCAACATCGATTCCAAGGGCTAGATTTTTGTCCTGAAGATCTGCCTGAATCTGTTGTCTAGCTTCTTGGAGCAGAC